>NW_017729022.1:33649403-33664441 GCF_001723915.1 Gavialis gangeticus
TAGTAAAGCAAGCAAAACGCTGGCTTGCATCCATAGATGCTTCTCAAGCAAATCCCAGGACATCATTCTCCCATTGTACTCGGCCTTGGTGAGGCCGCAACTGGAGTAGTGCGTTCAGTTTTGGGCTCCGCAATTCAAAAAGGATGTGGAGAAGCTTGAGAGGGTGCAGAGGAGAGCCACGCGCATGATCAGAGGTCAGGAAAACAGACCTTATGAGGAGAGGCTGAGAGCTATGGGACTCTTCAGCCTGGAAAAGCGCAGGCTCAGGGGTGATCTGGTGGCCACCTATAAATTTATCAGGGGTGCTCATCAGGATCTGGGGGAACGACTGTTCACCAGAGCGCCCCAAGGGATGATAAGATCGAACGGTCACAAACTGCGCCGCGACTGATTCAGGCTGGACATAAGAAGGAACATCTTTACTGTCCGAGCCCCAAGTTTTGGAATAGACTGCTGCCGGAGGCGGTTCAAGCACCCACTTTCAATGCCTTCAAGACACATTTGGATGCTTATCTTGCTGGGATCCTATGATCCCTGCTGACTTCCTGCCCCTGGGGCAGGGGCTGGACTCTGATCCTCCAGGGTCCCTTCCAGCCCAAATGTCTCTGAAATCTATGAAATAATCCCAGCAGATTTTTCCATTGTACAAACAGTAGCCTACCACAGCTCTGGCTTTTTTTCCCGTTCTAAGTTATTTGCTTGATGCATATGCTAATTACTTCCCATCTCTTTCTTCATTTGTTGAGGTCCTCTGGCATAGATCTTGTCCAGAAATGATCATAGCTTGGATATCACACTATTTATTACCTGTAGGCTTGACCTTTAACACAGACCTTGAGGTTGTACCCATCCTTCCCATCCATGTGTTTCTGACAGGGGCTGCCTATCACATTTTACCTTATCTGACTGCTGGTCTGCACTAAATATCACTGGTCAGATTGACAGAAGTTGTTCCAGCTGTCGTAAAAAGGTGTGTTCCTCATTGGCTTGTCATTATTCACTACACCATGCTATTAGCTATTTGAAGGTCATGAAACAAACCTAGCAACATGCTCAGTACTAAGTGGGAGCATCTACATAAGATGTTTACTGTGAAGCTGACTAATTAGCTCTGCAGCAAAATGTCACCATCTATACATGTGACCCTATTTGGCTGCAGTAGACTAATAAATGCTGCTGCAGAATAGTCCTGCTAAACACAAGCAGTACCCTGTGTTGATGTTGTTTTGTGTACCACTGTATATGTAGACGGTGATGGGGCTGGCTGGGGCATGAGGGTGCTTCAGCATGGGGGCTGCTTGCCAGCTATCCTGGCACTGGTGCATCCTTGTATCCCTCTATAGCATGTTGAGCAGGTCGGAGCAGCCCCAGGGTGGCAGACTGCTCTGGAGGCTGCTGCAGAGCAGCCCTGGGTCCCCTGCCAGCTCAGGGATGTTCTGACCAGGCTCTGTGTACAGCAGCGGGGCTGACTGAGGTACAAGGGTGCTTCAGCCAGTGTTTCATGCACACACGTGTCCCCCCCATGGGAAAGTCTGTGGGGGAAGGGGCGGGGGGAGGGCAAAGGGCCATAGTGGGCAGGAGAGTGGGGCTGGGGTTGGGACTGGACAGGGATTGGAGCAGAGCTGGGCCCAGGCTCAGACTCAGGGCCAGGGACCAGTGTGCCTGTGTGGCTACCCCTTCCCCTGTGCCCAGAGTCGTTGCCCAGCAACAGCACCCCCTGCAAATTCACCGTGCCCCTACCCCACACTGGCCCTAGCTGCCTCTCCTCACTGGCCCCGCACTGCCCGCAGGGACCCAGAGCCAGGGGCTGGAGTGGGGCCAGCCTCAGCTGCACCACCAGGATGGAGCCTGTGGGACCCCCCCATGCCTGCATCATCCCCAGGAAGAGCCCAGCACAGCTGGGTGGCTCCTTCAGAGGTGCAGCACCAGAGAGCTAAGGTGGGGGGCAGGGCACATGGCCCCAGATCTTTGCACGGGGCAAGGGTGGGCTGCAGCTGTGAACATGGCTCTGCCTGGTCCCTGCCTCCATGCCTCGCTGCCACCTTTGAAAGCAGCTCAGTGCAGTGCTGTGTGCCTCGCTGCCTGGTCCGTCCAGCGGTGCAACGCACGTGGCGCCACACCTCGCTGCTTTCAAACCAGTGGCAGCGAGGCATGGAGCAGGCAGAGCCCAGCTCGCAGCTGCAACCTGCCTTTGCCCCATGCAAAGATTAGGGGCCACGTGCCCCCCACTTGACTCCCCAGTGCCACACCTCTGGAGGAGTCATCGGGCTCTGATTGCCCCATGACCTGGCTTGGCCGGGGCCCCATTCACCTTGAATGGGGCCCCAGCCGGGCTGGGTTGTGGTGCAGTCAGAGCCTAGTGGCTCGTCCAGGGAAATGTACCCCACCCCTTGGCTCCCCCACAGTGTGCGCAGTGGTGGGAGCTGCCCACCCATGCCCCTGGAGGAGCCACCGGGCTCTGACTGCCCCACAGCCCAGCCTGGCTGTGAGTCAGGACCTGGCTGTGCTGGATCATCAGACAATCCCCACAGTGTAGCAGGAAGCGGGGCAGGGATGAATGATTCATCCCTGCCCCTACCCTACTCTCTCCTGCACTGTGGGTGTCTCAATCTGTGCCCCCAAGCCCAGGCAGTCATAAAGAAGAGAGACAAATTTACCTGCCTGCTGAGCCGGCTGCGATTCTTAGGGTATGTGAGTGTGCGTGCCCCTCTACCCCTGCTGCAGCAGCCTGTGGCCAGCAGGCCCCCCAGCCATACCAGCTGCCCTGTTTTTGGGGGGGCTGAGCCCCATTAGCCCCCAACTTCTGCCGCCTGTGTCTTTACCTAGAATAGGGGTAGAAGCCTGTCCTGGCTCACCAACCCTATAGTGGCAAATCACAGCTGTGCAGGTTCGGGACAGTCAGATAAGGCTTTGAGTTTTAAGGTGTGACTGCTCCAAACTCAAGCTAGCACTAACACCGATCAACATCTGAGGAGCTCAAAGTTCAATGTTTAACAAGGCCCTAATACAAGCTTTTTTGTTAGATAGCATAAATCCTTTACATTGGTTAAAACCATGTAACCGACACCATATACTTAAGCATGTTTCTTCAGAAAAAAACTAAACGTGGGGGAGAGGGAACAGTGTTGTTTTTCAGCAGTCCCTCACAGCTGAAGATGATTGTCTTCCATGAATGTCTTATCTGTGGGTCCAAAGATGGTTGATGAGGCCAATCCAGGATCATCAGACTATATTGCAACTTGGGCATGCACTTCCTCGCTAGGTGGGTAGCCCTGGATTCTTGATTCAAACAGTGTTACCAGTTACAAAATATGTTGACTTATTTCCTAGGTAACTGATTCATTTGAAAGGAAGACTCCTGGACCTATGTATTCTAGATATATATGACTAAGCATGTTTGGCATGTCTAACACATCTTCACACACAACATGGTTCACAACTGAACACACTTCCATGGAGAGTAGCTTTGGGATCTTTCATGCCAGTCTCTACTGGTTGAATGCTGCTGTGAACAAATGAGGGGATCTGTTTTCCTCTCAGTACTATAGTGCGCTATCTTTTCCCAAGTTCACTTTTTTTCCTTCTTAGTCTCTTGTGCTAAACTCATCTTTAGTTTCCCATTTTATAGTACTTCATATGAAGAGATATCTCATAAATATGCCACTTTATTCTCCAGTGTCTTCTTGCTTTAAAAAAAATACTTTCTATTGGTATACAAATCTGCAATATGATTAAACTGGTGACTACCTCCTGAGGTTATATGGTTATGCAACAGAACCATATAATTACCATAAAAGAAAGGGACGCTACAGAGAAGTGTAATTTGGTGATGATATGCCAGTTATGTAAAGATTTGAATTTTCCCCTTTAAAAAAGGGAAAGTGTTTTGAAGAGCGTCAAAGGATAAATCATAGCAGCTGAAGATTTTAGTGTTTTGCGTATAGTTTCACACCATGTCTACTTATCAAAACACAATATATTATGCATGTAATAACAAGCAAGGAGAGATGGTAAAAGGATATCTGAAGGTGATGCCCAAATTACTTTCCTCTCAACTGTTTGTAATGACCTTATGGAAGCTTGAAGGTACACATTCTTTGCTTAACATTTAGTGCAATTCCTGGTGTACACACAGTAGATTGCTGCTATGTATTCTGTGTGACTTGTTGGCTACAGGGCCCTTAGAACCAGATTTTCAAAGGTAGTTGGGTACTCAGGTTCCACTGAAGATATCAGTAACAGGTATCTAATACCTGTTAAAAATATAAGTCTGAGACACTTGAAAATTCTGCACGGTCTTTTTTTTTTTTTTTGCTAATGATCTACATGCTAAAGGAACATCTAGTATTGAGGACATCAAATACTTCTGTGTACTTACCTATAGGCCTTTTCGTACCAAGTACAGTAGTAGTAATTTAATTTACATACGCACACAGGTACCATTTTTGGTTCAGTTATGATACTAACACTTATATATAAATGTGATTCAGGTGCATAGGAATAACATTTGTTGTTATAGTATGTATGCACCCTGGTCATGGGAGTTTGCCGGATTAATTACCTTTTTAATTTAGTTTTCTCACCCTTAAACAGATGCTTGGGATCACCTTGAGAAGCTGGACACCTTCCAGTTAGCGGGCTGTTACAGTTGTGCCTCTTCAGGGCCATCTACTAGTGATCCCACAACTGATTAAGGGTCAACTGCCCGCCTTCTCTCCTGCCATGCCTTGTTGTTATTTTGCTTGATTGGAAGATTTTAATCAAGCAGGAGGCTGCCTATTTTTGGTCTCAGTGCCTGAGGCACTATTTGCAGCTCCTTTCCTCTCCTTACACTGCAGCCCAAGCCTGGCAGATGTGTCTGACATTGTTCGGGTCTGTTCTACCCTTTGCGCCACGCGAACACTCTCTGGCTTGTCCCTCAGCCTGCACCCTCGCTGGCACCCTATAGCTTGTCTCACAGCCTGCACCCCTACCGGCGCCCTCTAGCTTGTCCCGCACTGCCTGTTCCGGGGCTTCTTGCCAGTGCCCGCTCCGGGGCTCCTCGCTGCCCCCCTAGCTCTGGGGCTGGGGCCAATGCTCCCCAAAATGCTGCGCCCTCTCTGGTGCCAGGAACTCCCACACTACTGTGGAGTCCCTATGAGGTCTCCTCCAACCCCTGATTGCCTCACCCGGTACTCTGGACAAAACAATAAACACAAGAACACAAAACCCCCGGGCTACAACATAAAAGCTAGACCGTCCAGTCAAACAAGAATCAATCCCTACCAGGGAGAGAGAGTGCACCAAACCCAGCAGCAACCAGGGGATATTCCCACCGTCAGAGTTCTTCCCTTCGTCTGCACCAGCCGAGTTCATCGTCCCTTGGCTGCCAGAGGGCAACTGCCATCCTGGCCTCCTTCCTGGGCTTAAGAAGGGCTAAGCCCTGCCCCTTCCTGTCACTAGGTTTCACTGGTTGCACTAGCAACCAGCACCTGCGCAGTCCTGGTGACTGGCAGTTGAGCCTTCCCCTTCTTGCCACTAGGGGTCTCTCCTGAGCAGTTTCTGCTCTCAGTCACAGGGCACCTGAGTGCTCTGCGACACAGACCCAGACAAGTACCCGCAACGAACCCTTGCTGGCTATCTTTCAGCAAGTTGCCTTCAGCCAGTTTGTCAATTTGACCATACTCCAGGGTACTTAAGGAACTGGCAAGCATCATAGCTCTGCCACTGGCATGGATCTTCAAGAACTTGTGGCACTCAGGGAAAATGCCCAAAGATTGGAAGAAGGCCAATGTGGTGCCTGTCTTCAAGAAAGGGAGAAAAGTAGATCTGGGGAACTACAGGCCCATCAGCCTGACCTCTATTCTGGGAAAGATCTTGGAAAAAATCTTCAAATAGACAAACTGTCTAAAGGAAACTTGCTGAAAGAGAGCCAGCATGGGTTTGTTGCCAGTAGGTCTTGCCTGACCAATCTCATCTCCTCTACGACCAGGTGACATATCACCTGGACAAGGGAGAAGTGATTGATGTCATATAGCTTGACTTTAAAAAAGCTTTCGATCTGGTATCCCACAATCGTCTTATAGAAAAACTGGCCAATTGCAGCCTCAGCTACATCACAGTCCGCTGACTGGGGAATTGGCTTCAAGGTCAGACCCAGAGAGTAGTAGTTGATGGGAGTCAATCATTGTGGTGCGCTGTGACCAGTGGGGGCCTCCCAGGCTCTGCCCTTGGGCCTATTCTTTTCAACATCTTCATTAACAATGTGGACATTGGTGTCAGAAGCAGACTGGCCACATTCGCTGACAACACCAAACTTTGGGGTAAAGTGTCCACACCCAAGGACAGGATGGTAATCCAAGCTGACCTTGATAGGCTTGCAAAATGGGCAGACGAAAACCTGATGGCCTTCAACACCAAAAAATGCAAGATACTCCACCTTGGGAAGAAAAACCCACAGCATGCTTATAGACTTGGCAGTGCTACGCTTGCCTGCACCACAGGCGAAAGGGACGTGGGGGTCATGATTGACCACAAGATGAATATGAGCCACCAATGTGATTTTGTAGCCGGCAAAATGAGCACAACTCTCGCTGGCATCCATAGCATCTCTAGCAAATCTCAAAATGTCATCCTCCTGCTGTACTTGGCCTTGGTGAGGCCGCAGCTAGGGTACTGTATCCAATTCTGGGCTCCACAATTCAAAAAGGATGTGGAGAAGCTTGAGAGAGTCCAGAGGAGAGCCATGTACAGGAAAACATCCCTTATGATGAGAGGCTGAGAGCTATGGGACTCCAGCTTGGAAAAGCGCAGGCTCGGGGGGACCTGGTGGCTGCCTTTAAGTATATAAGGGGCAATCATCAGGATCTGGGGGAACGCCTGTTCACCAGAGCACCCCATGGGATCACAAGGTCAAACGGTTATAAACTCCTGCAAGACCATTTCAGGCTGGACATAAGGAACAACTGCTTTACAGTCTGAGCCCCCATGGCCTGGAACAGACTGCCACCAGAGGTGGTGCAAGCATCTATTCTGGACTCCTTCAGGAGTCAATTTGATGTTTATCTTGCTGGGATCCTGTGACCCCAGCTGACTTCCTGCCTCTGAGGCAGGGGACTGGACTCAATGATTTCTGAGGTCCCTTCCAGCCCTAATGTTTATGAATTTATGACTCTATAAAACTTAAAAGCCAAAGAATGTATGGGAAGATTAGTAAAATTTTTGCTTAAAACAAAAATGACACATGCTTTGCAAAGAAATGTTAATTTATGTACACATCAGTTCCAGCTCGCTACTATTTTAACTAATTTTCAATGTCGTATGGGTGGTAAGAAAAAAAAAGTGTTAATACCATGTTCAGTTCCTGTTTCTGCTTTCACTTAGTGGCAAAGCTCCTGTTGAAGTCAGTAGAAGTGAGTCCTTGTATTCCAAATAACAACAAGGAGGTCTTTCTCCAATGAATGCTTGGATAAAGTACGGGGCAGGTAACCCCTACTAATGGCATGGAAGTTTAACGTAAAGCACCGATCAGGTGACAGAATAAAAGCTTCAAAGAAATCAAGAATTGTATACTTCATGGTTCATGGGTTTTTTTAAATGTATACATTCTCTGCACTTTCCAAGTTGCAACATTAATTTAAAATCAGTCATAAAAAGCAACTTTCCTTATTAGGGAGCTAAACTGCTTATTTGTCAAAAGGATACTATGCTGAGCCTTGCAATACTATGTAGAAAATGAGAGTAAATGCTTTTGGAGATACAGCAATAATAGTGCTGTGATCTTTTTTGGTAACTTCCAATCGTCATGGGTCACACTAAATATCACAAAGCAATTTTTACTTGTTTCAGAGAAATGCAATGCAATGTAATTTATATATGCAGCCATGGTGGGGGGAGGGAGCTGAAAGAGAGGAAGCTGGAAAAAATGAAAGTCTCCCAAAAGGCTGCTCAGATTTTATAGCAATGAAATTACAAATACTCCATGGCTACTCTGAAGCTTATGTTTGCAAGCTGCTATTTTCTAAGAGATGGTGTAGATTTCCTTTGCCGCTGAGACAAAGCTGTCAATTTCAAATTTATTTTAAAATGAAATGAAGATCTTCTTTGCACTGTCATACTACTAATAATCAATTGCAGCCATGTTAACCTAAGAAATACTCATTTTTTCCCTCTGGTACTGGTACTTGCCTTAAGCCTGCAAAAGTACCTGATCCAGTCTTGGTGTTTTTCATCAATCCAAATCTCACACAGCATGCGTTTTTACTTCGCTCTTGTGTTTTAATCTTAAATTTCTGTAGTGTTTGTTTAAATCTATAGCTGGAAGCTAGGCAGGAGAGGTTTTGAAAAAAGCTCTAGTTAGAAGCTTCTTCAGGAATATTTCTGAATTCTACATAAAATAGAATCAGAGAACAGAAATGCTGGAATACATGTCAGGAAGTCATCTAGTCCAACCCCTTGTTCTAGGTAGGATCATTCCTGTCTAAATCATCCTTGACAAATGTTTGTCAAACCTGCCCTTAAATTTCCAAGGATGGAGATTGCACAGTCTCTCTAGGTAATCTGTTCAAATGCTTGGCCACCCTCAGAGTGAGAAGGTTTTTCCTAATATTGAACCTACATTTCCCTTTGGTGCAATTTGAGATTCTCGCCCTTTGTCCTGTCCTTTGCAGCCACAGAGAATAGTCTGTCAACATCCTCTTCATAACCAGTTTTCATGCATTTGAAGGCTGTTATCAGCTCCCCCTGTCAATCTGCTCTTCCTCAGATTAAAAAACCGCAGTGATTAAAGTTTTGGGAATCAGACATTAGAAGAAGGGCACAGGCAAATTAGAGTCCAGCAGAGTGCAACAAAGATGATTAGAGGTCTGGGAAACATGACTTACAAGGAAAGAATGGAAGAACTGGGGTTTTTAATTCATCAGTGTAATTCAATACACTGCTTTGTTGTCACCCAGAATGGTGCATGGAACTAGTCTTTTCAGTTAGCTCTTTATCTCTGACCACCACCTAGTATGTTGTGATAATGACATCCAAGTTTTTGGCTCAGCCCCATCACTAGCTTTAAAGCCTTCCTAATGTGTATTAAGGCAGTAAGTCTAGCAGGGGTTGGGAATAAAACTTCTGAGTGTCAAGGGACACAAGTAAGGCCTGCAGTTTAGGGGCATTAGGATTTTGTTTCCACATTGCATTGACTTCAAGTTATTTCTTTATAAAATATACAAATGAGAGTCAAGATGAATGTTAATTAGCAAGAAAATGAAAGAAATGGAATCTATTGAGTCATTAATGTGGTCTGGAACAGGCAAACCTCTGATTCAGCAATTAGCTTTTCTAAGGGATGGTCTCATTTATTTCAGTTCAAAGCAGTTCTGGAAGCTGGTTCTTGTTATAGTTTGCCAATTTAACAAGAAATAAAAATTCAGGAAGTTTATACATAAGGATACTAATAGCACATGGCCTGCTCTATCACTTGTCACTAAACATTAAAAACTGTGTGTGTCCCCCATCCAGTTAACAATCTCAACAGTATATTTTTTCATCAGAGCTGCGTCAAAACTGCAACCAGCCTTGTATGAGTCCAAATCCAAGCTGGCCCAAAACCAATTTACCATTGAGAGAAGAAACTGCTTAACACTGCATAGATTCCAGAATGCAATTAAATTTCACTGCTCCCCAACCCAAAAAACCTCCAAAAATTTCTTCTAAGGGATCTAATCCTGAAATCTTTTTAAAGCCCATCTTGCAGTCAATGGGAATTTTACCTGACCAAACTAGGGTGCTTTGTATCTAGAATTGTGAAAAGGAGTTGCAGATGGCAAGGTGCATTATCACATATAAAACACCTTTTTCTGTAGTTAAAAAAAAAACTAGAAGCTTTACTAATATGCTAGGGTCTTAGAGCTGTATTATTCAGTTTAAGATTGAAGCAAAACAAATAAAACTTTGTTTTTAACTCATTTCAATAATCTGCAGGGCTGTGAAATACGAGATTCATTACCAGGAGCAGCTAAAAAGACAGCAGAATTGCAGAACACAGGATAGCTTGATTGCTGGGACATCAAGACGGTTAAAAAAGAAGACTGGGGCATTAATACCTGTGGAATGAAGAGTTTCAAAGGGATCTGGTAGATTACAATGAGCCATGAAGTCAGTTGACCGCCTCAGGTGCTATGTGACTAGAAATTGTGCTGCCACAGCCAGGCAGTTGGTTTTAAACTTTGGATGGACCAGGAATCAAAATGGGCTGTAAGTGCATTAGAGCACCACCCCTGGTTCTGTCCCTGTTTGTGTCCTTTGTTGAGATCCAGGTTACAGAGCCAGCTGGAGATTTGTAGTCCATCCTGATTTGGTGGATTTCTTAGAGATTTATGCATTGTTTCCAGTCACAGCATAGCAGTTACAGGCTACCACAATCCCAAAATTGGTGGGGTGAGGACCCTTTTTTCAAACAGCGTTGTATTGTTAAAGTCCAGATACTTGGAGAGATGGGAAAGCAAGGTGCAGACTAGTTCCTTATAGCTATAAACTACTTTAGATAGGTAAACAAAGTTAAATGCTAATTGCAGAGTCGTGTCTGTTATAGTTCATAGTACAGAGTAATTACATAATAGTTACATTCCAATTTCAGTGAAATTACTGTGCTTGTGCTTTGCTTGTAATTATTGACTCATATAAACAGGTTAATACATGGCTGAGTCATTACAGCATAGATATAACAAGTTAATGTACCTGGATTCTAAAAATATGCAGTTAGTATAAGGCAAAATGGTAATAAGTCATTTAGGCATGTAGACAGACTCCTAGTTATATGAACTGTTGTCTTCAAAAAGTCTAAAAGTCTAATTACGATGTAATTATGCAGCACAACTATAATGTGAGCTATAACCACTTTATGATGTATTCCTTAAACATGGGATTTCAGTGTTAAAAAATCAGTAGTTTATGTAACTTTATAGAAATTTTTTAAAGCTAAGTTTCTTCCATGAAATAATAGCATAAGCAGTCATTGCAACTTGTTCCATAAATCAGTATCAATTTGCTAAGTAGCCAAATAGTTTTATCTGTCCACTGATTTTAGAAAAAAGAACCCCTGCCCTGCCCCACAGTGTTTGGATTTTGATTTTATGCTATAGACTCAAATGAGGAAGGAAACCAGGCTGTTCCCAGATGACTTCCAAGGCTCAGGAAGAATACCAAAATAAGAGATTAAATCCAGAAAGGCCTCATGCAGGAGGTCAGACTACAACATGTAACACAGACCACAGGACCTCACCCAGCAATTTCTGCATCAAGCTAGAGCACATCCTTATGACGGACAGGTGCCGTTTGATTTCAAAACTGTAAGTGACAAAGAACCTGCCACATTCCTAGTTAAATTGTGATATTGGTTATTTATTTTCCCTGCTAGACTGAAGAGCTGCCTACTCTTTAATTATTTCCCATGTAGCTACTTTTAGACTGGGATGCCCTTGTGGATAAATTGAAAAGAAGAGAAATACTTGAGTTCCTTGCTTTTCTTCTCAGACCTAAGTCATTCTTTTGCTGCTCTTTTTGAACCAGTGCTAATTTCTTGATAGACTTTTTGACGTGTATACACCAGAACTGGCCACAATATTCCACCAATGATTTCAGAGAAGCTAGGTGCAGACATTATTGCGGGGGCTGTGCAGCAGAGGCTTCCCTGCCCGCCTAGATGCCTGGCCCAGTGTGGTTTCTCTCTCCGGGCCTATTCCTGAACCTCTGTCAGTGCAGGGCAGAGGAGGGGGGAAGCAGAGGCCCCAGTCACATGGACCTCCTCTCCCTCCCCAGACCCAGCCAGAACAGCTGGGGGGTCCACTTTACTCCCTCCCCCAATGCTACTGGCAGATGGTGGGGAGAGAAGCCGCACTGGCCAGGCAGGTCAGGCAGTGAGGGAGGGAGAAGTCCCTGCTGCACAGCCCCCACCAAGGTGTGCTGGCTCAGGGGAGGGGGGACTTGGGTAGGGGCCTCCACTTTCCCCCTGCCCCTCCTTGCCACTGACAGCTGAGGGGGACAGGGCTAGGGAGAGAAGTCAGCTGGCCAGCCAGGCCAAAAAGTGGGATGGAGGGAGGCACCCATTGCGCACACCCACTGTCCCTCAGCCATTCTGGTTGGGTCTGGGAGGTCGAATCTGTGCAGTGGGGGCTTCTGCTTTCCCTTCTCTGGCATGCTGGGGGCCATATGAGAATGCCCTTACCCGCCAAAGGGTGAAGGTGTGTTCTGTTCATTCCCGGTCCAATCTACACAGCTTAGAGAAACCTTAGAGAAAATGTGATTGATTCTGTTATGGGCTCCTTGAATGTCTGTACCTAGCCAGAATGTTGCACATAGAGATAAAACCATCTTTTTGCTTGTATTTTGCAGTCCTGTTTATAAACCCAAGGATTACATTTGTCCTCTGGCATTATGTTCAGCTGCTATCTACTGTATTCCCCTACCCCAAGTCTTCTTCGGGGTCACTGCTTTCTCAGGTATAGTCTTATCTCATAACAGTGAACTATATTCTTTTTTCCTCTTCTGGGAGCATTGCTTTATATATGGCTGTGTTTAAAATAGATGTTCAAATGAGCCAGGTGATCTAGGTTCATCCCATCTTTTTTCCCCTCTCCACCAATCTTTGCCTTCTCTGCAAATTTCACCAGAGATTAAATGATGTAACGTTTCAGGATTTCTTAGGGTGATACCTTTTATTGGACCAACAGTGTAGCTGGGATAGAGTTAGACAAGCTTTTGAATGCAAGACATTCATCCTCTGGTCTGACCATGCTTGGCTTGGTCTGGTCAGGCCTGACGAAGAATGTCTAGTATTTGAAAGCTCAACTAATTCCTTCCCAGCTACATGGTCGGTCCAATGAAAGGTATTACCCTAAGAAATCCTTCCCTCTCTCATTAATTTCTGGAACATCAAGGCTACAACATCACTGTTACACTGCTTTAATATTTTGTGTCATCGATAAAGATTCTGATTTTTTCCTGGCATTGGGCTAGGTACAGGGCTCATTAGAAAAATGATGCACACTACTTGCTAATTCCCCATTTACAATTACAGTTTGAGAACTGTCAATTTTAACCTTTCTTAACTACTTTAAAGTGAGTATATACTGATTTTATATAGTGCTAATTTTCATCAGGATTAAGTCAAATGCCTTAAGAAAGACCTATATTAGTCAAACTTGTGATATTATGAGACTTATTTTAATGAACTCATATTGATTTCTCAGTAATTGTGGCAGTCTTTTAATTCTTTACTGATTGCTTCCCACTCCATCAGACATTCAGTGATTTTATCATTAAATACTGTGCAGCTAAACTGTTCATAGCCTTCTTGATTGTCTAGAACTTCTACAGTGTTCTAAGATGTGTTAAGAATTAACTTGAGTGAATCAGAAAGCTCTTTGGCCAATTATTTGATTACTGTGAGGTATAGGATCGCCAGTCTGGCACCTTTTAAAAACGTTTAAACAGGGGGTATTAACCTTTAAGGCTCTCTCATGGAATAGAAGGGGTTTTGGTTTTATCACTGCAAAATGAATACATCATCCTGCTTCTTTCCAAATACAGAATGGAAACGTTTGTTGAATACTTCTGCCTTTTGTACATTATGATGGATGACATTATCATCCTTGTCTAATATCAGATTTATATGATTAATAGGCTTTGATTTTATTCATTCTTAATATATTTAAATACATCTTTCTTATTGTTCTAATCTTACTAGTTATAGATGTCTCACTGCCGCCCATATCATCAATTTGCATTTCCTAACTGCTGATTTTTATTTATTAATACCATTTCTGCATTGTTCTGGGTCTGTTTTAAACATTACCTTTGTGGTCATCTCCCATTTTAAAAAGAAGCCTTCTTCCCAAATGCCCTTACCTTTTTTGGCATCCTACAGCATGTCCACAAGGACAGTCCTCATTGTCTGTGCAATCAGGTACTGATTACAGTGTACTCATGATAGCATGCAATTCAGTGCAGGCTGATAATCTCACCTGAAAAGCTGGGTAAATACTGAGCTCTGTGCTACCATGGCTACACTGATAGCATCTGAACTATACCTACTTTCCCCTCTAATTTTCGTGTTTAAATATGCCCCCCCCACAGTTTTGTTCACTTGTTTTTAGCTTTGGGGAGCTAGCCTTTTTGAAGCAGCAAGTATGTATTTTATTGGTCAAGACTACATCTCTTTTCACATAGCAAATACAATGAGATCATGATCACTTGCAGCTAGGCAACCATCAATTTTAATTCAAGAATCAATTAATTCTTATTTGCCAGGGTAAGTTCTGCCATAGAATAACCCCAAGTATTGTAATACCTTTACTAGATAAGTCAGTAACATCAGTGAATTATCTGTCAAGAAATATCTTATTTGCCCTGATAGATACAGTAGAAGGGAGTTTTGATCATGTAAAAAGCCAGGTGTTACCTATTATTTAGGGCATATGACAGCCAAGAGTAAAATTTGTAGTTGAAAAATACAATAAACTTCACATGTATTGATCCATATGAAACAAATATTAGCCCATAATGCATTTATAGTGTGAGTTAGTTTCAGGTACAAAAATATTATCTGCACTGGATACAGGATGTGCATCTTGATTCACCTGGCTCTGCCTATCAGGGTCTAACCTGGGGACTTTTAATGTATTGCTCAGATGTTATAAGTGTAAGCAAATGCTGATTAGTTTCACTTTTCAAGGCGTCACAAAGTAATTGCACCAATATGGATGATTGTAAGCTGTTGAAGTTACCATGTGACCTAATATACTTTAGGAACCTTAAGGAGTAAGAAAAGCTTTGTCTCTTGCTTTCAGAAAAACTTGCATCTCAACTTATAGTAGAAAACTGATCTAATAAATATGGTCCAATACAGAGTCTAAGCTCCTTGGGGAAGGCCTTCTCTGCTACTCTGAACAGTGGGTAGCCCCCTTAGCCAATACTGTAATAAACATGATTAACCATTATGTCACCAGAGCCAAACAAGTCACAGTTTCATAGTTTCATAGTTAGTAGGGTCAGAAGGGACCTGAGCAGAT
>NW_017729022.1:33664823-33675396 GCF_001723915.1 Gavialis gangeticus
CCAGTTGGTGACCCATTTGACTGTGTAGGTGTTGACGCCACAGTCCCCTAGTTTTTAAACGAGAAAGGGGTGAGAGACAGCGTTGAAGGCCTTCCTAAAGTCCAGAAAGACTACGTCCGCTGCTACCCCTGGATCTAAGGATTTTGTGACCTGGTCATAGAAGGCCACCAGGTTGGTCTGACAGGACCTGCCTGTAATGAACCCGTGTTGGTGGCCCCTAAGCATAACCTCCCCTGCTGGCCCCTCATGGACATGTGCCAGGATAATTCTCTCAAAAAGTCAGTCACTCCCATTTAATTATATTGTATTTGCTACTGGAATACAAATTAAAATAAGTTACAGCAACTAACTGAGGGAAATACAGAAATGAAGAAAGATGGGAAACTTGAGAGGAAGTGATGACAATATGATATAATTCAGGGTCCTGAGATGGGGAAAGTTTGAAGTCAGCTAAATTAACACGCTAGATTTCAAAACAGTGGATTTCAACTCACTCAAGGGGATGATAGGCATGATGTCCAGGGGGCCTGGAAGCTTCTAAAGAGCACAATATAGGAAGCTCAACAAGAAACTATCTTAGCACAATGGAAGCACAGGAGGAATGTTAAGAGACTGCTGTGGCTGCATAAGGAGCTTCTAGAATACTTTCAGTGCAAAAAGGAGTGTAGGTTGCAGCTTTGTTGGTCTAAGGTTATAAGAGACATGGAAGATACTGCATTTTGCCATTTGAAATGGAAACTTCATGTAGCAGGCTCACCTTTCAGAGTTTGAGTTGAGTCCCAGGCTCCAGAGCCTGCTGTTTTGATTGGTGGAGCCCATCCACCAATCAGGAGGCAGCAGAAGAAATAAAGTCATGTCCCTTTGCTGAGGGGAGGGGGAGAAGAGCTCCCCTGGACCTGATTGAAGACTGTAAACTGTCAAGTCCAGAAGATTTCAGGGGTGGAGCCCTGGAGCATATAAAAGGAGCTGCGTGCCCAGCACAAGGGACAGATGCGGTGAGGGACTCAAGAAGAGCGGAGCCAAGAAAAGCTGGGGAGCTCTCCCCCAGCAGGCAATAGGCCCAAGGCTTCTGAAGCTGCCACTGAAGGAGCAGCCTTGGGAGCGGCGCGAAACTGCTCAGGCTGTTGACAGTGCACAGGGATGGTGCACAGAGATCTGGCCCTGGGAGTGGTGTGAGATTGCTCAGGCCCATCTTGATGCGCTGTTCGATATACGGAGCCCAGGCTTTGTGAACCGCAAGCGGTGGCTCAAGCCTGCAACCCCGGCAGGGCCAGCAGGCAAAAGGCTTTGGGGCTGCAGTGAGGTGGCTCTGGCCCCATCTCCCAGCAAGCAGCCAGGTCTCACAGTGCACAGGGCGGTTCACAGGCCCAAGCCTTGGGAGCCAGGGAGAAGGGGCAAGGTGAGCAGCCCCCCGCCTAGTCAAGGGCCCAAGGGGAGGGGCCCCTGGTGCTTCCTGGACACCCCCCAAGGGACCCCATTGGAAGGAGGACTCTCTCTTGCCATGGGTCAGGGACTATATTAAGGAACAGATGTTATTAAGATTGCTTATGTTTGCGCCTTATATTTTATAATTGAAATGTTGTATTGTGATGTTGAAAATAGTGTTATTTAGGGTTTGACCTTGGTTATTGGTTAGTGTTCACTGTGTAAATATATGTATATATGTAAATTTATGTATATGATATTTAGTTTTATGTTTTATGTTTATGTATATTATAACTCAATAAATTGTATATAGTTAAGAACTTTGGGTTCGGGCTTACTCTATAGAGGAAAGAGGGATCTGCTTGAAATTCTGGCATCCCTCTCACAGCACACCCCTCCTGCCTACCCATCCCATTCCATTGAGAATAGTGCACACCCTTGGGTGTACCTGGGTTATATTCACAACATGAAAAATAAAGAAACCAGACTCAGTAGTGACATATATATTTTCTAAACCTATGCAAGAAACACAACATCATTCCCAGAGGATTAAACATCTACAATCCTTTGACACAACTCCAAAACCTACTGACCACCTCAATTTACAATTTAATTGACTGGCTTTCTTGCACATGTACTGGCCTCTGGCTGCTTTACAGCTCCATCCAGGAAGAGCACAGACCATTTGCAGATGCTTCCTCAGCCTGATAAAGGGTGTTTGTCCCCAAAAGCGTGCTAAGAAGAATTTTTCCAACTATTTGAGTTGCTCTAATAAAAGATATCAGATTTACCCAAAGAACCTTGTCTGCCTTCAGTGCAAGAAACCATACAGGCAATGAAAAAACAGACAGGTTACTAAGGAAGCATACCAGGAAAATCGCAAAAACCTGCAGGGACAAAATCCGCAAGCCAAATGTAAAAAATGAGCTGCACCTGGCAAGGAAGGTTAAGGACAACAAGAAGAGGTGCTATAAGTATGTTGGCAAGAAAAGAAAGACCAAAGCAGCTGTGGGTCCACTGTTAAATACCCAGGGGAACTCTTAACAGAAGTTGCAAAGAAGACAGAGCTGCTCAACAGCTACTTTGCCTCAGTTTTCATAAAAATGTTAAACTGCAACCAGACATCTAGTAAGGATTATTTGGGTAACAAAGGGGACAAGTTGAAAGCTGAGATAACAAAAGAAACAGAGAGCTTTTGATGAGTGTGAATGAAGTCAGCAAGACCTGTTGAGCTTCATTCCAGGGTACTGAAGGGACTGGCAGATGAGATGTTGGAGTCCCTAGCAATAATATTTGCAAAGCTGGGGGAAATAGGTGATATACCAGAGGACTGGAAAAGCACCAGTGTAGTTCCCCTCTTTAAAAAAGGCAAAAAGTAGGACTGGAGGACTGTAGTTCAGTTAGCCTTACTTCAATATCTGGAAAGTTACTGGAGCGTACTATAAGGAAATCTATTCATAAGCAACTGGAAGAGGAAAGGCTGATCACAAATAGTCAACATGGATTTATTAAGAACAAATTATAGCAAACAAATTTGATCTCCTTCTTCAACAAAGTAACTACTTGGGAAGATGAAGAGAATGTTGTGGATATAGCATATCTGGATTTCAGCAAGGCTTTTGACAAAGTCCAACCTAACCTTCTCATAAACAAATTTGAGAAATGTAGGCTAGAAAAAACTACTAGAAGGTGGATAGACAACTGGCTCAATAGCCACAAGCAAAGGGTAATTAGAAATGGATCCATGTCAAAATGGCAGAAGGTTTTGTGTAGAGTCCCATAGGGACTGTCCTGGGCCCAGTGGTGTCCAATGTGTTTGTTAATGATTTGGATGCTGGCATAGAGAGCTCTTTGACCAAATTTACAGACAACACAAAACTGTGAAGGATTGCAAACATGTTGGAGGAACACAATTCAGAAGGCAACAGATTTGGGAAACGGGTGGAACTCAGAAGATGAAATTCAGTAGGGGGGACCAGAAGGGTTTGGGAGAGACCTTGTTTCCCCTAGCGCCCCCTGGCATAACAAGGAATAACGGCCACAAGTTGTTGGAGAGTAGGTTTAGGTTAGACATCCGTAAGAACTACTTCACAGTCAGGGCGGCTAGGATCTGGAACCAACTTCCAAGGGAAGTGGTGCTGGCTCCTACCCTGGGGGTCTTTAAGAGGAGGCTTGATGCCTACCTAGCTGGGATCATTTGAGCCCAGTTTTTTCTCCTGTCCTGGCAGGGGGACAGACTTGAAGATCTACAAGGTCCCTTCCGACCCTACTTCTATGATTCTATGAAAAGTGCTATACCTAGGGAAGAGTCATAAAAATACTAATACCAACTGAGTGACACTAGATGAATGGCAGCTCTGTGGAAAGGATCTAGGACTTTTGGTAGATCATAAACTCAGTATGAGTCTTCAGTGTGATGCAGCTGCACAAAATGTGAATGCGGTTTTGGGATGCATCAAGAGAAGCATTGGGCGCAAAACACGGGAGGTTTATTTCTTTACTTGGAAATGGTTAGGCCTCATCTAGAGTATTGTGTCCAGTTTTGGGCTCCACATTTTAAAGAAGTCACGGAGAAGTTAGAGAGGGTCCAGAGGTGGGTGACAAAAATAATAAAGGGCTTAGAAAGTAAGTCACGAGGAGAGGTTGAAGAAAATAGGCATAAGGAAATAGCTTGTGGAACAGGCGCTTAAGTGTCTACGTGATATCAGTTTCCAAATATCTGAAGGGCTGCCATAAAGAAGAGGGAGAACACCTTTTCTTTCAGGCTACAAAGAGCAGGGTGTGCACCAATGGTTTGAAGTTTAAGTAAAGGAGATTTTGATTGCCCTCCTGATTTTCTTCAGTCAGTGAGACATGGAATAGACTTAGTAGGGAAGCATTAGAGGTGTTCAGGAGGAGGTTGGACAAGCATTGGTCACGGATGAGCTATGAGTCTAATGCTTGTGTTTTACTGTGGGTATTTCCTATGTTTCTGGGCCTTGGTGGCTGCCACGTGGGACTGGGATGGAACTTTTTCCCCTCCTGATGCTACATGTGTTGGGGTTATTTCTTTTTTTTCTTTCCTCAGAAGCATTGCATGTTGGCTGCAGCCCAGACTGGGGGTTTTGACTGGGTTGTCAGTGCCCCTGCTGGGACTTAAGCCCAGAGGTTCCCGACTAGAGGGTCTCACCCCTTTGCTCAGGGTTAGAGCAATCACTATATTTGGGGTCAGAACAGAATTTGGTTCCAGGGTCAAATTGGTAGAGCAAAGATGCTTAATTGCTGATCCTAGTAAAATAAAAACAGTAGCTGAAGTTCCTGTTTCACATGTAACAGTGATCTATAGAGACCTATGGGTGTGATAAACTATTAGGCAAAATTCATTCTGAATCTGTCTAAAAATAACCTTAAGGTAACTGCTGGAAAGTGACTGTGACAGATCAGCATTAAACTTTCAATTCATGTTTGACATAAGAAAGGAATGTGCAAAGAATAATAGAAATGTGAACTCAGGGTCTTTTAAACTCAAGGGTAGGTCTTCACAGCAGGCACAGAAGTAACTGTGATATACTGTAGAAATGCCTGAGCTAGCTTTGAATGTGCTCTAGACATAATAGTCTAGCCATGACAGCATGGAGCTCAGTGCAGGCTAATTTACCTTGCCTTTTTGCAGAGTGCCATTTCAGTGTATGCAGTATAGATATGCAAAGTAGCGGGACAAGTTGCCTGTAAAAGCCAGATTAGTGGAAACAGCAAAATGTAGATGGCAGGGTCAATATTTTTTGGAAAAAAGCTGCAAAGGTGAGCTAAGAGAGTTGTATGCATGTCCAAAATAATTTTAGGATATTAAAATGAATGCATCCAAAGCTCTGAAAATAATGCCAAATGAGTCAGGGAACCAAAGAACAGAGATTTCATAACGTATCTCCTTGGAAGATGCACGTGAATAAATACTTTGTAGACATGAAGTCAATGGTGCTATACCCATTATTCTAGTTAAGAAGCTGGACCAATATTTGACATGTTGCCTGATAAAAGGATCAGTGGAATAAAGGAAGGTTATATCTTTAAGTGGTATTTTTAAACTTCTGATATTCCAGTAATGGCACAAAGGTTGACGACTAGTTTGACATAATTTTAGTGTTAAGCAGTTTTAATCACCTATTACCACAATGCCAGTGGTTATAGACCTGAATATTTTATGCAGACTGTACTAAGAGATGAAACAATCTTTAATTTAGGATATTTTTATACCAAGGGTATGGCCAACCTAAAGTTTTTGCCTTGAGTTACTTGTCAGTTGTCCTAGGAATCAGCCCAGGATAAGTCATAAATGTTAATCAACTGGAACAAATATCTAGGAAGTGCACAGAGGAGCCTTTACAAAAGTGATAACTCCTATAAGTTTACTGTGAATCAGTGAACTCAAAGAAAGACACTCTAGTGCAGATAAGTCATTTAGAAGTAATGAAGAAAGAATGGCAGTAGTCTACTTACAAGTCTCATTCAAAAGAGCTTGACACAATATATATTGCTTCCAGGACTGCAATCTGCCCAGAAGCATGAGGTGAGAACTAAGATCAATATAACTAGGTACTTGGGCAGCTCAAAATGCTGATCACCCACCAGCTTGTTTTAAAATGTTGACTTACGTAAGCCAGTTGCATTGTCTTTGTAAGGACCAGGTGGCTATTTTATACAGAAGGTACAGAGAGTTGTATTTACATCTCAGCAGAGAAAACTAAATACAAATTGAAAAGGGTATGTTGTCAACTGTTAGATTGTTTTTAAGTTTCCCTCTGTGACAATTATATCACATGTAGAAGTAAAATCCATGCAATAAATGTTATATATAACTAATAAGATTCATATCCCTTTGCAATTTATCAGAATGCTGACAGTATTTTCAGCATATTAATCTGCCTCATTGGGACATATCTTAATAGGATCTGAGATGGTTCTCTTTTCCATTTTTTCTCCTTACTGTATCTGTCAGAGGAGTATGTCTCCTTTGTTTTCCCCATTCCTTTTCTCCTACACATGGAATTCTCCACCACTCCTCCCCAAGGGTAAAGGTTGGTGAGATTCTGTTGTAGGCTAATAACACTTGTTCTTAAAAATAAAAAATCTGACTTTGAAAGATTATTTCTGGTCACCCTGTACAGAGAGATCCCCAGCTTCTCAACAGCTTCCCAACTTCCTTGCTTTTAGCCTTGAATTGGCTTAGCATATTGGAGTTTTAAGTTGTGTTATTTTTAGGTATCGGAAAGGTACCTTTTTAAGAGCTGTTTTGTGCAGAGACCTGCACTGTTGAACTGATGCTAGCTGAATCACCTTCTGTATCAGTGCAAAGAAACGTGCATAATTTATATCGAGAGATTTATATGGGGGGGATAAAAAGTATTTATTGTCATTTGTGATACCTATTATGGCATGTGGTCACTGTAACCAGCAAAATATTATATTGCTATAAAATCTTTCTACCAGACCTAAGTGTTACTTCCCTGTCTCCCTCACTCTAATGTGTGCCTGTATGTGTCAAGTCATAGTTTACAAGGAATGGGATGCCATAGATGCTGAATACTGAGAACAGATAACAGTTCCAAAGCACAGCATTTCAGGAATTCGCTGAGATCTAATAGTGGAATACATCCAATCCGTGCCAAGATAGCCACACAGTAACAGGATGACAAAAAGATCTATTCAGACAGTGAAAAATCTCTTAAACTTAAACATGACACGACATCTTTATCTGCCCGGTTTAGAGCTTAGATATACTCCAGTAGTAGGACTTGCTATCACAGCAGAAATGCTGATGACCAGTTGACAAACACTTTACTCCCTATAAGAGCTCAGTTCGAATCTTGAATCAAAACAATACAAATCTTACTGATATAATAAAGGCAAACAAAACAGCAGCGTTATAGCACCTGCAAGAACACAGAGAGTTAGACAACTGAGAACAGATCAGCACAGCTGGAAGCCAGCCAAGAATATAAGACCGCTGCAGAGTGTCACAGTTCTGGTTAAGCTTTCTCTGCTGGATGCTCTCTGGGTCCCACATGCTGGAGCCATGTGCTGTAAAGCTTTCCCTGCTCTGGGTAGATGCCAGTACAGTGTTTTTTTTGGCTTATCTGCTGCGTTTCCTGAAACTACGTTACATGACCACCAGCCACATTGCACCAGAATCAAGGCCATTTCCATAGTTTTCCTAAAAATGTCCCTATCAGTGATGCTTCTATTGTGCTATAATGGAAGCCTCTTGGGCAGATGCTGTGATTTGGTAATGTAGCAGGCTTGCCTTTTGGAGCTTGGGTTAAGTTCCAGGCTTGAAATTTTTGCTGTTTTGACTGGTGGAGCCCATCCATCAATCAGGAGGCGGCAAGACGAATTAAGTCATGCCCCTTTCCTGAGGAGAGGGGGAGAGGAGTTCCCTGCCACCCCCAAACCTGATTGAAGACTGCAACTCTCAGGTCCAGAAGACTTCAGGTGTGGAGCCCTGGAGCATATAAAAGGAGTTCTGTGCCCAGCATGAGGGACACATCCGGGACAGAGAAGAGCCGGGTTTAGAAGAGCTGAGGAGAGCTATTCAGCAGGGTGAAGCAGTAGCCTAGAAGTGCCCCTGAAGACTTTCATCGGCAGGGAACGGTGGACAACTCCAGCAGCTAGGCTCTCGGTGTGCAGCACAGTGCACAGCATCCAGATCCTGGGAGCTGCGTGAGGCGGCTCGGGTCTGCAACCTCTGGTGTGCAGCCAGACACGGTGCATGGGCAGTGCACAGGGTAGGACCACTGGAGTCCCTGGCATGGCTCAGGTTCCCAACCCCTGGAACAAGGCTGGGAGCTTGGTGCAGGAGGTGCTGCACAGAGGGTCCGGGAGCAGACTGAGCCTGTTGCTGCACAAGGCAGCCCAGGCCTCTTACCCATAGCAAAAGGTTGAGTCCAGGGAGCCAGATGGTGCTTGGGCTACTGAGCCAGCAGACAGGGCAGAGCCAGAGGCCCCAGAAGCCCTGCATAGTGGCTTCGTTGTTCCAGGAAACAATGACACCCTCCCCCAAAGCCCACTGCAGGTGAGAGAGCAGCCTGGCGCAGAGGACAAGGGCCACCCTCCAGGCCTGGAAGCCATGAGTTGCAGGGAAAAGAGGATTCCCAAAGGGGAGGGCGAGTCCCCCCTGGTTAGTTAAGGGCTCCTGAAAGTGGAGGTTCCACTGGGAGGGCCCCACTAAAGTTACCAGCTTCCTTGTAGGGTTTGGGAAAACCCCAAGGGCATTGGGGTTTCCCTTTGGGATTAAGTTTATCTTTGGGGTTCTTGCGCCATAAGTGGTGTGATGGCATGCCTTATATTTTGTGAACTCTCATGTTTCTAAATTAATAGATAAGTAGAGTCCTAGGGCTGTGCTGGGACCCCCTGTTGCTATTATTTCACCTGTTGTCTGTTTGTATTTTTTGTGGCTTATTTATTGTTCACCCATACTTATCTGTAGTTTATCTGTTGACTGTGTTTATTTTGGGGTTTATCTGTTTCAGATCAGATACTTACCTGTGACTTACCTGTATCTGGAACACTGGTATAAGGTTTTATGTCATTTACCCAGAAAGTATTGTTTATGTTATTTGTTTAGATATCTTATAAATATATATATATTGTACATATGTTTATATCCATGTTGCTTTCCCTTGTTATAAGTTAATGTAAATAAATTTGTATATAGTTAAGTCTCTTGACTGTCCTGGTTTGGTTCTATAGGGATGGAGGGAAACTGCAGTTCTCCCCCACCCCACAGCACACCTGCCAGCTAACAATCCCCTTCAATTGGAGAAGGGGAGCATATACCCGAGCTACCTAGGTTACAGTAAAATAATTTAGACCTTATGATCTACCCATTACAATTGCTGACCTGCAAGATGTCAGTTTTTTAAGCATACTACTTTCAGTATTCCAAACTCGTATGAACTGTGACTTGCAGTTTACTTCCCTGGGAGCAAGTGATTGTTAAAAGCCAGAACACCCAGGCTTTGTGAGAATGTCCGTGTGTAAATTAAATGAGAGGCATGTCCGCATGACGCTTGAAAGTGAGCTAAATGCTTTTGCACTGCTTTAATGGTGTCCAAAAAGGCCCCACCTCGGCAGTGTCTTGCACATTAATTCCAGCTGCTGTAGGAAATTCGGCGGCATAACGCGCCTTGAATGACTTGGGGTGCAGCAAACTAAAACTCCTTCCAGTTTTACTTTGCTTCCCCTACAGCCATGGAAAAAAGCACCAGGCTCCGTGCAGCTCCACAGCTCTGCAGAAAGCCCTGCAGGCACCCTGGCAGCAGCCCGGGAAAGCAGGCTCTGTCCAAGAAAAGCAGTGAGCTTGATTTTTCCCTGCCTTGGAGCCTGCCTGAGTTGCGTGGGGGCCCAATGCTTCCCTCTGCAGCTGTGGTGCCCCCAGGACCGCCCAAGCCGGGTGCCTGTAGGCAGGTGCCTCCTAGTGGGGGGGCGCCGCTGCCATGGAGGGAAGCACGAGCCCCGCCCCCCCCCGCAACAGCCCAGGGACCATTTGTCCCGCTGGCAGCTCACCTTCCCCTCCCCACCACAGAGGCTGGTAATGTCTGTGCACCATGCAGAGGTTTAATCAGCCCTAAATTGAAGTGATGTTCTTTAAAACCCGACGCTTGCCCAATGATTCTAAAATAATGGCTTGTTGCTTTAGACAGCACAAAAAATCCAGATCCACACAAAATAATAAATGTCTGAGTTTTGTTAGTGTTGGAGTGATATTATAGCCATGATGGTCCAGAAAATATGAAAGAATTAAGGATTTTGTGGGTAATAGCTTCTGTTAGACTTAATCCATGCAGTTGGTCTATCTTGACCGTATAGTTAGTGGTCCAATAAAAGATATACCCAACAAAAATCATTGCTTCTTGTATAACTGTATAGATGCTATCCCTGCCTTTATTTCCCCTCTATGGGCGTGTCCAGATGAGCATGCACATGCCTCTTGCCCCCTCTCAAACCCTTAAACTGTTGAGATCCAGCATCCCAACAGTTTAAAACCCTTTGAGATGAGGCAAGGGGCACGTGTGGGAATGAAAAAATGTTCGTAAGTAAGAGTTCGGGAGAGCTGGAGGAGGGGGGAGGGGACTATGAGGGTGACCCCTGCAAGCCCCGCCTGCTCCCCCAG
>NW_017729022.1:33675984-33677442 GCF_001723915.1 Gavialis gangeticus
TGCTCTGCCAGGCTCCCAGACCCCCCCAGACCCCTGATCCCTGTCCCCTCACTTCAGCATCCCAACAGTTTAAAATAAAACAAAGCAAAAAAACCCTCAGCACTTACTGGCAGTCCAGCTGCCCTCTGGGTCACTGGGGCCCTGCCTGTACAGTGCAGGGCAGAAGGACAGTTCCAGTGACCTCAGCCTGGGCCCTTCTGCCCTCCTCTGCCCTGTAGTGCCCAGGGGAGCTCTGCCAGGAGGCCCCAGAGCCACCCACCCCTGCTTCTAAGGTAAGTAGAGGCGCTTTTTTTCTTTTCTTTTTTCTTCTTTTTTTCTTTTTTTTTCTTTTTAAAGTGACTGTGCCTGGGGTTGAGGGGGCAGCCTTGGGAGCCTGGGGGTGCAAGTGGGGACTGGGTGGGGCAGCCATTGGGGGTGTCGGTGGGAGCAGGGGTTGGGGCTCGATGGGGCAGCCATTAGGGGGCTGGAGTCAGGTAGGGCAGCAATCAGGGGGCTGGGGTGGGGCATATAGGCCTTGCGGGGGTGGGTAGTAGCCCCTGCAGGGGCCATTTGGCCCTTGTTGGGGGGTCATAACCTCTGTGTGGGGGCCAGAGCCCCTGTTGGGGGACCATAACCCCTGTGCTGGGGCTGTAGTCTCTGTGGGAGGGCAGCAAAATAGATATTCACGTTTCATGAATTCATGAATACATATATTTAGAGTTCACTTTATTATTATGATAGAGACACTGATAGGCTTCCACAATGCTTTAACACTGTAGATATATCAATAAAACATAGCCCTACTGATAGCTGTCTCTTTCTCACCTTCCCTCTCTCTCTTTATAGTGGTCTTTTGTTTTACTTGTGGAGGAACATGGATTTTGAGGTATTTTACAGAGTGACTTTGGGATTATTTTTTATCAGGGATTTTTCAGTTTTCACATAGGGAACACCAGAATTTCTGCTAGGGAGGCCAGTGGCAGGACCCTGCTTGCTTAGACCTGGCACCTTGGACCCAGCTGGCTGTGGCTGACCTCCTGGCCAAATGGGGCCAGAAGGACATGCTTTGGTAGTTCAAAGCAGGCCACCACACCCAGAACATCTTCCAGGCGATAGCTGCCCAGATGGCCAGGCAGGGGGCACATGTGGCAGTAGTGCTGCACAGAGGGCAACTCTGCAGCCACAGCCCACTGGCAGCTGGCTGTGCAGCCCCATCCATGTCTGGCAGGTGCACAGCAGGTCACAGCCAGGGAGCAGCCCCCACTGCCAGACTGCTGCAGTGGGTAGAGGGTGCAGGGAACTCTCAGGGCTGCTTCAGCAGTCCAGCTGGCACAAGGGGTAGTGTCCACAGGTACCAATTGGCTAGGCCCCAGAAGCTCCTGAGAGCTAGTAGCCCTTAGCTACTTGCCAGGGCACATTTTTGTACTACTGGTGACAGCACAGATGCTTACCCCGGGCTCTAGCTCCCCCTCACTGCAC
>NW_017729022.1:33682442-33692614 GCF_001723915.1 Gavialis gangeticus
CTGGGGTGGGGCATATAGGCCTTGCGGGGGTGGGTAGTAGCCCCTGCAGGGGCCATTTGGCCCTTGTTGGGGGGTCATAACCTCTGTGTGGGGGCCAGAGCCCCTGTTGGGGGACCATAACCCCTGTGCTGGGGCTGTAGTCTCTGTGGGAGGGCAGCAAAATAGATATTCACGTTTCATGAATTCATGAATACATATATTTAGAGTTCACTTTATTATTATGATAGAGACACTGATAGGCTTCCACAATGCTTTAACACTGTAGATATATCAATAAAACATAGCCCTACTGATAGCTGTCTCTTTCTCACCTTCCCTCTCTCTCTTTATAGTGGTCTTTTGTTTTACTTGTGGAGGAACATGGATTTTGAGGTATTTTACAGAGTGACTTTGGGATTATTTTTTATCAGGGATTTTTCAGTTTTCACATAGGGAACACCAGAATTTCTGCTAGGGAGGCCAGTGGCAGGACCCTGCTTGCTTAGACCTGGCACCTTGGACCCAGCTGGCTGTGGCTGACCTCCTGGCCAAATGGGGCCAGAAGGACATGCTTTGGTAGTTCAAAGCAGGCCACCACACCCAGAACATCTTCCAGGCGATAGCTGCCCAGATGGCCAGGCAGGGGGCACATGTGGCAGTAGTGCTGCACAGAGGGCAACTCTGCAGCCACAGCCCACTGGCAGCTGGCTGTGCAGCCCCATCCATGTCTGGCAGGTGCACAGCAGGTCACAGCCAGGGAGCAGCCCCCACTGCCAGACTGCTGCAGTGGGTAGAGGGTGCAGGGAACTCTCAGGGCTGCTTCAGCAGTCCAGCTGGCACAAGGGGTAGTGTCCACAGGTACCAATTGGCTAGGCCCCAGAAGCTCCTGAGAGCTAGTAGCCCTTAGCTACTTGCCAGGGCACATTTTTGTACTACTGGTGACAGCACAGATGCTTACCCCGGGCTCTAGCTCCCCCTCACTGCACATCCAGGAGGAGCCAAGCAGGGTTATTTTGCCCCAAGTGGCACAATTTGCTCCACAACAAAGTCCATGTCCAAGCATGTGCACTGAGGCAAAAAGCCCCAGCTGAAATTTGCACTGCTTCTATTTGAGCTGCTGCAAGCACACATGCTTGCATGTGTGGACATGCCCTATTTTACAGTGTCGTTTGAGTTTTAAGTATTTCCTAAAGTATCCAAGACCTTTTCTGTCTCTTTGCCTCTCTCTGCCTGCCTATATATATATGTCTTCTCTTTTGAACATGTTGAACCCCCTCCAGTCTCCAGTTTCCCATTTTTTTTGTAAAGTGACGGCTGAAAGTCCCTTTTTTTGTATAATGTTCAGTTACCTTTGGTAGATGATTCCTTGATTAATGCTATCAGTAATCAAGGACCCCAAGCAGGGGGCTCTATATTACTTTATTACCAATGTATCTAGACAGACCCATCTTTATGGCTAGTGGCCAATTCTTTCCAAGGATGCTTTTAGGTGAGTTGAGGACCATGAAGATTTTGCAGTCTTTCATTACTACTTCTCAGAAAGTTAATCTGACTTTAACAGAGACCTGAAGGCTCCTGTTACTTTAAGGGTGAAGAAGCAGCAGGGACAGCCTCAGGCAGGGAAAGCTGCTCATTATAAGCTGCCAGGAAATAAGTACCCAGGGGTTTACTGGATACAACCACTTACTGCAGAACTAGCTGTACGATAGTAACATGGGCTAGAGCCCTGCATGGGAGACAAGATATGAGCAGGGCAGAGGCCAGCAGCAGTAGGTTACCCTGGGACTGAGCTGGCAAGATGAATCAGGAAACACCTGTGGCAGCTCAGGGAGGCACCTGACTGGAAGGGGGCAGGGCCAGGAGGGGCAGTCTGGCCCTGGAAGTTACAGAGGCAGGAGCTCCAGAGCAAGGGAAATGCAGGAGCTGGCATCAGGGCTGTCTTGAGGAACACAGAGTGCTGCTGCCCTACAGGGGAGTATTACCTGGGGCAAGGGGAAGCCTTGTTATGCAGGCAGGTAGCTATTGTTTATGTCTGAACCCAGAGAGTTTTAGTTTGTGTTTGCCAGAAGGCTTATTCCTTGGATACAGTTTCAACTAATGGTTTGGGAGTGACTGAAAGGGGAGTGTGTAAAAGACATGGTGGAGCACCAGTGGTTTTCCTGGGTGGTTTAGCCCACAGGAGGGTGCCAGGGGCACACCAGTGTTTAGAGCCCTGCTATGGGCTTTGATTCAGGGCTTCGACCTGATGGGGAAGTTGAAGCCTAGACAGAGAGAGATGGAAAGGCTGGAGCCTAGCTTGGACAGGAGCTGGACAAGAGCAAGGGGGCCCAGTGCTCAGAGAGGGCAGAACCAGGGGCAGGGGGTCTTGTGCATGAGTGGGACAGAGACAGGGGCCAGGGGCCCAGATGGAGCTAGATGCAACTCATTGCCAGAGGCAAAGTAGAGACAGCCCTAGAGGGGCAAGATCAGGGCTACTGATCCAGAGTCCTAGCAGGGTACAACCTGAGAGTGCAAGACTTGGGCTGGGACCTAGAAGTCAGGCCCAGCACAACGGGCCTAAGCTAAGGGAACTGTGAGAGAAAAGGGGTGGAGGCTGGCAAGGCTGAGGCCCCAACAAAGGTCCAAAGGCCTGAGGCAGCCTGGTATCAGACTCTGGCCATGTCATTAATTGGTAACACCCACAAGGCATGGGGAGGTTGGAGGCCTTAAAGCTAAGAGATGCCCTGAGGATGGGCCATCAGGGCCAACCTAGCAAGGGCAGGGTGGAGATCAGCAGGAGCCCAGAAGAGCTACTGGCATTTAAAGGAACTGGGCTTGCTCTAGCGCACATTAGGCAGCCTTCCTTCCAATCAGTTGCATCGAGGCATGGCAGGAGAATAAGAAGGGGAGGGCACCCTAGTGCGGGAGCTGGGTAGGGGTTGTGTGGCCACCGGGGGTGTCACAGACGCTTCTGGAGCCCAAACTTGTTTACACTGACCTGGAGGTAGAATGATAACAGAGAAGGCAGACAAAAGGGAGTTTGCAGTTGGAGAAATACAATAGTTTATAATCTCAGACAGGAAGTCATAAACTGCATATATGCAGACTCTCCAAGCTGTCACAGGGATCCATTATCATGTACTGCAGAAAAAGAGAAACACTGGAGAAACTGTCAACATTCAGTTGAATAAGACATCCCAGATACTTGTTTTAGGCCAGAGAAAAAAAGCAGGAGCTTGATTGCTCCAAGAGCAGATGGGGATGTACAAGGATCTGTATCAATGCCAGCAAAATTAGTGCAGACATCAGCATTGCTCAGATTCAAGTAGTGCTTGGCTCAAGTGGCAAGATAATCAGCCTGGAGTGAATCACGTTAGTGGCTGTGTCCTCAGAGCAGCCTGCTACCTACAGAACTGAAAAACTGCAGTTGTCCAAGGTCCAGGTCTTCCAAGGTACTTAGATGTCTAAATCCTGTTGATTTTTCAAATACTTCGAAGGAGCTAGTCTTAAGTGACTTTGCAAAGTGTTTAGAATCTATGACCTACATGTATCAATGGTGAGGAGTTAAAAGTAGGCCAGACATTCTCTTGCTTGCTTGGAAGTGATGCCACAAACAGATGTGAAATCTGTAAGGGTGGACAGTGTGAACTAGATGTTTTCAGAAGCTTGAGCAGACTCAGTGCAAGTGTGCTCATGCAGCTAATAGAAGAGCTGTTGTCTCAGTGTCCTTCACCTGCTGTCTGATTACCAAACAACACAGCTGCCTAGAAATAACAAACAAGCAGCAGTCCTAATTATGTTCCCAAGCAAAAATCATTGTCTCATGCATTGCCACATCATCTGGAGGCTTTAAGGAAACCCCTAAAGTTAATTCCAGTGATAGTCAATAGAAATAGTTCCCTGTTTGCTCCCAGACAGCAAAAGACTAAGGTTACATGCTGGTGTTACACTTTAATTGGCCTAACTAGGTCTAAGTGCCAAACTGTACCTAATGTTTATGGAGTTTAGATTGGTCAAAAAATGGCTGGCTTGATCTTGGTTCACCTGCAGAGATGCACTGTGTAGGCACAAATTAGCCCAATCTAATCTAACCAAACATGTGTACATGTTCAGAACGCAGCCCTGGCGATGATAAGTGTTTTCATAGTTTCATAGTTGGTAGGGTCAGAAGGGACCTGAGGAAATCATGAAGTCCGACCCCCTGCCATGGGCAGGAAAGAATGCTGGGGTCAAACGACCCCAGCTAGGCAATTTTCTAGCCTCCTTTTGAAGACCCCCAGGGTAGGAGCGAGCACCACTTCCCTTGGAAGTTGGCTCCAGATCCTAGCCGCCCTGACAGTGAAGTAGTGCCTCCTGATGTCCAGCCTGAACCTACTCTAAGTGAACTTAGGGTTGTTATTCCTAGTTACTCCTGGTAGTGCTTGGGGGAACAAGGTCTCTCCCATTCCCCGCTGGTCCCCCTTGGTAAGCTTATATATGGCCACCAGATCCCCTCTCAGCCTTCTCTTGTGGAGGTTGAACAGGTTCAGGCCCTGTTGCCTCTCCTCGTAGGGCCTGCCCTGATGTCTCCTGATCATGTGAGTGGCCGTCCTTTGGACCCTCTCAATGCTGTCCACATCCCTCTTGAAGTGCGGTGCCCAGAATTGGATGCAGTACTCCAACTCCAGCCTGACCAATGTCGCATAGAGGGGGAGGATCACCTACTTGGACCTGCTCGTGATGCACCTGTGGATGCATGACAAGGTGTGGTTGGCCCTACTGACCGCATCCTCCCATTGGCGGCCCATGCTAATCTTGGCATCAATGATGACTCCAAGATCCTTTTCTGCCTCTGCACTGACAAGAAGGGAGTTCCCCAGCCTGTAAGTATGCTGCTGGTTCTTCCTCCTCAGGTGCAGCACCTTGCACTTGTCAGTATTAAAACCCATCCTGTTCTCATCTGCCCACCCTTGTAACCTGTCCAGATCTAGTTGTAGCCTGTTCCTCCCTTCTAACATGCCCACTTCTCGCCATCTCTTAGTGTCATCCGCAAACTTGAACAAGGTGCTTTTCACCCCCTCATCCAAGTCGCTGATGAAGATGTTGAACAGTGCGGGCCCAAGGACCGAGCCCTGCGGAACCCCACTGCCCACATCCCTCCAGGTCAAAAATGACCCATCCACCACCACTCTCTGGGTGTGGCCCTCCAGCCAATTTGCGACCCATTTGACTGTGGTAGGCATTGATCCCTGACCTGACTATTTTTAACCCTCCAATACCCGATCCATGGACTCACCAACCCCACAGATCTGCCAGCCCCTCCAATGCCAACAACCCCCACCCCCAAACTGACTAACCTCCTTCCCTCACTGTCGACCTGTTAGCTTCCCCAAGTTGTGCCTGCCCCCCACTCACCCTGACTTATTTGAATCACATTCCTGGCATGGCTCCTGGCACTGGAAAACATGTGCACAAGTAGGTCCCAATTTACAGTCATGTGACTTAAAGTTAGCCGCTTGATCATAGATTAGGTACTGAGAATGTGTGCATGTGCCCTAAACACTGAATAGATTGTGTACTGGGGTGGTAATGGCAAAAGTTGTACTTGAAAAAAGAATGCCTTGGTTGATGAAGGGGCTGTGCTACTGTATCAGAAAAATATTAGTTTTATTGCCACTGCTACCATGAAGGTTTGTGTGGTATTGCATAATGACAATTATGAAGACCTATGAAATCAAACTATTATTTCAGTATTTTCGGCCTTCTAGAAGACATTGTAAGAGAATGTTACCTGACATTATAGTTCTAATCTGTAATTCAATCTTGACATTGCAACAGTATAAGATGTTGCTTGAAATCCTAATTTGCCTGTTATTTTATTAAACCAAAAACTGATCTTTGTGCTTAACATGTTCATTGCTAAGTGCAGAGTGGTGAGAAAGCCAATTGAAAAAACAATTCTGGAATTTTCAAGATGTTTTCTTCTCATTTAAAGAACTCCCAACTGAAAGATTTGAATGTGACAGACATGAAAACAGTCCAACTTGTTTTAAGTGTATGTAGCTAAAATGCTTCATCATCAAGAGTTTAAAGTTAAGTGGATCTGTGCTTACTGTTTTGAAAAGATAAACACACATTTTGCATTTTGTGATTGCATGTTTTTTCAATTTAATTTCCTATGATGTAATTATACTAGCCCTTGAAAAGCCACAGCGCAAAAAGCTGAAGCCAATTTGCAGCCTAATCTTTTCTACTGATACTCTGCCTTTTCAAGCATTCAGTAACCCCTGCATTAATATATTGAAGAAATATAAATATATGAAATTTAATATGTAAATATATATAAGAAAGATGAAAAAAAGAAAAGGGTGCTAAACAGGTTATGCGTGCTGGTGTGTAATAGTTGTGATATTAATAATTTGCCTGTGACCTCAAAAGTCCAAGCAAATGTCTATACTCATGAACAGCTCCACTGGTTAGCTTTCTTGGCTGTCCAATAGGACTCAGTACTGGCATAGATCAAGTGGACAGAATGCTCACCTGAGACTCTTGGGTACCTCTACATGTCTATGAATGCGCTTTAGTTAATGCGCATTAAATCTAGTACCTCCATTGTGAGGTACTAAGAAAATGTGCATTGGCCTGTCTTAATGTGCATTAATGAAAGAGCACAGGGCACCTATACATGAGCACCAAGGCTGCTTCAACATGCTGGAATTCCATGTTGGAGCAGACTCAATTAATTGAGTCTGCTGGCGCATGGGAATTACCACCTTCTGCATCTTGTTGTATCAGCATCCCTGCACTTCAAAATGGTGGTGGGGGTGCTTGAACTAAAGCTCATCAAACAAGCTTTAGTTCAAGCGCCCCCACCACCATTTTGAAGTGTGGGAATGCTGATACAAGAGGCACTTTAGAGTGACTCTCGCAGCCACTCTAATTAATGCACTGCACCCCCAAAGCACATGTAAACGTGCCCATGGTTTTTAAGTGATGCTTAATGCACATTAGTTTATTTTAATGCGCATTAACTAAAAACCATAGTTTTAGTGATGCTTTAATGCACATTAAAATAGGCTAATGCACATTAAAGTGCACATGTAGACACGCCCCTTGCGTCCAGTTTGCAGCCCTCCTATTTACCTGTTGTATTATTTTAGCAAAGTCACTTATTCTCTCTGGCCTCTGTTTGGGGACAGTGATATTGACTTCCTTTATAAGATGACTTTTTGATCAATGAATGAAAAGTCCGTATAAGAACTAGGCATTACTACTACTATTACCGCCAGCACTATGGTATTATTGCTGCTATTGTTATCATTCTTATCATTGTCATTGATGTCTACTTGCTGAGCTCTATAAACAGAATTGTTGGTAACCACAAGTTATTCTATAGTCATTACATAATTACATGGAAGTATGAGGGACTGTTACACGTGGAGAAGGAGCACAGTCTATTTATATTGCTTAACATAGGAAAAATTTGAAGGAACACCACTGTACAAAGATGTATGAATGGGGCGGGAGTTGGTCAGGAGTTGAAAGCACAAATATATCTAAACCCCAATGGGATTAAGACAAAAAATTTTGGAGCAAATGAATAGAAATGTTTAATTCAAAACCCACACAGACATCTGGTAACAAACATGCAATTGGCAGATAGTTTAGAGAGCAGTGATTTTCCACCAGGGTGCTGTGGCCCCCTGGGGTGCCAGGATATCCTTTTAAGGGTGTATGGGATGATGTTCAATAGTAGCACTGTTGGGCTTGCAAACACCTATACATGATTAGTAAAATAAATCCATATAAGCAAACATGTGCCTGTTGTGGCATCTCGAAGCAGTTTGACATGCTGCAGGAGGCACACCAGGAATGAAAAAAATGTTCCCCATGGTGCAAATATGCAGCACAGACTCTAAGTTTGATGCTGGGAAATCCTGGTATCAAAAGCAAATATAGCAGAAAAAAGCAGCACTGAGTGTGCTTCTGAAGCAGCCAGAGGCTGGGTCCTCCAAAGAGGCCATGGGGTCACTGTCCAGATCTGGCAGGTACGCAGCCATGGGGCCACAGATCCAAGGGAGTGGATGCTGTTGCAGGTGGCAGCAGGTCACAGCCAGGCAGCAGTCCCCACTGCCAGACTGTTTAAGTGGGTAGAGGGTGCAGAGGCCACTCTAGGTTAGGGCTGCTTCAGCAGTCCAGCTGGCGCAAGGGGCGTGTGTCCCCAGATGCCAACTGGCTGGGCCTCAGGAGCTCCTGAGGGCATGTAGCCCTGAGCTGCTCACCAGGGCAACTTTCTTTACTGCTGGGACTATCACAGGTGCTGGCTCCAGCCTCTTGCTCCCCACTGGCTGAAAATCCAGGAGGAGCTGGGCAGGGTCAGTTTGCCCCATGTGGCACAATTTGCCCCACACCAAAGTGTATGTTGTTCAGGCACATGTGCTGAGGCACAAGTCACTGGCACAAATTTGTGCCGCTGCTACTTGAGTTGCTGCAAGCGCATATGCCTGCATGTGTGGATGTGCCCAGAGACTTCAAACAGGAATCCAGTGTGTCAAAAACCTGTGGTGGTTTTTCTCTTTAACAGAAGGTTTGTTCTGTTATTTTTCTCTACTCAAAAGGTGAATGAAAGCTAAGAGCTGGACTTTTGTGAGGGGTGCCTTGATTCTAATGACGGGTCCCTGAAGTCCTACAAGGTTGAGATCTGCCGTTCTAGAGTCTGCCGAAACTCATGTCGCTTACTTGTGTTTTCTAATTCTAACGTGCCTTCTCAGCGTTACTCTTATATGAGCTGACAGTACTGTCAAAGACAATCATGTCACTGTGCTGCAGACCATTTTCCTCCTCTTGAAGAGAAAGCTAATTAAATAAATGTTGTTGCTCAGAACAAATTCCCATGGTTTATTTCCTTTCAAAGCTTTACCTTATATATTCAAGACACTACTTCTCATTTGCCCAACCCTTGATAAGGATGCTTTTAGACATAGAAACAAGAATCAGGTAGGATGAAAATTTTACTATAAGCCAGTGAGTTCCAAGAGCAGGTGCATGAGATGCACTTAATCTTTGTAGGGAATAGCACCAAACCATCGTCTTTCCTTGGCAGTCAGTGAAACTTGTATGATGAAAAGCAGATTGATGATCCCTTCCTGGCCTCAGGTTCACAGAAACTGCAAATAGGAAGCGGGCTGGAGGAAAGGATATGACTAATTGTCACATACAAGCAGTCACTTGTACTCCAGTCTGACCATGGAAATTTGCCTTTTTATGAAACTTTAAATAGCATTCTAGTTAGCAGTTGGGAATCTCACCTCCTCCCCCACCACTCATGTGGGAAAGGCAGCAAACTTAGGAAAGCATTTCTCTCTCTCTCTCTCTATTTTCCTCTCATTTGAGTGGCAAACATCTTGATTGTTATCCTGGACTAAAATCCAGTAGAAAAAGCTGTTTATGCTGGTGAAACGCATGAATGGTACATGCCCCTAGTGGCAGGAGCGCAGCAGAAAGAGCCCAGTAGCAGCAAGCATGGAGCTCCCACAGACGCCACCAGCACTATCAATGGCAGGGGGAGGGGTGGTGAGCGCCTACCAGGGGTCAGCAACCAACCACAGGCACCACCGGTAGCGTCGGCGGTGGCCAGCGGCGATCATGGAGTGCCTACAGATGCCTCGGGCAGTGTTGGCGGTGGGGTGACAAGCAATGACCTTTTTGCAGGGGGTGCACCAACACGCTCAGGGGGTGCACGTGCACCTGCGTGCACCCTCTAATGCATCGCCCCTGGTGAAACACAACATACATCTTCCTCGTTTGTTTATCTCATATTTTTATTCCAGTCGTTTCCAGTGACACCAGAAAGTCTTGATCAGAAATACTTTCTTTCCAGGAGCAGTGACACAAAGGTTGGGAATTGATTGCTGGGAAGTGGGTATGACTAGAAATTTGGACTTTTGCTGATTCAGAGCTTCTGCTCTGCAGCTCCCATTAGCAGAGCTTCTGATGCATCTTCAGTAAAAATTATCTCCTGCAGCCACAGTTTGTGGAAAAGTAGAAGAGGGCAGCAGCTGAAACATTACTCAGTTTTCCTTCAGAGTGTACCCTCCTTGAGCTCTAGGGCCTTTACTGGTATGGGCTTCACCCTGAGATCTAACTGAGTTTTGTCTAACTATAGAAACAGGAATGTGTTTTTTAGTTCACTGCTTTTTTCCTGTAAAAACACCAGACTTGAAAGTCAGTAATGG
>NW_017729022.1:33692699-33703574 GCF_001723915.1 Gavialis gangeticus
GACTTGAAAGTCAATAAAGGTAAAAAAAAAAAAAAAAAAAAAAGTGATCCTAAACCTAGTCATACTGCTCTGTATCTATTCCCTCCATCCTGTTATTTCTAGCAAATTCACTTACTTTATAATTAAAAAGAAATTATTTTTAATGGCCAACACTTGTTGATGGCATGGGGACTAAATAGAATAGCACTTAAAAAGTACATAGCACTATGGCACAGCTGTTCAAAACAGAACATGAAGGATAAGCTAAGTGTTAGCCAAGCAGAGCATGAAGTGTATTAACTAACATTAATGTAACCATAACATTAACATTAATTCACTCAATGAAAACATAGCTGGGATCCTAGAAATAACATTTCCAGCATCTGACTGAGTTGTGTTTTTAGGCATCATTGAAAAACCCATGCACTAGTAGCCTTCGCTGGTTTGCTAAAGCATGGATTCTGCTTTAGCTAGGCAGGGAAAGGATCTCCTGACAAATCATTTTCTGTGGCATCTACAAAACAGATTCACTGTTTTGTATCCTAATGCTGACCCAGTCCAACTCTGCTTGGTCTCTGAGATAACAAAATGACAGCCTAGGGTGGTATGGCTCCAGGCATAAATAGACTTAAGGCAAATATAAACTATACCTTCACAGTAAACCAGTTGTGCGTGTATTTTTCAACTTGTAACTCCTGTTAGATTCATATATTGTTATGCATTGACTAGCTGACCTAAGACTATTTATACCCCCAAAGCTAAAGGAACTTGTCACTAAAGTTGTCAACTTAACATTGACAAAAAATCTCCACCCACTCCACTGAAAACTGTGTACATACCAGTGATCAATTTGCTCTATTTTATCCTTGAAATCAGTAATAAAATTATTATTTTGGAATATGTTGCAACACACTTTGACTTCTGGGGGAAAACTTCCAAATCTCAAAACAGATTTAAAAAAATCATGGTTTAGAATAAAAGAACTTGGCTAAATGGTTTGGTTTGGAGAAATCCCTGCAAAATTTGCAAGCAGCTTGTAACTCAAAGAATCCCTGTGGTCAATGGGATACACTACAACATGAATCAATTCCAGGAGGATGCAGTTAAATTAACACAGTTAGAAAACAAACAAAGAAAAGCTTGTTCTCCAGCCTCCTGTAATGTGCCTAGCAATCCTTTAGCAGCATGCCAAACACCTTTCATAGAAGTACAATTCTGTAATGAATAAGCCAAACAGTTCTGACAAATGTGTCATTCAGGGCTTTGTCACTCCAAAAAGAAAGCTCTGAGGTCTTCTGTCTTGCTAATAGGCATTGCTTTATGGATGCAAAGAAACCCAGCAGTGCCTGGTGATATTCAGTGGGGTCAGATCATTGAAAAAATTATGCTTTGTCAAGATGATTGTCATGGTCATTTTGTATCCCTTCCTTTTTATTTTTATATATGGTTAGCTACCACTACATATATGGAGATCATAAATTAGTTGAGTTAAATGATTTAATCAAAGCTCACCATCTCTCAAGACAAATCATGTCCTATGAAACTTCTTTGGTCTGCAAATGACTGCCTTGCCTCTAGCAGTTGGCGTCTGCTAATATAAACCATTCAGTCTGATTAAATGTGACTTTGAGCAGTGGACGTTTTTGTGCTTGTCTGTGTGTGTAAAGGTAAATGTCAGCAAAATGAATGTGGCTTTGGGTCTACCTATGTACTTAAATACACCTCTTGTAATCGCCCCCCTAAAGTTGTTGTAAGAGTATGAATAGATTGCTCGGTAACTTTATAAGGAGCAGCCAAAAACCTAAATTAGAGGTTGCCAAGTTACAAGCCAGATAAGACAAAGGTGGGTTTCCAAATTTATACAAATACCATGCCTTAATCCGAGGGAAACGTAGCAAGCAGTTTTAGCTCAAGATGGCACCATCTCAGAATAGGTTAGCTTGTAAGATGGATTTTTTTCTCTCTCTCTCTGCATGGTTTTGCTTCTAGCTATATTTCAAAGAGGCATTACAACATTCATAACCTATTACAGCATGTAAAGTACGAGAGAAATAATGCCTAATACCCAGCAAGGGGGCTTTTTAATGGTAATATATAATATTATGCAGCATTTCCCTCCCTGAGTCAAGCTGTGCTGGTCTTGAGTACAATCCTCCTACAACTACACATAAACATGTATATCCGGAGTGCACAGGTCCTTGTTACAGTGCATACAAAGTAGAACTGCCTTCACACACAGATAATACCGACATTAATCCACAGATGGAAGAAATGGGATTTTGAACTGTGCAAATTCCAGTTCAAAGGAGGAAGACTTCTAAGTCTGGATGTCTTTGTTATCAATCTGTGCTTGGCTAATAAATGGTTTATTAGAATTGCATGGCTGTGAGTGGCTTACATACATATTACAGGGTTTAGAAGCCCTCAGAATCACAATTCATAGCAGAGGGGAGCTGATCAGGAGAGGTCAACATGCTATGAATAGAAGGACTAGGAATGGTAAAGTACTTTTTTGATAGGCACCATCTTTTCAATCTACTTCAATCCTTACATTTTATTTTTCCCCTCTACCATGGATGTCACCAGGCTAGATGGCAGCACTACAGAGAATATGGAAGTTATGGTAGGTCACAGGCTCAATATGAGTCTGCAGTGATGCAGCTGCACAAAAGGCAAATGCAGTTTGGGAATTCATCAAGAGATGAATTAGGTACAAGACACAGGAGGTGATAGTGCCTCTTACTCGGTACTGGTTAGGCCTCATATAGAGTATTGTGTTCTATTTTGAGCTCCACATTTCAGACATAGAGAAGTAACAAAGGATCCAGAGGTGGGTGACAAATAAAGGATTTGGAAAGCAAGGCATATGGGGAGTGGTTGAAGGAAATAGGCATGTTCAGCTTCCAGAAAAGACTCGTAAGAGGGGACATGATAACAGTCGACTACAACATTCTTGCCAGTGAGCTAAGGAAGTATGGGTTGGATGAATGGACTCTTAAGTTGGATAGAAAACTGATTGGATCATTGGGTTCAAAGGGTAGGGGATCAATAGTTCGATACCTAGATGGCAGCCAGTATTAAATGGAATGCACCAGGGGCCAGTCCTGGGGCCAGTTTTGTTCAATATCTTCATCAATGACCTGGAAGATAGGATGGAGCGCACCCTCAGCAAGATTGCAAATGACAGGAAGCTGGAGAGAGTAGTAGATATGCTGGAGGGGTAGGACTAGGATTCAGGGAGACCTTGTCAAATTTGAGGATTGAATCAAAAGAAATCTCATGAAGTTCAATAAGTGCAAAGTCCTGCACTTATGGCAGAACAATCCCATGCACTGATACAGGCTGGGGACCAACTGGCTAAGCAGTAGCTCTGCAGAAAAGGACCTGGGAGTTACAGTGAACAATAAGCTGAATATGAGCCAACAATGTGCCCTTGTTACAAAGAAGCCTAATAGCATACTGGGCTCTATTAGTTGGAACATTGCCAGCAGATGGAGGGACGTGATTATTCCCCTCTGTTTGTCACTGGGGAGGCCACATCTAGAGTCCTGTGTCCAGTTTTGGGTCCCCCACTACAGAAAGGATGTGGACAAATCGGAGAGACTCCAGCAGAGGGCCATGAAATAATAGACTTCAACTACTTGAAGGGTGGTTCCAAAGAAGGTGGAGCTAGACTATTCTCATATGACAGAACAAGGAGCAATAGAGAGCTGCTTGAGAACGTGGGTCCTTCTGCATTGCAAGGGGCTGTGTTGCTCTGTTGCTCCTGGAGACATGGTAGAGTACCGACCTCCACTTTCGCATGGTGGCACTAAGGGGTTAATTATGGCATTTGTCAGCATACCACACCCCAAAATTTCTAGTCTTAATCTGAGCTCTGCTGGGCAGAAAACTGCAAAAGAACTTGAAGGAAAGTTCAGGCCAGCCTTGGCTTGGCTTGAACTACGTCTAGTGCCCAGCTTCACTGAGGTTTCATAGATTCCATAGACTTTAGGACTGGAAGGGACCTTGCAAGATCATCAGGTCCAGCCCCCTGCCCAAGGGGCAGAAAGTCAGCTGGGGTCAAATGATCCCAGCAAGATAGGCATCCAAGTGTTTTTGGATGTAACCAGAGTAGGTGCTTGCACCACCTCTGAGGGGAATTTATTTCAGGCCCTGGGGACCCGGACAGAAAATAAGTTTTTCCTTATGTCCAACTTAAAAAAGTCTTCCTGGAATTCGTGACTGTTGGACCTTATCTTCCCATGGGGTGCTCTGGTGAACAGAAGTTCTTCTAGTTCCTGATGCATACTCTTTATGTACTTATAAGTTGCCACCAAGTCACCCCTGAGCCTACGCTTTTCCAGACTGAAGAGTCCCATGGGTCTCACCCTCTTCCCATAAGGCCTGCTCTCTTGTCCTCTGATCATGTGCATGGCTCTCCTCTGGACTCTTTCAAGCTTCTCCACATCCTTGCTGAATTGCAGAGCCCAGAATTGGATACAATATTCCAGCTGCAGCCTCACCAAGGCCAAGTAAAATGGGAGGATGACTGCCTGGGTCTTGCTTGAGATACATCGGTAGATGCAAACTAGAGTTCTGTTTGCTTTGCTGGCTGCGGCATCACATTGGTGGCTCATATTCATCTTGTGGTCAGTCATGACCCCCAAATCTCATTCAGTCATGGTGCTAGTGAGTGTAGCACTGCTGAGCCTATAAGTGTGGTTTGGGTTTTTTCTCCCAAGGTGGAACACCTTGCATTTGTCAGTGTTGAATGCCATTTGGTTTCAATCTGCCCTGTTGAGGTCAGCCTGGATCACCAGCCTATCTTCTAGGGTGACCACACTTCCCCATAGTTTGGTGTCATCAGTGAACTTAGCCAGTCAGCTTCTGACACCAGAGTCCAGATCATTTATAAATACATTGAAGAGCACAGGTCTGAGAACGGAGCCCTGGGGGATGCCACTGGTCACCAGGCACCATGTTAATTTGGTTCCATTGACTATCACTGTCTGGGTCTGTCCATGGATCCAGTTCCCCAGCCATCAGACTGTGAGATTGTTAAGACCACAGTTCCCCAATTTTTCCATGAGGACATCATGGGACACCAAGTCAAAGGCTTTCTTGAAGTCCAGAAATATGATGTCTACCTCTTCTCCTTTGTCCAGGTGATGCATAGAAGGAAATGGTCAGGCAAGACCTACCTGCAACAAAGCTGTGTTGGCTCTCACTCAGGATGTTGCCTTCTGTTAACCTGTTGTTAATGGTTTCCTTGATGATTTTTTTCCAAGATCTTTCCAGGGATTGAGGTCAAACTGATTGGCCTGTAGTTTCCAAGATCTTCCTTCCTCCCTTTCTTGAAGATAGGCACCACAATGACCCTCTTCCAATCATCAGGCACCTTGCCGGAGCACCATGAGTTCTCGAATATCCTTGCCACTGGCTGTGCTATGATGTCAGCCAGTTCCTTTAGCACTTGTGGATGCATTCCATCTGGAATGGCTGATTTGTGGATGTCCAGCCTCTTAAGGTGTTCCCTCAAAAGATCTATACCAATGATGGGCATGTGTTCTCCCTTTCCCTGGTGATCCTATATTTTGTCAGGTGGGGTGATCCCCTTGGGCGGATGGAAGACTGATGCAAAGTAATCATTAAGGAGATTGGCTTTTTCCTGAGTGTCTGTTATCAGTTGGCCCCGTTTGATTTAGCAAGGGTCCAGTGTTGCCCGTGTTTTTTTTCTTACTTCCCACATATCTGGAGAAGGACTTTTTATTGTCCTTGATTTGTGTAGCCAGCTTGAGCTCGGTTTCAACCTTGGCTTTCCTAGTTTGCTCCCTACAGGTGCAGGCCAGTGCTGAATATTCCTCCTTGGCGGTGTTTCCCATCTTCCATCCTTTATAAGCTTATCTTTTTAGATATAGGAGGGCCATGCGTTCCCTGTTGAGACAAGGGGGGCACCCCTTGTCCATTCCAGCCCTTTTGCTACTTTTTTGTGGGCTGGAATGGACTTCCCTTGTACTTCAAGGATTGCATCATTGAGGAGTGACCACTTGTCATGGACTCTCCTCCATGTCAGGTTATGGCAGGGGTGGGAAAAATACGGCCTGCGGGCTGGATCCGGCCCGCAAGGCCATTCTATCTGGCCTGCAGGGTCTGTAAAAAATTTAGAAAATTAATATTTATCTGTCTTTGGTTCCTGTCAAAAATGACAGCCAAGTCAAAAATGACAGCCCAAATCTGCCAGTCAAACTTATGGCTGGGGTTCAGCCACACAGCTAGATTGAAATGCAATAGCTATGAAACAGCAAAAAAGGGCTTAAGTCTATGGCTGCAGCCTGGACATCCAGTCTCAGCTATGCCACTTTGCTGAGACGCTACATTTACAAAACAGAGGGGGCCAGGCCCATATGGCCAGTAGCTGCCAGGACCCATTCCTGGTCTGTCTGCATCAGGGATTAACACCCCCATGGTATTATCCCACTCAAGATCTGTGTGCCCAGTAACTGCCAGAACCCATTTCAGAGGGGCTCAGTCTGCTCCAGAGATCAATAACCCCACTCAAGAAAAAAAAAGGGGGAAAGAGGGAGGAAATAGGAGTCTCAGACTCTGAGACAGACTTTCTCTGTACCTGAGGCTTTCCCTTCACACAGCTTTTGCTCACCTTTCCAGTGAAGAGCGGTGGGAGACCCCCCATGGGGAGCAGTTTTCTGGCTCCTAATTCAGCTGTGCAGCTTTCAGCAGCCTCATGAGACAGAGAGAAAAACCTTAGTTGTGTTGTTCTTATATACCTGGTGTGACATCACCAAAGCCTTGTCCAATTAGGGAGTGCCATGTTCTAGCCTCTCTTGTTCAATCTGCTGGAGAATCTTTTGCTTCTGTTTTACATATTTTGTCCAGATACAGGCCCCAGCTTGCCGTGTGCTAAGCACATGGCCAAAGCAACAGGAGCCATCTTGTCCACATAAAAACACACACAGACACACCAACCCCACCTTCCCCGCCAAACACAACCAAAAGCACACACTTTACCATGCACAACCCAAGTGTGTGTTTGGGTGTTACATTTGAAAACTTATAATATCACTCAATAAAAGTCTCCTCCAAACTAAACATTCCTAACCCATAACATGGGCCCACAGCTTGTTTGTTCTTTGGATTCTTTCCAATTTGTCCTCAAACTTCTTAAAATCTGACGCCCAGAATTGGACACTGTTCTCTAGCTCTACCCTAGCTAGTGCCAGTAATAGAACTAGTTGAGTAGTGCTAATACTTCCTACATTTGGATATGATGCTTATTTTTATGCAACCACCTGTCTCTCCCCTATTGTCTCCCATTCCCTCAGATCCTCACTACCACACATTTGCATTTTCACAGACCTGCATTTTGCATATTGGCTTCTGTTCTACCCAAAAGAGCACACAAACACCAACAGGCTCTCTTCATGCTTGAAGAAGGGTGTTTGTGCCTGAAAGCTTGCAAAGAACAATTTTCCCAACTATTTAGTTGGTCTAATAAAAGATATCACACCTACCCAAAGAACCGTGTCTGCCTATGTCCTTAGACCAACATGGTTACAACCAGCAACCCCCCATCAACCAACAAAGCATTTATCTTTGTTGCAATAGCATGACATTATTTAATTTGTGATCTTAATAACTTTCATCTTCCATTTGGTAGTAACCCCCATTTTGTACTTGGTATTTGTTTTTTATTTTCTATGCAAAGTAGTTATGTTTGTCTTTGATTAATTTACTTAATCAAAGACAGTTCCCCTTTTCTGTAGGGGCACTTTTTATTTTAATTGCAGCTTCTTAAGTAGTTGCCCTCTAACCAGGGATGGGCAAAATACAGCCTGCAGGCCAGATCTGTCCTGTTAAGGCATTTTGTCTGGCCTGCAGCAGGTCCTTCGGTCCTGCCCAGTCCAGGCATGGGGGGCAGTCTGGGCCATGACACATGCAGCTGGGTGTGCAGCACGGCGGGGCTGGTGCACTGACTGGACTTGCTTCCCGCCAGGCCCAGTGATGGTGGATCCTTCTACCACCAGAAGACCTGGCCCCACTTCTCTAGACGTTGGACCTGGCCCTGCTGCCTGGGCACCCCAGACAATCCACCCTTCACCCACCACCAGCGGCAGGACCTGTGCAGGCAAGGTGCTCGGTCAGGTGGCTGTGATGGGACCACAGGTGGTTGGGCAGGGTTGGGGAGATTCCAGGATCTTGGGGTGGTAAGAACATGGGGCTGGAGCCTAGGGCAGAACCGTGATATGCTGCCTGTATGCCCTGGCCTAATGCTGTCACTGCCCCAAGATCCCAGCCCATGGATGCAGCTCCCTGCCTGCCTGCAGCCCTCTTCCATCTGCCTGGCTGTGTGGCCTGCCTGCAGAGCTCCCAGTTGGTCTCCATGGAGACCCTGGGATCGTGGGGCAGTGACAGCATGGGGCTGGAGCTGGGGCAGAGCCATGATCCACTGCCTCCATGTCCCTGTGATGGGTGCCGATTCTGCAGGCAGGGACATGCCTGGAGTGGATTGTAGCTCTGCCCCAGTCCTGGCCCCGCGCTGTTATTGACCTGTGATCCCAGGGTATCCATGAAGATTGGCTGGGAGCCATGTGGGCAAGGTGTGCATCCAGGCAGATGGGATGGAGCAGTGGGCAGGCAGGCAGGGGCAAGGTCTATGATCTTGGAGTGGTGACAGCACAGGGCTGGGACCCAGGGAAGAGCCAGGATCTACTCCCTACATGCCCCTGCCTGCAGAACTTGTGCCTGTTGCAGGGCAGTGCAGGCAGGAGTTTGCTGTTCTGCCCTGGGTCCTGGCCCTGCACTGTCACTACCCTGCAATCCCACCCTGTGACCCGGCCTCTCCTGCCCACCCTGGGCCGGAACACTGCTCCCCACCAGCCTGCGGCTCCAACCCACATAGGGAGTTTTGCTGGGCTGTTGTGCAGGTGGGATGGTGCCCTGGCCTGTGGCAGTTCAGCAAAACTCCCTCTGTGGCCCATGGGCCCAAATAATTGCCCACCCCTCCTCTAACCCAATTATCATTTGCTAATTTGGTGAATATACTTACCATCCCTTTATCCATGTTGTTGATAAAATTCTTGAATAGCACTGGACCCAGAACTGATTTCTGTAATACTGCAGTTGATACTAGTTTAATAGTGAGCTATTAGCTATTGTTTGTTACCTGTTGTCTTTCAAACAATCGTCTTTCAAAATTATTCTGTGCTAATTCCTGCCTTTCTACAGCTTCCTTAAGAGAATGTGGTATGGCACTGTGTCAAAAGCCTTTCTGAAATCAAGATACAGTAGGTCTGTTGTATACTCTTAATCCACCAAGTCAATTATCTTGTCAAAGAAGGAAATCAAGCTGATCTGGCATGATTTCTACTTAACAAATATATGCTGGCTGCTAGTAAGTGCCTTTCTTTTGTTCTCTAGGGGCCTACACATTTGTTGTTTTAGCATTTGTTTGAATAATTTCCCAGGTATTAAAGTCAGGCTATCTAGTCTATAATTTCCTGAGTGGCCTTTCCCCAACCCTTTGTCATGGATATTGGGCAACACATCACGATAATCATGTATATGTTGAGCTATACAACAGAGAATCTTAGATCTGAGGACACTTATTAGGTCTGTTCTACATTTTATTTCAGTGCAAAATTGTTACCAAGGTTATATTTAACATTCAGGAAGATGTTCAAATTCAAACTGAGGTCAAGTTTAAAAAGCTTTGTCTAAGTCTCTCTCCTTAGTGAAAGGAAATGAATTTTTTGAGTTCTTAAATTGTTTTAAAGTGAATTTAATTCTCATGAAAGGTATTAGCTTGATAGTACTAATAGCTAAAGCCTTTTCCTATTTATCTACTCTGCTCTTAGGTTAATAATCCAGACTTTTCACAAGCATTAAATTCACTTAAGAAGAGAATGACAAGGCCACCAGGTATACACTGTAAGCACTGTGCTTTAATCTGGAGGCTATTTGCCTCAAACAGTTACAGCATAGAATTCACAACTTCTCTTCAGTTTACAGAATATCCTTATCAAATGTTGTAAAAAATAACCTCAGGAATATTGTTCTTTGATATAAAAAGTATGTCCCGGGATGCAATGGTACTCACCAGCAACTCGGGAGGCAGCACGTGAGGGTTGGAAGGCAGAATCCGCGTGGCTTGTCAGCCGCCTGTTTATACAGCTGTGGCCAGCCGGTGATGTCAGCACTGAGTGCTGGCCGGCACAGATAAAAATGGTGGTGCACGCTGTGGAGCCAGCAGAGAGGGAGAGAATACAGCCACGGATGTCCCCGCAGCAGAGGCGAGCTGGTACACAGAACCAGAGGAGTAGGAACGGCCAGGACAGAAGCAAGAAGGAAGAAGAGGATCTTCTTCGTGACGCTGCAGATGAGGCTGCGGAGGGATGCCAGGATTGCCTCGTAAGGACAACAGGAGGTACACCTGAAGAGATCAGCCCTGGGAGAGAGGGACTGCTCAGGATCCAGGAAGAGTTGCAGCCGGAGAGAGCATCGCCACTGGACCAGGAGGTGCCTTAGAGTAGGCAGGGAACTGAGTGCCTAAAGGGATAAGGCAGCCAGTGTCCCGTTGAAGTGTGGGGGTGGGGGTAGTTAAAGGGGCAGTGCTCCCGGTTTTGTGTTGGAGCTTCTTTCTTCCCTTTTCTTTTGATTTTGTTCTTCTCTGAGCTCCAGGGGTATCTGAGGGTAGCGGACCCGCATTGTAGGCTAGATAGTGTTGGGGGGGCCCGAGTAGGACCCGGTTGAGGGTCCCAGGAGCGAGATACCAACCAGCTTGATACCGCTACGCAGGAGGCATGATGCCAGGGTGTAGGGGTGGTGAAGCCCTGTGAGTAACCGCCGGGAGGAACCTTGGGTCTACGAGCGCGCCCGATGAACGGCCCCGGACACTGA
>NW_017729022.1:33708574-33717396 GCF_001723915.1 Gavialis gangeticus
GGAACCTTGGGTCTACGAGCGCGCCCGATGAACGGCCCCGGACACTGAGGTCAGCAAGTCGTGGCAGGTGAGCATGGGGTTAAGGATTCGGGTGGAAGTCACCAGCTCAGACAGAGGCACGAGCCCATGAAGTGCGTAACATCAATCACCTGAGCGAGAGCGGCACGAGAGCGACTGGTTGAGGCCCGGTGGCTACAAAGTATTTTTCCTTTCAGAGCCTTAAATATGGAAAAGAAATGTCAGCACCAAGAAAAATCTAGGCCTGCTTCTCATCTGCTCTAATTTGTCTGTGGCATCTGGACTGAGTTACTCACTGGATGCTAAAAGAAGATCTGCTGCAATAAATATTAAGTCATTTTTGTACATGTTGAAGTAAGAGACCATAGTTACAGCTGCACTAGAAAATAGTCACTTATATGTTCTGTAGACACACACCTACGTTTTCCTTCAATTCACTCATCTTGGCAGGATTTCACATCTGTGACATCTAGTATAAATTAACACAATGGCAAAATTAAGTCTAGACTAAGCATTTTAGTGAATAACTTTGCAAACAGACTTTCCCTTGGTTCCTTGTATATTTGATAAGAAATTAATCTCTCCCTACTTGCCAGCTGCTGCTTATATAATATAGCCTTTGCTCTACACAAGTGAAACATTTAACCAACTCCACCACCGTTACAATTTTAATTGGACCATCACCTTCCTTAATGGTGGGATTAGAATGATAATTGAAAGAGGAGCTGGAGGAAAGTGGCAGTAGATTTTTATACAGTCTTTTTTTTCTTAACTCTACTGCTATAAATAACCGAGAGGCACAACTCTTCCATTACAGGCAGCAAGTAATTTGTGTGGAAGTTACTTGTACGGTTGTTACTGAGTCAGTGGTAGCTGCTCGTATTCCTAAATGACGGTAAGGAAACTGGGCCTCACAATTTCATATTTCCCTTCTAAAAGAAAGTTGCTTGTCTTAGAGTTGCTGCTGGCTGAGAAATTGACCCTTGACATCCATGACTATTTTATATTTTTGCTCCGAGTTGGGAGACACATCATCTGACAGTTTTCACTCAGGCCTACTGTCTTTTGTGGAATTTTTGCCTCAGTAAGAATTGCATTCAAAGCTTTTATGATCTGATAATAGGTAACATATCAAATCTTATATTTCTGCATGTGCACGTTCCACCCATTGATTATGAAAAACATCACCTCCTCATTTGCCAACACAAAGTTCCACTTTCTGCTTGGCCATACAGCTGGTTCTATATTACCAGCCTTTTCAATTCTTGTTATCTTATCACTCTAGATTCACAATAGTGATTTTTCTAAAAGTCCTTGTTCCTGGAGTCATGTTATTACTTTAAAAAACAATTTTTTTTAGCAGTTAATTTGTAGTCCTTATGAACCCAAAGTTGCCTGTACGTGAGCATGGAGCCTGATCCGAAACATCATAAATACAGCACATCAGAGCAGACTTGATTTAACTGAGTTTGCTGGAGTGTGATAATTGCCACTTTCCAGCCAGCCTCCGCATCTCATGTATCAGCATCCCTTCATTTCAAAATGGTGGTGGGGGTACTTGAACTCAAGCTTGTTCAATGAGCTTTAGTTCAAGCACTCCTCCTGCCATTTTGAAGCCCGGGGACACGGATGCATGAGATTCTGTGGCACTTTAATTCAAACAGCTCTCGGAGCTGCTCTAATTAAAGCAACACCCCCTCCCACCCCCAGAGCACGTGTAAATATGCCTGAAGAAGCTCATCAAATCAGAAAAAAAAAGAGCACCTACAGTTTTATTTAAATCTTCAAGATTTTTAAGCCAATCTGATGATTTTTGAACCTCAGAGGCTGGCAATACTTGCCTGGCTATTGACAAATGTAACCTTCTGTGTTCAGTGATTCATAATAGTGACCAACGTTATTTACATTTTATAAAATAAATGATAAAGGATTTCTTAACATGCCCTTGCTTCGAAGTTTCTCTGATCTGTAAGTCAAATTATGCATAGTTTCATCAACAGGTAGTTTGGTGTGTTTTTCAGATCTGTTCACAAAGGGGATTTATCACACACATCTCTTCACACCTCAGAAATGGGAGGAGATGAAAGCTCATAGTGAACTTTCTTTGATGATAACTTAAACGAGGCCTAGAAATGTTCTGACCCCACTTCCCATCTTCACTATGCTGGGTAGAAGCACAGGAACCTTTTCTGTGGTTTCTCTTTATACACATTAGCCCTAGCTACTAAAACCATGATACTGGGTCAAGACAATTCTTATGTTCGGAAAATTATGGTTTTACCAGGCTGCTTAAAAATAACTTTGTGTTAAGGACCGCATAGACATTTTTTCCATGCTAAAACAATCCACTTTATATTTCCCACCTTCCCCTCCCATTTTTAGACTGGGCTGCAGATAGTTCTTTGTTCAGTGTTGTCCAATATCAGGCCTGGCCAAAGAAATAGCTAATGCACAGATATATGTTCCTCAAAGTTGTCAGATGCAGCTTTGTCTTTCTTTACTTCCCTGGATTTCTTCACTGCTACTTCTGACTGCGATCTCTGATTTAAGCCTTCATCTACCCTAGGCTCCAATTCTACCATTCATTGCCTTTCAACACAGTGCTGTGGTCTGTGGAAGCACATTGACTTCAGTGGATATTCATGCCTGAAGAACTGCATTTTGTTTCCTAAGAATGGAGCATGCACAAAATTTTTATACTACTTAATTACCTTTAAAAACAATTGAACAGGTTTTTTCCCCCCAGTAAAGCCAATAATAAGGAAAGTGTATCAAAAGACATTAGGGCAGAACTTCTAACAAAAATTTTCAGCATAAAATTAAAGTTCCTGCTTTTTCCCCCTGAAATCTTCCATAAAATGGTACCCTCTGTGAGACAGGATGTATGTGAGATACATTGGGATTGCTTTCTTTTAAAGAAAGTCTGTGCAGGGGTTAATGACTGGGATTTAAGGTCCATTGTGGAATGGCCATTGACACTCCTTAATAAACTCTCTGTAGCAGTTATCAGTCCTAATATTGGACCAATGTGTTAAGTTATTAAGGCACTTACAGACTAGTTGCGTTTTGGGTCTCCATCCTGCAATGAGCTCTCTACTGGTGTATTCCTGTAGCTATACACAACATAATTGGCTTTAATCATATTTGTGGAAGTTCGTCCTCACTGAACTAAATGTGAAATTAGAGTCTTTGTTAACGTGTGAGGTAGTATGTTAACAAGCTACTAGTCCTTCTTGGACTGATACAGGATTGCACTGGAGGACATAAATATTTAAAAATGTGTATTAGTTATATGGACTGAGTACAATAATATGCTTATACTGTGGAAAGGAAAGAAAGCAGCGCTTCGTATCTAGTTTTCATTTATCTAAATACAAAATCCGTGTCCTACTGAGCCTTTATTTATGGTTTATATTATGTTTAGAAAATCTCATGGTGTTTTTTAAATTACACCCAGGAAAGCTAGACTGCATGCATTCTTATCTAAACATTGTGGTTACTAAAGAGATTTGAATGGGTTCTTGAAAACCAAATTGAAGTGTGGCATGTTTCACGAATATGGAGGAGAAGTAGGAACTGGCATATATCGTGCCAACATTAACAGTCAAATCAGAGGAAGGTATGCATGGTTCTTTTTAGTTTTGATCAGTTTATATGCACCAGGAGCAGAGTGATAGCAATGTTTTTAAATTACCAAAAAGCTTTCAGGGCTACATTTTGAGAGATCTACAAACAGAAACTTTAAATCAATACAAGTAGTGGCAAAACACAATGTCCCACGATTGAATGAGGTATGGATTTCACATCATTGCAATAAACAGAGAAAATAAGCCTAAACTATTTACAGTATCTTGTGTTCTGGCATATTTGCTGCAACATAGTATGTTTTCAAATTCTCCTTCATGTCTGCCATGTATCTGATGAAAATGAAGAACCCATCAGACACTTTTTGTGTGGGAGATTGCTACCAACAGATCGCTAGGGACTTGTTTTGATAGAGAACTTGGAGGCCAGTTGATGTAATATATCCAGAGCATATAGACACTCTTTGAGAACCCATGCATAATCAGGCCAGCAGGGACATCAGGAAACCAAAAACACTGTGTAGAATTTGCAGAACAATATCTTAGAATACAATGCGTGATGATATCTGCTAATAGAATTCTGTACACAAAGCAGCACACAGCACTCGGGACCTGTGAGGAATCTGGGTTAGCTGGTAGTTTAAATAAACAATCTATCAAATGCACGCAAGTCAAACTAGCACAAGCAAGGCTAGAAGAAGAATAAAGGCTGCCCAGCATGTCTGTCAGTATCTAATATTTACATTCAGCTAATGGAAAAGCTCACTTTAATATGTACTATTCTAGCATGCAGTGGGACCAGCTGGTTTTATAAGATATGCAGCATTAAATGCAGAGATGGTCCTCAAATCTGATCATCCAAATATTGGTAAAACAAATAAACCGGAGTAGTCAGAAATCCAGGTTTTGTTTTTCAGTGTTACTCACTTCAGAGAGCCTAATTCCTTCCTACCTCCTTTTACTTAATTTAAGTAAAATACATTAAGGGTAGTACATACAATGGCAGGTTTTATGTTCTGTACTTTTTTCTTCCAGGCTGGATTGTTACGCTCTTCAATGAAGAGAATATTTTAACTTTCATGATCATTTTATTTTACATTGTCACCTTGCCACATAAGTAATAGAGATAATCACTGTTCTTGTGATATGGTTTATGGGGAAATGGTCCATACCTGAATGCACTCTTTGAACCTTGGACTCGTGCATCCATCAATTCTGACTAATCTTTAATTGAATGGCCCTGTTTAAGTCTGAGAGAGAATAAGTGATGAGTATCCCTCTGGGCTAGCTTTGTTTTACTATTAAATGTAGTTAACTATCAACTCTAAAAAAGAGTTTATAATACTGTACTTTACCCTTGTAAGGAAACTCTCAAATAATGTTTTTCCTCCATTTGTTTTTGCAAATTTCATTCATAAACAATATAAATCACTCTGTGGAAAGGTATGGGTGGGGGAGGATTAAGGGATTTGTGTATTGTTTTAAAGGGAAAAGAGGTCGTGTGCAATGTCTTGAGGAAAGCAAACAAAGCATATACTGTTTGCAGAAAAACAAGTCTAGGAAACAAGTTCTAAAATGTGTCAGTCCAACACAAAGGACTACCATGCAGATGAAGTTATCTGCTGCGAAAGTTCAATTACATGGGAAATAAATCAACAACATGGAGAATAACCATGTAATAGTAATATAAATCATCATAGCTATTTTTTCTTAATAGATTTCCTGTACATGGTGTTTCTTCCCCAGTGGTGTAAAAGCACTTTGCACATGTTAATCAAAAATTAGTTACTGTAAGCAACTAATTATTCCCCGCCCAGCTGGGGGGTCCTACTAGCTGCCCCACCAGCAGATTGGGCAGGGGGCTGGGACCTGCCCCACCCCTGCAGCTCTTTCCCAGCCCCATGCCTCAATCACCTGTTTGGGGCGCAGGGCTGGGATCTGCCCCTAACTGGTATGGTTTCCCAGTCCCCATTCTGTGATTACAGGGCAGGGGCTGTAGAGCCTGTTCTCTGCCAGCAGGGAGCTCCCAGCACTAGTTGTGTGACCATAGGGCCAGCACTGAGAGGTCCTTATCTCCTAGCATCTGGCCTGTGGTTGTGGAGCTGGCACTGGGAGATAAGGATCTCTCAGCTCAAAACCCATGACTGCAGACCTCGGGCTGGGAGAGAAGTATCTCCCAACCCCCTGCTCCCCAACTGTAAAGCGGGAGCCAAGAGATAAGGATCTCCCAGCCACTGCTCTCCAATCACAACCTTGGCGTGGGGGGTCTTGGAGCTCCCTGCTGCTGGGGCAGTGGGATATAGTACCTGCCTGGCAGCTCCTGGGGCAGGGAGTAATCTCTCACTCCCTAGTGGCTGCCTGGGAGCAGTTTTGCTCCCAGTCTGGTATCTACATGAGTGCTACTGTGCAGTTAGTAATCACAAGTAAATTTTCTACTTGCCTTTGCAGGTGGCAAATTTACTCTCAATTAATGAGGTTTACTGTGCAGTAAGCATGTGCATGTCTAGACACACATGCTTGCTGTGCAGTAAACTACACTACTTCTCAGTAAAGTGTCTCGTGTAGACACACCCAGTAAAATGTAGATGATCTCAGAACAGACTATCTTTAAAGAGTTCATAATTCATAAATGCTAGGGTTGGAAGGGACCTCAACATATCATTGAGTCTGACCCCCTGCCTAGGCAGGAAAGAGTGCTGGTGTCAGATGCCTAAAGCAGACCAAATCCTCATCCCACCAAATTTACTTAGAAACTGTAAAAATGTATTGTGCACCACATGAAAGCTAACAGGCAACAAAAGGGGCAAAGATGCTGGTCTCAGAGGAACTGCAGGTCTCTATGTGTCTACACAGCCTTGAGCGTCTCTGCCTGCACAGCTAGCTCAGAAATCATGCTGCCAGTAATTCCTCACTCAGTCTTTTGGGGAGAAAGATGTTTCAGTGTTGAGGCTAAGGCTGAACTGTGCACTGGCTAGCTGGAGGATGATAGATTGGCTATTGGTAATTTAATAAAGTCACAGAATTACATAAGAGGCAAAAACTGAAGGGAAACAGGCACTGTTCAAATATGTTATCAGAGAAAGTTCTTGCTTTGAAGAGCTTAACTCTAAGTAGACAAAAGGACAAGGAAAAGTAATTTTTGCCCAGTTTAAGATGAGGGACTGAAATACAGCAGTAAAATCCTGTCATCATTGATTCAGATTTTGGACTCCCACAGAGAGCTTAACTGGTTTACCCAAGCTTGTACAAGATGTCAGAGCTAGAACTGGGAACTGAAACCAGTTTACTGAGTTCTGTTGTAGGGACTTCCTTCCACACCACCTTCCTTAATTTCCAAAAGCTTTAGTTTTGGATAAATTTGATTGTTGTTTCACGGGGCAGAGAGATGGTTTTTCAGCTCCTCAGCTGGCACTGCTTTCTAGAGAAGCCAGAGATCTGGGGGTTAAAAAAAGGCAGGATCAAGCAGCAAGCTTTCAAAACATGATGTTAAGCACAGTAGGATCATCTTTCTTTTAATGGGGTACAGACAAAGCAGTGTGATTACTGATGTGTTATGAATATGTATAACTGACTGATGATGATCTTTTCTTACAGTCTTTATAACTGAACAGCTGCATTTCTGTTCTGCACTAGAAAGATCTGCCACAAATTAAGTGAATATATATATTATATATATTAAATTATATATATATTATATTAAATAATATATATTAAATAATGAATACAATGACACTTTATTTCAACTAGATACAAACACACACTAAACAATCACATAATTTGTATACATATATGTGTGTGTGTATCTATAACACACATATACCAAGGTGTACATGTGTCTATATGTCATAGATTCATAGATTGTAAGGCTGGGCATATATGTGTGTGTACGTGTGTTTATAGGTATGTATACATTTATGTAGTGTGTGTCTGCACACACATCCATATATATGCTTGGGAGCATTCGATTTTTATATTCAATAAACACTGATTTCAACTCATACTCAAATGGATGAAAAAATATTTCCATCATTATTAATTGAAAGGGGATCTTAGAATAATAATGGCTGATGGAGTGTATGATGACAGGGAGGAGCAGTTCCACAGAACCATACTGACTGTGGTTTGGACTGTGGCTCCTAGGAACCCCAGGGGACTGGGAACAAAGGAAGAGGAAGTGACAACGCTGATGAGGGACCTGTGGGCAAGCAGAACTCGGTTTGATGGTAGCTCTGCTCCTCAGCTGGTGGCAATCCTACGGTAGTTATGTTTATAATTAATAAATTGTCTGTCCCCCACACTCCTAATTTCATGCAATGCTGAAAACTTAAAGGAATCAAAATGGAAAATGTTAATGTTTAAAAATAAGCATCTATAATATCTATCAAAATTATTAAAAAAATAAAAATTGAATTCTGCCAAGCCTATCCATACACACATGCACACACATGCATGCATGCGTGCACACACGCAAACACACACATGTATATGTGTGATATTTCCTCTGGAAACAACAACATTTCTTATAACACTTAAAAACTGAGTTAATGTACATCTTTAAGGTTTACTGCATTGGTTTAGTCAAAGGCTAAATACTGCCCCCCTCCCCCTAATTCTACATGGCATTAATCTGTAGACTCACTGTTACAAATGATTTCAATTTGCAATCATTCCCTTAAACTGATTTTAGTCAGATTAATCTTATTTCTTCTTATTAAACACATCGTTCATGCAGAGTGTAAAACAATAATCCCGTTGTAATGCTTATTGGCATTGGCCCTTATCACAAAGAAGGGTGGAGAATTGGAGTTAATGATGATAATGTTGGGTCTGTATTTATTCTGCTAAACTTGGAATCTGCTAGTTGGGTGGCAAAGCTTCTGTGAGCTTTTCTGTATTATCTACCACAGGGATGTAGTGAATGAAATTCAGCAGCTGATAGTGTCCTTTTGTATTGACTACAGCATTCAAATTCTGGGCTTTGGCACCCCTTCCTCACTCCTGAAATTGTCCGGAACATGAAAATCACATTCATTCCTTTGTCTACTAAAGATGAAGACATTTAAATTTCATTAATTAAAATAATTACATGTAATTTGAATGAAATAATGTAATAAAAATAATTTGATGTTTTTCTATGTTAGAATTTAGTGCACCTGAGAAGTGTCAGCCTGACAGGAATCCTGTAATTTCATAGTTTCATAGTTTCTAGGGTCGGAAGGG
>NW_017729022.1:33717407-33719014 GCF_001723915.1 Gavialis gangeticus
AGCCTCTGGGCCCCTCCTGCTCACCCTCCGGCGCAAACGCCGGTGCACTCTTACAGACCGCGCCTGTTTGTGCGCTGTGTTCACGCGGCTCGGGAGCGCGGCTCCCCACCGGCTCAGCTAAGAGGGATCCGGGGGGCTTCCCCTCCGGATCCGGCTCAGCTGTGTCGGTCCCTCCGCCCCACTTACCTTAGGGAGATCAGCTGCTGCTGATCACGGACTGTTTATACTGTGGGCAGCAGCAATGGAAGATTCTTGATTATGCCAAGCAACTGTGTACTTCATCCCTGAAAAGAGCAGAGCTGTCCAACTGGCAGTTTGTAGCTAACTTGTGGCCTGCAGGCTCGCAGTCCAGGTGTCCCTACTCCCAAGGCTGCTGCTGCCTTGGGAGTCTCCAGGCGTCCCCTTCCTTCTGTGGCTTCTGCTGCCTGCCCATGCCCCTGGGGCAGAGTCAGTGGAGCCTGAAATTGAGTGGCTTAGGGAGACCTGGGGACCACATGCAGTGCAGTAAGAGAATGCCAGAACAGTACAGTGCAGGGAGTATATTTACTGTGCAGTGCAGCCAGGGGGATGTCCCACTTGGCATGGCATGCAGGGGCACTGGCACAGTGCAGTGGGAGAAGGGGTGGGGGGATGCACACAACACAGCACAGCATGCAGACTGCGTAACTTGCAGCCCAGGAGAAGTGTGGATTGGGGCTGGGCCCCATGCCCCCCAGCCACTCTGAGCTGGATAGTAGGGCTGTGCAAAGCTTCAGTTGCTGATTCAATTTGGCAGAGATTTGGCCCGATTCGGTGGATGAATCTCTGAATCCGAATCGAATCAGGAGACCCATTAATCTGTCCAAATCAAATTGGAACCCTCTGAACTGATTTGGAGAGATTCGATGATTCGGACATAGAGACAGCTTTATATGTTTTTTCTACATACCTCAAGGTACCAGGTGACTTGTGAATGCTAAGATGGTGAGGCGGATGGAGCGTCCCACGGGACGGTTCCCAGCATGGACTCCCCCTGCCCCCTGGCTCAGCGACTGGTGCCTCCTGGATCTGGGGGGGCATGCGGGGTCCCACCACAGCCGATTGCTGAGCAGGGGGGGCACGAGAGAGAGGGTCCCCTCTGTGCTCAGCAGCAGACCCAGAAGTGGACTGGAAGTACTTCCAGTCCATTTCTGGGTCTCCCGTTAAGCACACGCCCTCCCTTCACCCCCTGTGCTCCTGTGGGATGCTCCATCTGCCCCACGAACTCAGCATTCATGCCTGGTACCTCAGGGTATGTAGAAAAAACATTTAAAGCTGTGTCTATGGTCGAATTACTGATTTCCAAATCAGCATCGAATCTTCAAATTAGGATTTGAGTGAATCAAATCGGGACAGTGATCTGAATCAACAAATTGAATCTCTGTCCCCCTAATCGGGCTGAATCCAAATCAAATACAGCCAACTTTGCACATCCCTAATGGACAGCTCTGACCTAAAGGAATGACTAACCACAGGATTGCCCTGTATCTTCTTTTAATGAAACACGGCTATTTCCGGTAAGACAGACACCAAGATTTCCAATTAGGATAAATGGCCGGTTGGGGGGGGGGGGGGGGGTAAAAAAAAAA
>NW_017729022.1:33719173-33724708 GCF_001723915.1 Gavialis gangeticus
TAATAATATAAACATTTGTGCTAGACCACCAAACTTATTTTAAATGTTTTCAGATTCTACCACACACTTCAGCCCAGGATTTCAAATCCTTTCCAAAAGCATGTGCGCAATTTTGCATGCCTCCAGCCTGCATGGATATATTGAGAGATTGCTGTGCACAAGTGAATGCATACATTAATAGCGGTAAAGTTGGAACTGTAGGCCAAAATGTGCTGTTGATTGAATGTGTCAGGAAAACAGTGACATCAACCCCAACATTACAAATATTTGACTTCTGCCAATGACAGCAGTTCTTTTTCAAGTTTCTGTGAACTGAGTTTACAAGAAGGAGCACACGTGCTTTTGCCTACGTGTATCAGAACCCTGTTAAGGGCCACCTCAGTGAGCCTCAAGTTTGTAGCCAGCTAATTATCAAATGTCAATATTTATATAAAAATCAGCACATACAGAGATAATGACACAATTCAATATTTATGCAGAGCAATTTTTTTCATAAATGTCAACATTCAGTAATCACCACAGCTACCACAGTAGTACTTCTGATTTCAGATGATAACAAGTATTTCTTAAAATTTAGAAGCCGTAGGCTATCTTCATGGCCCTAAGAGAGAGATAACTGCTGCCTGGCATGTGTCAGGCTTATCTGTTTAAAATAAAATGTTTATGTAAGACAGAGTTCCAGCAGAAAACACCACTATTTCATAGAGCAATACCCTATCACTATAGATGATGGCCATGAGGATGTCTCTTTAAAACAAACACATTTTAAAATAAATCCATTTTAAATAACAATGTATGCTGTTCCTTTATCCTGAAGTAGTCCAAAACTTTTTCAAAGTCTTTTAGGTATGGTTATCCAAAAATCACACAAGTCACTCCCGCTGTTTCCCTCTGTATTACCTTGCTGATCTGCTTATGGGAAACAGAAGAAGAGACAAGTTGTGGGCAGGCTGATTGCTAGAAGAACAGGAAACTCAACTGGAGCTTTTCTAGAAATTAGTCATCCTACCGCTTGTCCCTTCCTCTGTGCTTTGTGCTAATTTCAGTGGTAGGGACAGGAAGCTGGGTGCAGAAGGAAAGGTGGTGGCTGCTTATTCTTCCATTTTGTTTTGCCCTGATGAGTACTGAACAAACTGCAATGGAGAGAGAGACTTAGGGGACATTTACTCTCAGGCTTTGTTGCGTAGTTGTGTTTCTAAGGATGAGCTGGACTGTTGCTAAGGGACATGTTAAGGGTTTTAATGTGGATGGCTGGCAAATTAGGGTTAAAGAGAAGGCCTGGCTCTAAGAAGCAGACATATGTTTGAATGAACACAAGTCAATACAATCCCAGATACAAGGCTCCAAAACAAAAAGTGAACATAGATCCCTAAATGTGCTGAGGTAGATGGAGGGATTATTTCAGAGTTATTAGGCATTGATGGAGAAGACTTGGCTTTATATTGACTCCAAGATCAAAATGTAGGGAGGCCAAACTTGTCTTGAAACTCCTGAATGTTTTCCTTTTAACCAGACTTGACATACATGCTCCCTCTTTCTGTCCTTAGTTAAGGTAAGTCACCCCCACACAATTATATGATGGGAAGAATATCCATCACCTTTGTGTCTAATCTAGTGGTGTTCAATCCTTCTGTGGGCATGCTGTGGGCTGGGTGAGTGGTATGATTGTCTTGCACTGAATCAGTTCCTTGCACTGATTAAACTAAGAAGAAGCTTGGGTGATATCAGATTAATTTGGTGCTGTGGGGCATGCTGTCTTGCTGGCATCAATAGTAACTTGTCGTACTCCAGCCCTGAGCCCTGCCATTCTCTGCACAAGAGATACCAGTCTCTGCAAAGAGGCAAAAGTGTGCCACTAGAAGTGACATCATACATGCGCTTCGTAATCATTTTTTAGTGTGGAAGAGGAAGAAATAAAGTGAAGTGGGGGCTTATGCTTAATTGCTTGGAGAAAATGGTGGTGGTAAAATCTAACTTAAAGAAAGCTTAGGTGGCTTTCTTGTTGAAAATGAATATTTGATGGACCAGATACCAGAAACTCCCAAGTTTGTCTGCTAATGGCTTTCTTACTCATTTGCTGTCTGGCATCGGCCACGTCACTCAATCTTGGTATGGCTCTTTCTTCATCTGTAAAGTAGGAATTACACATACATCAATAGTATAGTTAAAGTGTGTATAGTATTCCAAAATAACCCCAATTGCAGTTCTCTAAAGGTAAACATTTTTTTTTGCCTTGAATTGCAAACAACTCATCTGCAGAGAAAAAGATTGTTATTTAAAAATTTCACTGAACCGTGATGCAAACAATGAATTAAATCCATATCTGGTAATTCCCAAATCATTAAAAACTATAAAAAGGTAATTTCCAATTTCTTGTCTGCTGCCCTTGTTCATCCAACTGACATTGGCAAAAAAAATAAATCTCCTGATCTTTCTATGGTACAAGTTTGACCTCTTTTTTAGCATTCCCTTTTGTGCAGTAATATGAAGAACTTTTGACTGCAGGAAGCTAATTTTACCTAATTTTCCTGTGCTAGGGTATAAGGGCTGGAAATTAAATCTGACTTCTATTGAAAAAATATATCAATATTTATAGTGCATTTGAGAAAACTGAATTAACAGTGATTTCCCCAGCTAAATCTTTGAGATGATAGTGTGAAGTAAATCCTGAAATAGTAATTTCAAGGAAAGGGTCCTATTTCAAATGTGTATGGAACACTCTCCCTGGTTTCCAAAAGTGTCTGCTGAACCTTTACAGATGCAGGCTCGTTTTGCTGTGAAATGCTATTTTTGCCACCACCTGATAGGAAGAATGAGTCAACATTTAAACAAAATGACCCATTAAGCAACTGTGATCATGAAAAAGAAACCTCACTTCTCATTAACTTTGAATAAAGTATGTTAAAAAAAAGGCTGATGTTTTACAAAGTTATTTAGAAGAGTGAATGGTTATTTTCAGTCTAGCATTTTCCCTAAAAACAGATTTCATGTTGGCTTTTAATAAACCTCTCTTGTTGCAGTAATTCAAAAGAATCTGCTATAGTTTTCTTGGCAGACTACTCTATAGTTTTCTTGGTAGACTATTTGCAAGTCTTTTCAGCGCTCTTCTGCCTGAGTCACAGAAAGTCTGTTACTCCAAAAGATGGAGTAACATCCTCCTTCCTCCTCCTTGCTGCTTTTTGTGTTTTAGTTTTAAGGCTAAGAGGAAGGTACATTCCAAAAGTAGCCACAATAATGGTTTTTCAGAGTTTCACACAGTATAGATCCTCATTTAGGTGCCCAAGTACCTCTTAGATACCTAACAAGTAGAATAGTCTCTGGCCCCAGACTTCCTGAGTTCTAGCCCAGGGCACTATCATGGTACCACCCTGCTGGGATTTGGTTTCCTTAGGTTTTGGTTATTATCAACAAATAATAGATATTCTGTTCTTTGCATCACATATGGGAAATGAATGAGAATCTAAATGCTGCTTATCACTTATACCATCTGTGGTCTGCTCATTATTTACTGGTCACATAAGGCTGGTTTAAGGTGCAACCACATAAGGCGGGTTTAAGATGCAAAATCAAAAGACAGAGACCATGACATCATTAGCCTGACATTAAATGAATGCATATGATATTATTGACATTAATATTTATGGCATCTACCACTCTTCTTGTGTGGATTTCACTAAGCAAGAAAAGTTTGTAGTTTATTATGAGACTCTTTATAGAAGTCTTATGGGTGAAAGATACTGAAGGGATGGTTTGTGTTATTGTATCCTCCTACCATCTTGGCTGTGGCCACTTCCTATCCAATATTGTCTAGTTTATAAGTGGCCTTGGCCTTATTGTGCTCACCATCTTAAGGAAAGTTGAAGCTGTTTGCTGTCTCAACCTCCTTCCTGGAAGCTTGTGTCAAACGTGATCCTATGTCAGCATAAATGTAGACTGAATGAAACCTGGGCAGAATAATAGATGACACAAACAGGACAAGATGTACACACAAGGACAAAACCTATGACAAAAAGCAAGTTCTTCCTTTATCTTTGTATCTATCTCTTTCTCTCAGTGGAGTGGATGCCCATTTTCTGAAAATCATTGAAAACTAGTATAGATTGAGCCCTATAAAAAGATAATACCATGCCCCAAAGGATGCTAAAGGTATCAACAGAGGAACCGCTCTAAACTCTTTTCATTATTCATCTGGTGTCTAGGAAAACATTTTGAATAGTGTTATACTATATGCCCAATAGGCTGATGCCAGAGATTCCATTAAAATAGTGTAATGACTATCTGACCTGCCTCATATGCTGGAGGAATCTGCATCCATATATTAAACCTTATTGATCTATGTGCAAGAGAGAAGAGATTAAACAAAGAGTAGAGCTGTATACTGTCTGCCTCTCAGACACAGAGTGGTGGTTTCCACTGATGCACAGGGAAGCTGAAAACCCTCATTAATGATAATTGGAACTGAATAAGCTCAGAAAATGAACCTATAGATCACAGTACTGGGATGGGATTGCTGTTGCTGCATGAAAACTAGACAGAGAGTCTCTCTAATCCTCTTGCCAGGCTGTCAGATGGAGGAGGAGGTGCTAGTTTGGAGTATGACAATGTCTGGAACTGAGCAGACCAGAGTGAAAAACTCTAATAAGTGTAAATAAACATTGCAGTTTTAATGGTTGGCTCTTCCTTATATCTTTAACCTTCAAGGCCTAAAATGCCAGTTCATTAGCAATTGGTTCACCTATCCAAAGCTATGTCCGACTACCAGCAATGAGAATTGGCTATTCTTAGCCATCTCAGCTCATATGCCTCCTTTGGCCTTCTTCTTTTCTCATCCCCTCATAGTGACATATTCCATTCTAAGATGCTGTTAGATGTCCTCATTAGCCAGCTGTTCCTTTTTGAGTTTCCTGCTTGCCCATCAAACTCATCTGATGACTACTCTCTCACTCCCTACTCTCTCTGCCTTTCCTGTCTTGGCTGGCTCTCCTGCTTTACTGTAGACCAGGGGTTCTTAACCTGGGGTCCACGGACCACCAAGGGGTCTGTGGATAGATTTCAGGGGGTCCGTGAACTTGGATGGGAAAAAAATTACATCTTTATTTTCACTAACCTCTAACTGAAATTTAGCATTTCCTTCCATTATGAATGTAGGCAACAAACCACAGTAGTATTAGCAGTACCTGTGACTTTGTCACCAATAGAAATCACAGATATTTTCATATCACATTACAGTTGTTGAAGATATCTCGAAATATCGTTTACGCTCATCACTACTTCGAAATTACGGTAGTTATTAGACCCGCCGCTAGATCTCACGTGATCACAGTGTTCCTGTCTACAGACGCTCGTGCAACATAGCTGGCCAACTATCGGGCGACTCTGCACCTAGTAGTCATTCAGCCACCAAACAGTGAAGTTGCGTGTTCTCACATTGGTGACCCAGACCTAATTTAAGTTGAAATGTCCAAGAAAAGGAAGTACAATGAAGACTATGTAATATATGGTTTCACTTGCATTAATGAATGTGATGGGACACAA
>NW_017729022.1:33729600-33732331 GCF_001723915.1 Gavialis gangeticus
AGGAGAATACCACCTGCGCCCCCGTCTCCTTAAGCTTGTAAGGTCCATGGCACAAAAAAGGTTAAGAACCCCTGCTCTAGACTGCTTTGGCTCTCAACCTCTTGACCACAACCTCTATCAGAGTTGATCCTACTCATACTTACTTGAGGAGAAATTACCTTTGCTATGTTCTTCAACTACTGTATTACTGATTTCCCTTGACTGCTGATAAAAACAAAGCTCAGGAATGAAGGAGTTTGTTGATTTATTTATTGTTAATTAAGACTCCTCCAGACACACTGCTGTTGCCCAGGAGTTCTTGGTTATTGTGAAAGTAGTCTTCCAATCTGACTAAGCAGGTAGCAGTACACATCCACACAAGACTGACTAAAGACCACAAGACAGCCGAAAATTCAGAGTCTATCTTAGTATTTCTGTGGGCTGCCATATTCCCCAGAAGCAAAGCAGTTGTTCAAAATACTGTTTCATTTGCACTCTGAGTCACTTTTGTAAGCCTCATTAATTCCTAAAACTAAATTTACTTATTCCTACATTTGTTCCCTCCTAGAGTACTGTCATCACACCCAGAGAATAATTTATGGAAATACGTGGAGAAAGCATTTTATTTGTAATGAAAAAACTTTCCCAACAGTTCCAATTAACTTGCATCTTAAACCAAGAAAATCTCTTGATTTTCCAGTGGACAACAGCAGAGACACAGCAGCATTTGTATGTTTAATTTTGCTTCTTGTTGTTTTGCTTCCATTATAACTCTTCAATGATGTTCTTTGTTTTACTTATAGAAAAAGACCTGCTCCCAAAGCATTGTTTAGATAATCACAGAAACCACAGCAAAGCAGGGCTGGACGGGACCTCAAAATGTTACCTACTCTAGCTTCCTGCTTAAGGTAAGATTATTCATGTCTAAATCATTCCAGGCAAGTGTACCTAACCTGCTCTTAAAAATTTCCAACGATGGAGTTTCTATAGCCGCTCTAGGTAATGTGTTCCAGTGCTTGACCACACTCACAATGACAAAGTTCCTCTTACTATCCAACCTAAATTTCCCCTTTATGGAGTTTGAAGTTGTTGCTCCTTACCCTGTCCCTTGTGGCCACAGAAAATAGTTTATTTCCATACTTTGTACAAATAGCTTGTTTTCATGTATTTGAAGACTGTTATCACTCTGCAGACTAAATAATCACCAAAAATAATTTCAACCCTTCCTCATATTTTCAGACCGCTAATCATTTTTGTTGCTTTCTTCTCTCTGGAGAATATGTCCACATAAGACCAAATGAGAAGTTCAATCCAAAGCTCATATTCCATTTATTATGTGTTCAAATAGTGGGGCTAAATAACTGTACTGTCATGGGAGTGGCCTTCTCCATGACAATTTATTTCACACGCTATGGACCCCTCTACATGTGCAGGTAAAGGCATAATGGGATTTAATACATAATCCACATAGTTGCACCTCTTGCCATGCCACACATGCATGGCAGGAGGCATGATCGTGAGATCACACATTAGATCTGCACCTAATTGCCCCTGCACCACCAACAAGCAAGTTTCCCATATGTCAGATGAGGGGTGTGTGAAATACCTGGGCCTGGAGGATCACAGCTGCCATGGTCTCCCAGGCTTGGGGGTGCATGAAATCCCCAAGACTGGGAGATCAATGCAGCCATGATCCCCCAGGAGTTTCTTGCACCCCTGAGCCTTGGAGATCGCAGCAACCATAATCTTTCATGGCCAGGGGTTTCATGCTGGGCATGGTGCACCCCTGCAGCTGGAAGCTCTGTCAGCTGAGAGGGCTCCTAGCCACAGGAGACCTTTCTACACGTGCAAATTAAAGCTCAATAGCACCCAGTTATAAAGTTAGTACACATTTTCGAGGCCTAACTTTATAGCTGGGTTGAGGTTTTTATGGTGTGATAGCTACTTAGCATGTATAGCTGGTCTCAGGGTAACTGCACAGTTAACCAGTTGATTATACAACTTCTGTAACGTATAGGAGGGGCTTTAGTTACATCTGAGTGGTAGGTAAAGAATCTAGATAACAGTTCTGTAACCCTGAATGAGAATGTGATAATAGAAATCAGCAGCAGTTAGCATGCATATTTTTTATTTAAATGGGATAAATCAGGGGTTTTCAACCTTTTTTAGTCTAAGTATCCTTGGTGGCTGGATGCTGAGCAGGTGCGGTGGGGGGAGCGCACAGCTGAATGCTGAGTGGGAGGTGGGGCATGCCTGGACATGGAGCTGGGAGGCAGGGACAGTGTGTGGGTGGTTGGGGATGGAGGGCTGCCGACTCCCAGAAGCAGGACCGGGGCAGGGCGGGGAAGCTCACTGACCTGGGGTAAGGGCAGCGGTTGCCCTCTGCGGGGCAGGGAAGCTCCCCAGGCTGGTGTGTGGTGGTGCTGGCCACCATGTGCGAGCTTCCCCACCCCACAGAGGGGCACCACTGCCCTCACCCTAGCCTAGTGAGCTTCTCTGCCCCACCCTGGTCCTACTCCTGGAAAGCGGTGGCGTTCTGTCCCCGTTTGCACGTGCGTACCCCCTAGGACTGAGCCAAGTACCCCCAGGGGTACGCATATCCCTGGTTGACAACCCCTGGGATAAATGATAACAGCATCAGAAGACTGTCTGTCTGATATTGAGCCTAACCCTGCTTATTACTTTTGTAAAGTTTTTCCCAAAGCACATAAAATGTGCTTCTCAGTTTTTCTTCCTGTCTGGGTAAAGCCCT
>NW_017729022.1:33737331-33745341 GCF_001723915.1 Gavialis gangeticus
TGTGCGAGCTTCCCCACCCCACAGAGGGGCACCACTGCCCTCACCCTAGCCTAGTGAGCTTCTCTGCCCCACCCTGGTCCTACTCCTGGAAAGCGGTGGCGTTCTGTCCCCGTTTGCACGTGCGTACCCCCTAGGACTGAGCCAAGTACCCCCAGGGGTACGCATATCCCTGGTTGACAACCCCTGGGATAAATGATAACAGCATCAGAAGACTGTCTGTCTGATATTGAGCCTAACCCTGCTTATTACTTTTGTAAAGTTTTTCCCAAAGCACATAAAATGTGCTTCTCAGTTTTTCTTCCTGTCTGGGTAAAGCCCTAGTGAATATCATGAAAGAAATAATCTTGGATGGGTAGAAGAATGATCCGGATGACCTAAACCAGCTCTAATTTCTATGATTCATTTTTATGATCTCTTTGTTATACTAAGTGTGTTCACATTTAGAGAACAAAGCAACAGTTATAATGGTGTAACTGTACCCACACTCTACATTTTACCAGTATAATTATTTGGTAAAAAAAATCACATTTCTAACCAAATTAGTTATATCAGTTTAATAACTGCATGTAGACCATACTTAACACCCACTTTCCTGAAGGGGAGTCTGTGTGGGGGTGTCTTCTGTTATAAACAAGGCACACTTGTTGGGTTTTTCCTGCATTATTTCCTTTAATATTAAACAAAAATGTTTTCAGTCCAGCCGTATTGCATATGAATAAAAATAGCAAACACATCAGCTTTTCCCTGTTGATAACTTTTTTCTTTCCCCTCTGCCACCCAGTGAAGGAAAAATTAATGGGGATTTTTAAATACGCTGCTACAGGAATCATCCTGGCAATAAATAAAATGAGAAGCAGAAAATAAAGGAGAGAGGTGGCAATAATTTGGCTTGTATAAGGGAAGATGCAAGAAGAATAAATACTATTTTAACCCTCAATAATATGGTATTGTCCTTGTATTGGTATACTGACCTTAATAGGAGGTCATCTGCTATTAATGCCAAATCTGTCTTATTCTCCTGTATACTGACCTTAATAGGAGGTCACCTGCTATTAATGCCAAATCTGTCTTATTCTCCTTGTTGAAAATTGATAGGCTGTCATTTCTATGCCTTCTCCTAGACACAGGCATATAAATCATTATGAGGAAAATGAGGAGCAGCTACCAGAGCCATCACCACTACAGGGTGGAGTGGCTCAGAGAGGGTGACATATATTCTGCTGAAGACAGGCTGAAATGATTATATAGTAATTCCTGTTTCATTGCTGCTGTTGTATGTGGTTTGCTTTATCCTCACAAAACTCAGTGGGGATGATAATTGGAGCTGCCAAGAACTGGCATAAGTTTATTATTATCAAGACCTTTGTCTGAGACGCATTGAAGGTTTTCTCCTCTTCCAAGTGACCGTGGAACTTCTACCTCTTACTCCCTTACTAGTTATAAACACATGTAGCAGTTCTGAGTTGTTTTTGATTCCCACTTCTGTCAGAATAAAATGTTACAGTGCCACTAAGTCCCCTGGAGCTGGCAGAGAAGGTGGTGCATGGCGGGCGGTTGGTTGAAAGGTGGCTCATGGGAACTTGAGCCTTGTGTCTGTCATCCGGAGGAAAAAATAGGCTAACAGCATGCGTTCCCTTTTGATGAACTATATTTCTTTAACAGGCTTAACGCAATCAAAGCAGACAAGAGTCCTTAATGTTATTGAGTAAAGTTCACCCAGGTCTTAAGATGGGTTAGTGTAGTTCAGAAATTACTCAAAGCCACTGTGCAGGTCTCTTACATCAAGTATCTTTCTTCTAACTGCTTGGCACTGCAAAACAACAGCCATTCCACTGGGACTTGCAAGAGTATCTTAAAGGCATAGATCCCTTGTTTACCGTTCCCAGCCAAACATAACAATAATTGTGAAACAACATCCATCTTATACTACAATTCAAATTCAATGTACATACCATCTACTAACAAATTATATTCTATTAACTTCTGTAGTGCCATTCAATGTTGTGTGGATCTCCAGCTTTCCCCAGTGAAATCAATGCCATTCTTGTCTGTCAGTGATCATGTCCACCTGTGGTGGTTATTATGTGGCTGAGATCAGAGATCGACTCTGATGCCCTTTTATGCATTTTATTTTTTGACACTCTTTTTCATCCAAACTTGGGATTGAATAGTAGGGACTAGCAGTTACATATGTACACCTGCTCTTCAACACAGAATGCTTAAACTCATGCTCATTGAATTGTAGACCATTTTTGAGTATTATTCTAACAGTTATAACGTTTCTAGCAAAATTAAGTTGATATGTATAATCACCTGTTTAGATGCAGTATGTTTTAGTAAGGCTCTCTCAGAGAAATGGTAATAAATATACTAAAGGTAAATGCTAAGGATTCTTCAGCCAATATAAACAAATCTCTACTTTTTGCCACAGAGGGGCCAGATTTTCCTGTGCCAGATACCCAAGCTCTTCTTTTGACTTGGTCTGTACTTTGGCTTGTGAGAAGTCTTAACAGCTTCCCCATTGTCATTGTTTATTTGGGCCAGTGTAAACTATCTGGCCCTCTATTTGGAATTTTCAGTCCTTAAATTACCTTTATATATCATTTTTAATATATTTTACTTGAATGCTGTAGGAATCATCAGCCTGGTGACTTTAAAGAAAATTCCATCTAGTAATAAAAGCTCCCCCTTTCTTGATGGTACAGCATAGGAATATGCTGTCCTGCCCCCATTGTGCTGGTAGCTTTAATTACCATTTTCATAGTTCCATCCTCAGCAATAGTTCCAGCAAAATGGTCCACATTTTGTCTGAGACTTGAGAGACTGATTTGGTTCTGGAATTTGTTTCACTGCACTCTTGTCAAATACTCTATAGACCACCAACTCTCACTTAAAGTTGTACTCAATTTTCAAATTATGTTTGCAGCTGAAAAACTAATTTCTGTATCTTTAGAGATATATACCAGACCCTTATTGGCAATGTTCCTTGAAGATTTATAGTCAATTTCAGCTAACACTTCCCCCTAAATAAAATACTTTTTTTTCACCCAAAGATTGTGGCCAAAGCTTCGTGTTCTAGTTGAATGTATTAGCATTCAGTTTGTTGTTTGTGCCTGTGATACACAAGTCATTCATCTTCAGTTGTGACCGTATGATTTTATGAGAACTGTGCCAATGCCCTCCTTGGTGGTATTCACAAACATCTTAGTTTTATATTTGTTTCCCTGGTACTGTAAGATTGGAACCTCTTTAATAAAGGCCTTCCATTTTTCTCAAACTCCTTATTAGCACTTGTATCCCATGTCCATTGACCAGCTCTGAACAGAAGACATCTTCAAACTCACCTAAATTATTTTGGTTCCCTCTTGCAAAGTGATACAGTCCATTTCAGTTTTTCACATTTTCTTCTAAATGCTGGGCATTGCTTTAGTTTGTGTATCCCACACCATGTGTAGCTTGTTTGTTTTTTTAAACTCTGTCTTTGAGCTGTACATATTTTCTGCTTCAGATTTCTTTTCTTGTAATAGCATTTTTTGATTGTCCATAATGTCTGTAGTGTCAGATCACTGCCTGATCTCAATCAATTTAATTCTAGGTAAGATGACTTCCTTTGCTTGGAAAATTCTACTCACTTTGTCAAGAGTTAATTCTGGTTCTTCCGATTGGCACTTTGTGTGGTTTGTCGCAGGTCTCAATTGTGATCTTGTCTTTTATCAAGGATTCAAAGAACCCCAAAACTGCAAGACTGACTCTTCAGCCTTAGAGCCGTCATATACTATTCTGTATCCACTTCATTTGGTAGTGTCTTTTTAAAAACAGACCATTTCATTTTTTATGAGGTGTACAGTACACTTCAAATTTCTGTAATACAGTTCAATAGTAAGTCTCCTCTAGATGAGTTAATGAAAAGTGCTTAAAAGTATCAAAATGCTTTAGAACCAGTTATCAACAGAAATAAAACTACGTTCTCCTTATATCTTCAAAAAAGCTATGCCAGCAGAAAGGAGAACAGAGTGAAGTATTGTTTAAACCTTCTCTATTTTCTCTCTACCTTTCTGGTGTGTCCTCACCTTGGTGGGGCTTCAAATTGTTCCATTCTTCCACTCAAGATATTTTCTTAGTTTGTTACATTCCTGGTACCATGTATTGTTCAGCAATCACTCAGAGCCAATGTGTAGGACAGAGGTCTGCTTCATATGGAGTCAGAGTTCTGACTGCCCAGATTTAAACAACATGAGCCTCTGCAACCAGTTGATTTCTCTGTCTTTTCAGCTCTGGATTCATTAGCCCTCTTTGCTAGAGTAAATTTCATCCAAAGCATATCAGTAAATAATCAATAAATGCTGAGTATGTAACAATAACTCTGTATCTGTTCTCATGCACTGGAGCTAATAACATACAAGGTGAAAAGATGCAGATATCCTGTACAATTCATATCATAAGATAAATCCCAAATGATAACCAGAGGCCTCAGGTGTGCCTAGTGTGGTTTTAAAACTACTCCATATAATCCACAGTGGTATGCTACACATTAGATGCGTATGTATGGTAAGAAAGTACAGTTAAATTTCTCATGAGTAATTTGAACGGTTAAACCACTAGCACACACCAAACCATTTAGCAAGCAACCAAATCAGTGATTTGGGTCCTGGTTGATCTACACAGGCAAACTTTATTTGATTAGCGTGGGAATCACTATGCGATTATGGCTTGATAAGTGGTATTCAACCTTTTGACTCCACTGGCCAAATGAGGAGTGTGGGGCCTGTCTGTGGGATGGATCGGACCCTACATCCCAGAACTGGGCCTCAGGGTCCTATGTGCCTCCACCTGATCCCATATACTAGGTTTGGGCTCTGGGGACGCAGTGGCACCTCCACCTGGTCCCACACACCAGGATTGGGCTCCAGGGGTCCTGAGTCACAACCACATACTGGGTTTGGGCCCGTGTTACCCTATACACCTGACTTAGGGGGCAGGATGACTAGGCATTGGAGGCCAGATCTGGCTTGTGGGCTATAGGTTGAGTACCCCTGATGTAGAAGTTTACAAGTGGTAAAACTTATAACTGAAATGGGCTTTAAAAATGGTATGTTGAGTAAAGTTTTTTGGGCCGTTGTTACATTTGCAGTTTAGATTTCATCTAAGTCGAAAACCTTATTTTAAAAATCTTTTTAAAAAGTCACTAATCAAGGCATCAAGATACATTGAAGTTACAAACTTTTTTATAGAAGTGTGAGGTCTTAGATTAGAGATTTTTATGACCTCTGACAAGTATAACATGTAAATATGTATTTAAGGACTTTAAGATGTGGATTATTGGAGCTGTAATTACTATCGTTGATGTAAATACAGCAAGTATTTGTTTAGACAATATTTAAAGAGGATAATACCATGTACAGAGAACAGAATTCAGTTTTACGGTACACAGTGGTTTTCATTCATGGAAGAAAGTCCTTTTTAAGTAGTCAAATACTGTGTAGGTGACATAAGCTAGGCAGAGCCTTCAGTATCTATGAGCAGTTTTACTGTAAAAGTGACTGAATAGCAGTTATAGATCTCTTCTTTTTCTGAAGTCTTAAGCAATCTTTAAAGACTGTCTGTGCTAGCTATTGCAGGACTTGAGGTGAAATCACGACTCTGCTGAAGTCAATGGAAAGGAAATTCCTTGACTTCAGTGTAAATAGGATTTCCCTTCTGGCAAAGGATGGCTGCCTATAGATGTTCTGGTTCATATTCTAATTAGAACGCTCCAGCATCGCCTCATTGTCACATGTATTAACAGTAAAGCTCATCAAATGAACTTTAGTTAAAGTGCCCCCATGGCCATTTTAAAACTTGGAGGGCTTAATACATGTGACAGTGAGCCGTTTTAATTAGGGCAGCTGTCAGGGTTACTCCAATTAAAATGTCACTCCAATTAAAATGGCCCCTCCCCACTCCCAAGCATGTGTATAGGCTCCCAAAATACCTTAGTTTCACAAAGTGATATCAAATACACAGCCTATGGGCTGGAACCAGCCTGCAGAACTGTTTCATTAAGCCAGCCAGTAGCCCAGTGGGCTACCCGAAGTTGGGCATGGCTTGCTGCAAAATTTAGGGTCCCTGATGGACATGGTCATTGGTGACAGGTACTTACGCTGCCCACAACTGCAGCCCTCCACTGCTGCACACCCCTGGCCCATGGTGCTGCCTGGCTCCATACCTGTGCGGCCACCCAAATGCAGCTCTGCGCTACATCATGGCCCTAGACCCATGTTGACACCTGATCCTGGACCTGTGCTGCCTCCATGCTGCTACCTGTATGCAGCTCCATCCTGCCACCTAGCCCCAGACTCACAGTGCTGCCTGAACAAGCTTTACATGACAGCCTAAATGTAGCTTCACACAGTTGCTGCTCGTCCCAATGATCTCAGCGGGGAGAGCACCTGCACTCCAGATCTAGTCTGGGGCCCAGGGTAATTTTAACCATGTCCCTCCTGGAACAAATAAGTCAAACATCAACACTTTTAACTCATTTCACTGCAAAGGAACCAATTTGAACTCAGAACTTCCTAGTCAGGTATAAAAGTATAAAATTTCAGATAGCAATTCTGTTAAAATCTTGAAAGCAATCTATGATGTACAGTCATGTTCCATGCCCATCTTCCATAGTTAATCATTTGAAGTCAGTGGGAGTTCATGAGAGTATCTCAGAGCAGATTTTTCCCCCAGGCTATTTGTTTTCTCTTTTTTTTTTTCCTTGTGTGCACTTACTTATTTTAAACTAAGAGACAAAAGTGATTGCAGTAGTGTAATATACACATCACTTGTCAAGTTTAGATCAAAGCAACTAGCTGTAATTATGTGAGAACAGAAAACATTGTAACTTGACAAACTCTTATTTTTCCTTTGGGGTTATTCTATGTTTGTCTGAAAAGAAAAAAGCTTTACAAAATACACTTGCTACAGGCACCCACTGCTAAAACCCATGTTGCAGCTTTCTTCCTTCCAGTAAAGGATAGCGAGGCTTTTTCCAGATCCAGCCATCACCAGTCCTGATGTGCTGAAGAGTGCAGGTGTGTGACACAAGGTATCCTCCTATGTTAGCACTGTGTGTAATGCCTCCAACTTGTTCTCTTCCAGATCAGAAACTGTGATATCAGGCAAATAAAACCAGGTGTCATTCACTAGTTCTTTTGTCACTGTGCAACATTGTCTTTATTATGAATGTGTCCTGTTGCCCTCTGCTACTAGAGTATTAGGCTTGCTCAAGTATTTGCAGGGCTGGTTTAAGAAAAACCCAAAAAACCTCCATCAAAATTGGTTTTCTTTTCACAGAAGATTGATTTTCTGACAAAATACAATTTTAATCTAAAATGTTTCCTTTCTCTAGAATATTTAGATTTTTCTTTTAAATGGAAATAAAAATGAAATATTTCATTCAGAGCCAATATGTATGGATTTGGAAATGTTTCTGTGGTATCTCTTGGGATTGTAGTTTGGTTGTCTTAGGTCATTTCTCTTCCATGGGTTGAGCACCCTACATCGACTACATTTCATAGGATGAAACACAATACACTACACCCACTTTACAAAATGATAGACTGTGGTGTTTCTTGGGAGACAGGAACAAAACAAGTAGTCTGTAGGGAGGAAAACACCCCCAAAAGTGGTTTTCCTACCTGAGGCCTTATTAATTGTCCCACAAAGCAGGTAAGCACTATCTTACTTTCTATTTAGTTTGAATGGAGTTGGTGCATTTGCCCGTGAAATATATATGGTTATAATATATGACTGTCCTAACAGATTATCACAAGCTTTATGTGGTCTCAGAATGGCTTTCAGAAATGCTGCCCTGGTTCTGCCTTGGCAGACCTGAAAAGGCTAAAAGGAGAGAGCAGCCAGGAGCATACTTTACCAAGGATGACTCAGAAGTTTAAATGGACACCTGCTGACTTTGTTTTTCAGAATAGCCGTGGAAGATTGACAGCCAGTGCTGATGCTCAAACCTTACACAGTTTTTGAAAG
>NW_017729022.1:33750341-33760512 GCF_001723915.1 Gavialis gangeticus
ATCCAAAATGCCTGATCTTTCAGGTCAAAAATGCTGCCCTGGTTCTGCCTTGGCAGACCTGAAAAGGCTAAAAGGAGAGAGCAGCCAGGAGCATACTTTACCAAGGATGACTCAGAAGTTTAAATGGACACCTGCTGACTTTGTTTTTCAGAATAGCCGTGGAAGATTGACAGCCAGTGCTGATGCTCAAACCTTACACAGTTTTTGAAAGTTGCCGGTAAATTCATATGCAGTGAACACTCTTGTATTAAGATTTGCCATTACAATGCTAAAGTTATTTTATGAACATCAGATTAAAGGCATGTATACAACATGGTTACACCATCCCATTTAAACAAGCAGTTGACATAGGACATATAACCCTACTATATAGAATCAATGAGTCGGAAGGGACCTAGACAGATCATCTAGTCCAACCCCCTGCCATGGGCAGGAAGGAGCACTGGGGGGTGGGAGGGGTCATAAGACCCCAGCCAGGTGCCTATCCAGTCTCCTCTTGAAGATTTCCAGGGAAGGTGAGAGCACCACCTCTCTGGGAAGCCTATTCCAGGCTCTGGCCACCCTTACACTGAAGTAGTTCTTCCTAATGTCTAACCTAAACCTATCCTCCCTCAGCTTGTGGCCATTGTTCCTGGTGACTCCAAGGGGGGCCCTGGTGAACAGACTTTCCCCGAGTCCCTGCTGCTGGCCCCTGATAAAGTTGTAGGCAGCCACAAGATCCCCCCTCAGTCTCCTCTTGCGGAGGCTGAAGAGATTCAGGTCCCTCAGCCTCTTCTCATGGGGCTGGCCACGGAGGCCCCCAACCATACGAGTGGCCTCCTCTGGACCCTCTCCAGGTTCTCCACGTCCGTCTTGAAGTGTGGCGCCCAGAACTGGACACAGTACTCCAGCTGCGGCCTGACCAGCTCCGCATAGAGGGGGAGCAAGACTTGTCTGGACCTGTTAGTGATGCCCCTGTTGATGCATGACAGGGTGCGGTTGGCTCTGCCTATTGCTTCGTCGCATTGGCGACTCATATTCATCCTGGAGTCAATCCTGACTCCAAGATCCCTCTCTGCCTCTGTGCTGCTGAGAGGGTCAGCCCCTAACCTATAACCATAATGCTGGTTCCCTCTCCCCAGGTGCAGCACCCTGCACTTGTCCTTGTTGAACCGCATCCTGTTCAGATCCGCCCACTTCTCTAACCTATCCAGGTCTGCCTGGATGCAGTCCCTGCCTGCCAGTGTATTCACTTTACCCCACAGCTTGGTGTCATCAGCGAACTTGAACAGGGTGCTCTCCACACCCTCGTCCAGGTCGCTAATGAAGATGTTGAACAGCACCGGCCCAAGGACCGAGCCCTGGGGGACTCCGCTGCCTACACCCTCCCAGGTCAACATTGACCTGTGCACCACCACCCTCTGGGTGCATCCCTGGAGCCAGTTTGCCACCCATGTGACTGTGCATCCATCAGTGCCGCAGTCCCTCAGCTTGCCCACCAGAATTGGGTGGGACACCGTGTCGAAGGCCTTCTGGAAGTCCAAGAAGATGACATCGACTTCCTCCTTCACATCTAAGCTCTTTGTTACCTGGTCATAGAAAGAGACCAGGTTAGTCAGGCAGGATCGGCCTTGCACGAACCCATGCTGGTTACCCCTCAACATCACTTCCCCTGCAGGGCTCTCACAAATGTGGCCCTCAATAATTTTTTCAAAGACCTTCCCCAGGATAGAAGTGAGGCTGACTGGCCTGTAGTTGCCAGGCTCTTCCTTCCTCCCCTTCTTAAAAATAGGGACCATGTTGGCCCTTTTCCAGTCCTCAGGGACTTGGCCCGAGCACCAGAAGTCCTCAAACAGCTGTACCGAAGGCTCCGCAATGACACCAGCCAATTCCCTCATAATCGGATGTAGAATTTCCTCTGGAAAAATGAGGGGTAAAACTACACCAGCATAAATGTAGTGTCTACTTCTGTTCTGGGGTAGCTGTTTGCTCAATTCAAACAGTTTACTACCAAGTCCCTTACCATGTAGTGGTGAGACATTATTATGTGGCCCGTAACTGAGGCACACTGATCATGCATCTCACTGGTTCACAACCTTTTCAGAGTCAGGGTACCACTCCACAACTTTTGAATTTGGTGGCACCACAGTTGAGAGCCACAGTTGTGTTGCATTCTCAACTAGGGTACTTCTGCTGCTGCCACCAGGTAAAGTGCCCCACACATGCACATCTGTCTGCATTGTGGTTAGATAATGTAGGCAGACACAAACTCAGATAAGCGCAACCCCTAGGCCACAGCCCTTTGTAGTCCAGCCCCACATGTACCTCCTGGAAACAGAGGTCCATTATGTTGCTATGGTCAGGTGAAATGTTCCCACATCTTGGTTTCCAGGAGACATGTCAAAGCTGATCTGGAAAGCGGCTGTGGCAAGAAGTAACACTTCTGTCTGCATTATGTCATGCGGGCAGGAATGTCTTTTTCTGCTGCAGCTACTTCCTTGTTCATCTCTGACATGTCTCCTGGAAGCCAAAGTGTGCAGGAAAGTTTAACTTGGCTGCAGCCCTGGCTGTGGCAGCAGCATCATTGTCATCATCATAGTCATGGCGGCCCTGACAGTTCTCGAGGCACCATGGCTATTAACCAATGATCTATCTGCTCTGGACACCGGGGTAATGTATATCAGTATACAGAACAAATGCAAATTATATTAGTGTTAATATGGCATAAGCTCAGGCTCCAAATGTGTTCCTTCATCTGGTGGTATATACTACATCTTTTTTTTTTAAACAATCATTAGGAACTATAAGAAATGGAAATAGCCAAGACCATATGATCTGCTAGGAAGAAAACAGTGATGGGTAGAGTCCTCCTGCTGGGAAGAAGTTATGAAATTCTGGTCATGAGCATCTAGTTCAGTCATTTGCAATCTTTTCCTAGAGCAACACTTGCTTGGCTGTGTTGACAGATAGGAGTATATAATGTCCCTTCACAAGATACCAGGGTGTAGCTGCCATGTTTTATTCCATTATGTATTTTCTCCTGTCCTTCTTTTCAACTGTTTTCCACCTTTTTTTCCTCCCTCAGTAGAACAGAAGAAGTCTACATGCTCTTGGAGCAGAGTTATCTGGTTACATATGTTCTTGTAGCTTATATGAATTCCACGAGAATAGAAAAGAAAAGCCGGAATCTAATTATCTGCCTGAGTCTACAGCTCTGCATGCGTGGGCTGCTCCAATGGCCAGTTGTATTGAAACCGCAGTGAAACATGGTTAGAAAGCGGATGGCTTTCTAGGGGACACTTCTTAACTCAGAGCTTCAAGGCCATATGTGCATTGAGAGTCAGGTGGTATCCAGTGTTACATAACTCTCACCATTCCCCCTTGCTTAAATTCCTAAATTGTTAGCAAAACATGCGGGTAATTTTACAAAGAAACAATATGTTTAAAAGAAGCATTTTGTCTTTTAATTACTGTATCTGTCAGGACAAACCAGACATCTGCTTTTCTGTGACATAATCTGTTTTTGGTGAACATAGAAGCTTGAACTCTAGCCTTACTAAGAAAAGAATGTTTTAGTTTTCTTTTTAAAAACCTCTGTTTGCAGATTTAAGGTTTTTAGATCATTTCCATATTTAATCCTATTTTCTAACTGTCACCTAATTGTCAAGACAACTCTTTTTGCCTTGTGCCATGAGCTCTGTTGGGGAGAAAGGGTGTGTGTTAGCAAGTCTGAGAAGGGGATTACAACCTTCACAGAAGACTGCAATGTGAGACACTAATGTAGTATTGACTCTTACAGTCTGCTGCTAGCAACTGTCATCTCTGGCAGCAGCTAACACAAATTATGAAAAGCACAGGAAAATCTTTGGGGAAGCACTGGACTATATGCTTGCTAGTGAGCAAGTCCTCAAGCCATACTTTTCTCTCTTGCATCTGCTGGGAAATGACTCATTTTCTTACTCTGGTTTGAGGGGAAGAGAAAGAAAGTTCTCCTTTAACGTCTGTCAAAAGAGGCAAGATGACCTCATACTCCCGGAACAGTGTCTGCTGAATGGGTGCCTTGATTAATTCTTCCCCTAAGGGTCATTGGCTCATGGATGAACTGAAAAATGACCAGACACATCAAAACACCCAAGGACAAACAGAGCTGGGTATCTGGCTGTGCCTCTTCCCCATGTGGATATTTTAATATGGCTCTTTTTCCCATCTGTCTTGGGAGCTTATTTATATGGTGGGAAGAAACAAAAAAGATGAAAAGCTCAGACTTCTTGTCATTTTCCATCTCTAACATGTGAGGCAGCATACGTAAGTATGCGAAAGAAGAATGTCTTCCATCAAAAGCTTGTGTAGGTCTATCCCGACTATGCAGTTGGCCTAATAAAAGATATCACCCTAAGAAATCCTGACATCTCACACAATTCCTTGACCAACACAACTGCAACATCACTTACAGCATCTTAAAGCTGTCATTCTGCGCATATGTACATCAGAGATGGTGTCTCATCAGCCTAGCTATCAAACCTTGCACCATCCCTAAAGAAAACAAGCACCAAACATTTTGGTGGCCTTGTACAGCTAGAAGTGAAATCACAGGGTTGTCAGTTAAGAGCGGGTTGATAGTGGGTAAATCCTTTGATCTTGAAGAGCTACAAACAAACTTGTACAGATGTAGTCTAATGCTGAGAAGCAGTTACTTCTCTGTGGGATAGGTTTTGGGGTGACAAGAGACTTCTGCAGTTTGGAGACAATAACTAAAAGATTTTAAAAAATATGGCCACTTCAGAGAAAAAAAAAATGTATCTCCTTACTTAAAAGAAAATCTCTAAAAAAAAATTGAACCTCCTGCTCTGTTGTTTTATCCTTGTGAACTGGAGCTGGAAACCTCCTACTGACATCAAAATATAGCAGCCTACAGAGAGACTGATTAAGTGTTTAGAAAAATGAAAGCCCTCAGTCTAGACTGCAAATTTTTGGTCCTGGAAATCAAATATAAGTATGGATGACTCATTTTAGTTACCTCAGAGAATACTAGATCCCATTCTCTGACTAAGATTTATTACTAAAATCTTTCTGTATATTCTGCATATATTATTTCAAAGGACTTAAAACATGACATGTACTGGCATATGGTGTATTCGGTACAACAAGATATGCATAAATGCCTAGACACAGTCCTCTTAGATTATTTTCAGCCAAAACCTCTCTTAAAACCCAGGGAAATAGAGATTGACATAGCAAGTACAATGAGAAATATCCTGGAAAAAAAAAAAAAAAAAAAAAGAGTTTGCAACTCTTCATGGCACACGGTTTCCCTTTGGCTTAGTTTCCCTACCTAGCCTCTGCCACTTAAAATATCTCTCTACTTACTGGGACTCAGGATAGGTTTATGTAGATCGGTAGGGATAGCTCATACCTCAGGTTAATAACAAATACATTTTTTTCCATTTATGACAGTGTCTCAGAGCAATTCTCTAAATATGCTGGATTTCTTTTCCTGAAATATATTATGCTATGTTTTCTGTGTCAGTGTGATATGTTGGCCATGAGAGAAATATATCATTCTTTCCAGTCTCAAAACCTGTAAATGCTACAGCTACAGCCTGCCAGTTACAAGGTACAAGTACTATGTATTTATGATCCAGTTCCTGGCTGGAGGCCTGATCTGTTTTGTGACTATGGGCAATTTACATCACTTCGTGCCTCTCTCCTTTCCCATCTTGTCTGTTTAGATTGCTAGCTTTCTGAGGCAGCAACCATTGTGTACTGTGAATATAGTGCCTAAAATAATGAAGCTCCAATATTGGTTGAAGTCTTTATCTCCTGCTGTAATATAAATACTAACAAATCATAATGATTTACATACAATGGAAGCATTAGCTTTAGTATACGCCAAGCTATCTTGTAATTTAGTTTGTGATTGTCTTTGTATTTTTTTCACTAATATAGAAATAATATTAATTCTGGTGTGTGTATGTAAAAACCAAACCATTTTTAAGTTATTGTATAAATTACCCTCCTTAGGTGACTTCTGATGGCTTGATCGTGTGTAATTCACAACTGAGTAGAAATTCACAACTGAGTAGATTTCTTCCCAATGTCTTTGTAACAGCGCGAGGTCCTAGGGGTGGCTATGAACTCCCCTAGCACCCCCTACCGTGCCAATGTGCTATTAAAAGCACCTTCACATCTCACCCACCACATCTTTGATGTCAGCAATGGGAGGCTGCCCTTAGTCCTCTCTGACACGGTGCTCTGATTTATCTCAGTCTTTGTTCTATCTTGGGTGACTTGGTGCACCCCAGCCTTATGGGCTATGCATGGCTCCTACCACCCCTGTACCACGCCCCAAACCTCACAGATGTACCGGACGTTGTTTGGTCAATTTCACTCTCCGCACGCCATGGGTGCTCTCTGGCTTGTCATGCAGCCTGCGCCCCACGGGTGCTCTCTGGCTTGTCCCCTTTTAGGGGCTTCTTGCCACCGCCTACTGTGGGGCTTCTCGCCTTGGGGCTCAGGTGGCCGTAGCCATGCCTGGGCCCCAAATCTCCTCCCCGGGTCTTAAACCTCCTGTAGGGCTCAGGCGGCCTCACCTGCCCCCCCCAATCCTCTGCTCCCCTTCTCAGGATTGGGCTCAGTGCACCCCTGAATGTTGTGCCCTCTGTTGCCAGGGTCCCCACACTACCATGGATCCCCTATGAGGCCTCCGCCAACCCCTAATAGCCTCACCCAGTCCTCTGGTGTAACAACAACAAAAACAATAACACAAGCCCTGGGCTATAACACAAAGCTAAACCTCATGGCTAAACGTCCTCCAAACCACACCACATCTCTCACCCGTGTAACTAGCGGCTTCTACATCCAGGCCTTTCTCTCTCTCCCACATTCAGGGCCGATCTCTTTCCCTTAGTCAGGCAGTACTCCTTCTTCCTGACTGCCAGCAGAGATAGCACTTGCAGCCTCCAGTCTGGGTCATATAGTGGTCAGCCCTGCCCCTTCCGGTCAGCTGACTCCCCAGGTGTGGGCCCTTAGCTCCTCCTGGTTGCCCTTAGCAACCAGCACCTGAGCTCATACTGCTGCCTTTCAAGTAGCAGGTACCTTAGTGCCCTTCTACAGTCTTCTTCACAGTCCCACTCTGATTCTACCATGGCCGTCCTCATTAATTATAGGCCAACTCCTCTCAGCATTGCAGGTCCCAGTTCTTTCTAAGGGATAATGCTTCCTTATCTTTTTACTCTGAGGCTTAATTCATTGCTGTTTGTCAAATGCTGAAGGAAGGTGTATGGTATATAAATGAGATTAACTTATGTGGTAACAACCTTCGTGTTTGCACAACAGTGGGTGTGTCTACATGTGTATTTACAGATGCCTAAACTTAATGCGCCTTTGCTTAAAGTGACTTAGGTGAGTGTCTGTATGTGGACATGCTAATGCACATTGAGACCCGTTAAATTTAGATGCAAATAGCTAAGTCACAGTAGCGCACATGCAGATGCACTAATGCGCATGCCACATTAATGCGCATTACAGCATCTACATGTTTGCTAATACAACTTAGGCATTCACAAATAAATTGCATACTGGCTTTATGCGGGCATTCAATTTAGGCTTGAAAAGCCTAAAATTGTCATTTTAGGGTGCATTAAGAATGCACACATGTAGACATGTGTAATTAATGTGCCTTAAATTGAGCTAATGTGCATTATATGCACACGTGTGGACATTCCCAGCTTGTACAAGAAGATGGGGGTTGGGGTTTGAAACCCATGTTCTCCATTCAATTTTTTAATGTACCTTTATTTTAATGTACTCAGTTGCAGCCTTCCTTTCCCCTAGGAAACATACTCATCTCATCATGATCAGATTTGTTGTGCCTCTTGGTTTATATTACAGTTTCTTATGGCCAGAAATGTTAATAGTTATGTAAATTATACAATTAAACCACAAAGGCCACATAACCTGATTTCAGCAGAAATTCCATTCTTAGTTAATTAACTGTGCCTGGGTGTTTTAGACAATTCCATGATGTGGAAGATTACCTACTAATAGTTTTGAGTTCGAGTCCTAATCTAGGTCACTTTGCCTTAAGTCAGAAGGATTGAGGGCACTACAGATGCAGAATTGTTCAGCGTATGGAAAGTTGAGAACAATTTGCTCTCAAATGACTCCTGATTAATACTTAGTCTCACGTTCTGGAGGATGACCTAGGTAAGCCAGGTTTTCCTGTATCATTCGTTTTTCCCCTCCTCATCCTTTTAGAAGTAACTTCATAAATGTACGGTGCATTTTAAAAATAATTTTGATTATATAAACGAAGAGCATTTTGAGGGAATCAAAGTGAAAGAAAAGTATTCTAGCATTTTGTCTTGGATGCAGAGATGCCCAAGGCCGTTTTTATTTCTTCAGGTAGTTAGTTTCATCATATAAGTCCAGCTCTTGTGAAAGTGCTGACTCTGCAACATAAATCTTTCCCTGTTTTGATATCTAGTTTTAATATGCTCATAGAATGCACCTATTATGGGTTATCATGGCTATGGAATCTTGTGGACCTTTAAATACCAGGGCCGAGACCATGAATTCGACTCTGTTGCTGCCCATGTATTAGTGCCAATCCCAGCTCTATTATGTCAGCAATCCTCCCCACATCTTTATACATATTGAATAATATATGGAATATGAGTGAACCACACAGGCAAGGCTCTGGAGATGGAAGTTATGTCCCCTGTAAGAACCCCCAGGAGTTGGTTTGAGAGAAATAATCTGAGCCATGTGAGGATATTTGGTTCCTCCTCTTTGAAATGAGGTGGAAATATTTGATGATTAGTAGCTTCAAATGTTGGAGAGTATGGACATTATCCCCTCGTAAGTGAATAGGAAATGAAAAAATAAATGTTGTCTCTGTACCATGGTCTGGACTAAAGCTTGACTTAAAGGAATCTATAATAACAGCCCCTGAGAAGTGTTAGCAGGCACATCCTAGGGTATGCTGCCATTTGAAAATTCAGTAAAAGGCACCCCAGCTGCTCACAAGGTTTTGCACAACAGCTGTTGCCTAAACAGGGAATCCTCATGCATATCTCTGCCCCTAAGCTGGTACTCTTGACTTAATTTACACATTCTGAAATACCCCGACAGAGCAGTATTGCATTGCCATTTGTGTTTAAGCTACCATAGTTCTAGATCCTCTCTACTTGCAGGTAGTTAATAGAACTCCTTATCAGCACGAGCAGTAGGCAGGTAGGCATTGCTTTACCAGCTGATACTTTTTGTCTTTGATGAGTGCCAGGACATTTTTTTCTACAAGGTTTCATTTCCAGTGTATTGGTCCTTCAAACTAAGAATATATCAGGTAACCATCTTCTGCCTTTGTGTTACCACAACATCTTCATTTATGAGAGGTGTCCCTTCAATTGTATTTTGCTTTCCTTTTCTATGTTTAGAAAAGCACTTAAATCAACCAGACACGCTTAGGTTGCTGGAGGTTATATGTCTTATACATTTAACTGAAGGTTTATCATGCTGCCATCATAATTTATCATAAATTCTAGTCAACCAATGTGACCCACGACAGACCACCAACTATGGATTTTCCAAGCCAGCCTACAGATTTTATTCCTGCATTTCTGGCATACAATATGTAGCTTCCACCAGGCCTTCAAGAGACAGACCAAGTGATTCGGAGATTGCTGATAAACATAGAAGAGATGACTCAGAGCTGCCCAGTGTTACCTCTTCTCCTGAGGTTACCAGGGCTGTAAACAAGAGAGAACAGAAATGGCCAGACAATCAATTTATAGAACGCTGAAAAGGTCAAGATATTACAGTATGCCGCGCTGCACAGAATGTATGAGGCACTCAAATTCTGATGCTTCGTTCTTCGAAAAATAATTGCAGTGCAAGGATAGAGTGGCACAAAAGTCCAGCCTTGTGACAATTATACAAAGCAAATCCATTCCAATTACATTCTTATTGCAGTACTCCTGCGCAGTCCCTTTTGGATGCTGTGCTAAGGCTCAGCTATTGAGTCTAAGCACAAATAGCTTATTTAACCGGGAGTTCAAGTTGGAAATCTTAATGGCTGGGGATTTTTTTTCTTAAACGGCTGAAATTATTCTGCTCATGAATCACTGCTTGCCATGGTAACCTTGATCAACCTGCCATCACCTACAGGTGGTAGCACCGAATATTAGATTTC
>NW_017729022.1:33765512-33773148 GCF_001723915.1 Gavialis gangeticus
ATGAATCACTGCTTGCCATGGTAACCTTGATCAACCTGCCATCACCTACAGGTGGTAGCACCGAATATTAGATTTCTTTTTTTCTCTCTCTGTACTCTCTACCTTTCTTCCCCTCTGCCTTCCAGTTTTCACTCCCACTTTTTATTCTCTTCCATGTGTTATGGCTCTTTGAGGAGTGAAATTCAGCCAGCGTCTCTTGGCTTCCTTTGACAAGTGTTTTTTTTGTTGTTTTAATTTGGTGTCAAATGTACCTAGTGCATTAGATAGGCACCATTTTTGGTAATATTGATATGCATATCATAGTAGGATTTTCAAAATTGTCTAAATATTGTAGGTCAGTGGGACATCTGCTCCTAAATCACTTAGCCTCTTTTGAAGGGTTTGTCTACACCAGAGGTCAGCAACCCCCAGCATGCGTGCTGAGCATGGCACACATTTTGCTCAGCACACCACTGCCAGCCCAGGCTCTAAGCAGCTGCTGCCAGCCACGGAGCACAGGCTGCTCCCAGCAGGCAACTGGGAGGCTGCAAGCCCTGCTGCAAGCAAACAGGGCTTCATGGGCCAGCTACAGGCAGGAGGCTGCAAACAGCTGATCTGGGCTCCGACATGTCGGCACTCTGGCACCTTCCAAGGTAGACATTGTGGGTTTTTTGGCACTCCGGCCAAAAAACCTTGCCTACCCCTGGTCTATACCATGGTGGCAGCAGGTCTTGGGAAAGATAAGCCTCAAAACACCACAACTACACCCCACCCACTTGCAGGCCCACTCCAAACCTGGAAGTTTGATGGGGAGGTTGCTCTGGGCTCTTTTCCAGTGCCCACTTGTTAGCCTGTGTTGTCCAGTGTGCCTGAGAGGATCCTTACTGGAAAACTTCTGGATTGGAGCACATCAGCAAGGACAGCTGGGTGGGATATGGTTGAGGCATGCCAGAACCCATTGCTGCTGCAGTACAGTCCAGCCCTAGAGGCCACCAAACAGCTTGGTTAAGCCACTAATATCCTACATATTGAATTATTTTCTTTTAGTCTTTACACAAAAATGAATGGAGTGCAACTCAGGACAGGTCATCACAGAACTTGGTGAGTGTCAGGATAGAAAAAAAAGGATGAGCAGCAAAACATTATTATTAGTTAAACATAAACAAATTATTTAAGGCTGCTGACAGATGTGAAAAAGAAAATTAAAAGCAACGCGGAAGAGGAATAGCATCAGTTTGACCCAGCTCCCCAGCATTTATATAGTTCACACGCTTTGGGGGGCTTTTTGGCACTGATTCAATCAGTGATTAGATAAAATCTCCAAAAAGCCCCTTTGAAGCATGTGAGCTATACAGACTCTGCGTAAGTTGCGTCAAACTGATGCGATGCCTCTTCTGGGCATGTGCTGCACTGGGCACAGGGCTGTGCTGAGCTGAAAGTAAAGCACGGTTTGGTTTGGTTTTTTTCCCACATCTGTAAGCACCCTAAGGGTTTACTTGGAAGCCAACAGGATCATGGCACTAATGCTCTTTCAGAGCTCATTACAATTTAAAACATATTCATTTGTATGTTTGGAAAGTACATTGTTTACTGTGATAGCCTAAAGCTAGTAATGACTCTGGTTATCATTTGGTGGCTACTATCTTACCCTGGTTGTTTTCATCATGTTTAGCTAGGTGACAAGTGACAGTAGTGTGTTTTTATTATTTGTCTTCTGTCCTATTCTAGCCTTAAAAAACCCAGGAGTCTTTCTTATAAAACAAGCAAAGATTTCGTTTCAGTGGCCGCCTCAGGCTTTTGTGATCTGTGGTCCCTCTCTGACATAAGGGGTGATTTAAAGCATGAAGACCCGTGTTCCGCCTTCCACAATGGTAGCATATAACGTGGAATTTTAGAAAATTAACGGAAGACAAAGTGGTGCATCCTGGCCAGATTGTGGCAGCAGAGGATGGAAGGGGGATGCGACAGCTGTAGAATATGTTAGAAACTAGAGAAGCAATATCCCTCTCCCAGCTGGTGGTCCTCACTATCCTTTTTCTTCCACATTAAGATATAAGATGGAGATTTCTATATTCCAGGGACTTCTTCACTTCTTCCTACAGGAGTATTTCTGGAACAGACTCCAAGTCTCTCTCTCCAAAACCTTTCTCTTTTCTAAATGATGTGGCATATCACAAAGACCTCCACTGATTTTCCATTCCTTTCCTCCCCAGTGTGGTGTCCATCCCTCTTCTGTCTGCAAGAGTTACTTCTTTTCTTGAAGAGCTCTCCATCTTCTGCTATTCCTTCAGCTACAGCAAACATAGAGATGCTGTGAGAATGCATCAGCATGATGCTTTGAACACCATAACTTCAAAAGTAAAGAAAGAAAAAAGGTGCCAGAGCAGAAAAGCAGCTGAAAGACCAAAGGCCTGGAAAAATTCCTGAGCGTTCCTGGGCTTATTCCACTTTAAGATCTGTCCCCGTGATCCCCACCACTCTCCCTACCTTCTATCCATCCGTACAAAGTCCCCATGGAAATGCCCAACCCACCAGTCACAATGATACTGTGATTTCAAGTCTATGATCTGGTATCAGGGTACCCAAACTTCCTAACCTCTCTAGTTGAAAATAAAAGTTTTGACGTGGCTAAGAGTTGCAGGACATACATTTTCAGATGAGCATGCCCCAGTCAGTTATCTCTATGTAGGTCTCCCAGGTGCAATAATATATTTTTAATTGACTTAATAAGCAAGAAGAAAATAAAAAATAGATAATTTCAAGCAAACAGGTCTCTGTAAAGAATGTGCTTATTTAACGATCTGTCTTTCTTCAGGAGCTGCATTTAAACTAGCCAGAAGCCAAAAGTCACAACTTGGCTACTTTTATCCTATATAATTGTGTCTCACAGCATGTTGAAATGAGGTAGTATCATTTTAAATAGGTTGTCAGTTCTCTAATGGTGCTCACTGTGTGCTATGGCTTGCAAGCTACCAGTGTCGTTAACGTTACATCTATAACGCAACATTTCATTTTTGTGTATAGCTAGTAAATGATTGTTTGGCCCCAAACTGTGCCAATATGATTTCCTCATGTTGTTGATCATTATGTAAAGAGCAAATAAAACATCTGACAGTGCACCAGAGCAGAGTTTGTATTCTCTATCTGACCACCCATTATAACCACTTCGAACACTCTTGTGCTGTTTATATATTTCCTTTTAAAGTACCCCCTGCACAGTATCTAGGCACAGTTTAGAGGCAGTACTGGAAGAAAAATCCATGATAGCTCTTTTCCCTTCATCCACCCTGAAGAGTTCTGAGTTGATGGGTGCCTTTTTCAAGATGAGTCAGTTGACCCTACATGATTGATAGGAAAACAGCTGTCCAAAGAGGTGAGCCTTGGAACATAAAAGTTTGTTCTCAGCTTGCTCCCTAGCAGTAGAAGTTCCACGGCCACAACCCTTTTCTTGAGAAAGCTTTGTAACATGTTTCCTGGGATCTATCAGTGGTAGTGTCCAAGCAGGGCCAGGTTAACCCTTTAACGGACCCTAGGCAAAGAAACTTGTGGAACCCGGGCTGGTCGAGACCCCCCCGCCCCCGTGCTGCCGCCCATGGGCAGCAGGGTTGGAGCCACTGCTAGGAAGCAGTTGCCACAGTGTTGAGGCCAGCGGAGGAGGTGAGGAAGGCAAGGCAAGGCAAGGCGGAGGGGACCATTTGTGCCACCACCACAAGGGAAGGACCGCACCCCCCAAACCCCGCTTGCAGCTGAGGGCCTTAGGCATGTGCCTAGTTTGCCTATGCATTAATCCAGCCCTGGGTCCGAGGAACACTGTTGTGCAAAAAACAGGGCCTCAGAATCTTGATACTGAATATATAAGCCCAGCGTATTTGTGTGATCTATTCTTACTGGTCTGCTGACCCATTCAGAATGAATGAAAAATAAACATTTACAGTGGATAAATCATTTTGGGGCCAGCAAGCATAATTGTTATAGGAAGGTACTCTTCCTGCATGATCCTGGTTATTGACCTGGCATCTGAAAGGTCTGGAATGCATTTCCAGCTCTACAGATGGGGGGTTTCTTTAGTTGAGTAGCTACAGAGAGGGACTATTAGATAAGCAGTATTTGCAAAACATAGAAAAGTAAGGCTAGAAGGGATCTCGGGAGGCTATCTGGTTCATCCTCCTACTCAAGTCATCCTCAGCCATGAGGATGTAGCCCAAATCTTCTCTGGTTTTCCAAGATCCTACAGCTCTCCTTCCAATGTTGCAGCTCCCAGAGCTACTGAATATGCTACATTCAGTTGAAGACTACAGGGCAAGCCTGGACATTTCCCTGGGGAAGCTACCAGACTACTGCTGGCAGTTTGAGCTCTTGGTTTGGGAATGCAATCACTGCTGAGCCACTAGGAACAGATTGATGACATCCTTCAAATGTCTTGATGAGAAGATCGATGCACTGGGCAGCAACTCTGAGCCCTCAGGAGCAAAGCTCTGGACTAGTTTTAGCAAAGGTACAGAATTTTTAGGATTAGAGGAAACCTCTTGGGGGTGCATCTGCTCATCCAGTTTTCTTCTCAAACTAGAGGAGCCGACATGCTACTGCCCAGACTGCTCTCCTCTTCCTGCTGCTGTTAGTTGTAGTGTGGGACATAGGAAAGAGACAGAGCTTGGCCCCATGTCCAAGGATGAGGTCATGGAACAGAAGAAGGACTGGAAATATCAGTCTGCAGGTCTGGTATGATTGGGGTGAGTAAATGGGGAAGTTTGCGGAGTAAGAGCCATGTGGCCCCCAATTTCAGCGATGCCTCCTCAATTTCTGTTCGTACATTTGGGGCTAGATTCTATTCCATCTATTAGGCACATAAGTGAATATAGGCTCCCAGGTACAATTCTATTCCAGCCTGCTCAAGTCCCTGAAAAGCAGTGAGTGTAAAACGTGGATCCATCCCCTTCCTTGCTGTTTTCTTGTGACTCAGTTTTACGGTTAAGATGACAGTGTTTTACTACCGTACTGGAGTATGCAGAGGATAAGCTTAGAACTAACCGTAGGTTTTGAATGGCTCTTCCAAATCTGAGAAGTGCTGTTCTCTGCCTTTTCATGACTTTTCATTCAGGCAGAATGACCTTTCTCAACATCCACCAGGTACCAGTTATAGCTGTTATGATACCAGTGTTCCCAGGACAGTGTTTTAGGAAATATTTTCACAGTGGAGTCTGTATTAGAAATAGAATTGTATTGACATAAATTGGTTCTGGCAATACCTAATAAGCCTGATGGGATTTGCAGGTATATGTGCCAACCAGGCCCAACTTTTTAGACCTTGCAGCACCTAACTCTTATTCTGTCACTCAGTGGCAGTCACGGTACTGAGTTAGGTACCTAGGCTCCTTACATAATGCATGGGGAGAAGTGGGTGCCTAACAGAGAGATTCACAGATGTCAACATGCTGAGCAATGAGGTTCTACCCAGTTGAAAATGCTGAAGAGAGGGTCTGGGCTTACGTGCCTCAAAGGTAGGTAAACACCTAATATAGGTTGCTCCCTCTGGCCCACTCTGGGTCATTGTAGGCAGCCAAAGCGAAAGAGGTTGGTGTAGAAGATTAATTTAAAAAGAAAGACTCTTATTGCTACTATTGCCACATCTCCACAGAAGAGTTTCTGATTTATGTGGAACTTTGGCAGATCTGACAGCAACTTATTTGTATCTTCCAAGCAGACCTAGGCATCAGCACTTTCTCCCGCTTGCCTGCAAGAACTCTACTGCACCAAAGTTACTAAGCAAGATGTAGAAGCGTGTTTCTAATGTTAATTTCTAAGCATGGCTAGAAAGCACTTCAGGGTACTCTGCTTTGTGTTTCTGAAAATGTAACTTTTATAATGGCTTCTGGTTATTGTATTTGTGACACATCAGTTTTCCGGGTTTATTTTCATCTGAAATAATTTGTGTTTTACTATTCTTAGCCATGAGCCATCTCCTGAAGACAGACTAAATCCGGTGATGCTTTTCACATTAAAAATGAGGGAGAGATCCACCCCCCAAGTATACATAGTTGGTTAGAGAGGAGGACGAGATTGGAGCTGGTTTTCAGTTCCCAAATCTGCTTTATTTAGTGCAATGCTTTGAACAAAGCTCTCTTGCTATCAAGGAGAGAGCCCTAGCCGTTTGCTATTCTCCCAGCTTTCTTTTGTTGAAGCTGTTATGCTTTGTTTAAATAAGTACTTACTGAGTCTTGAATGTGAACCTAGATCTTCCACATCCTCATAACTGTCCTAAGGACTGGGCTATTGGGTTTAATGGGACACATATACGTTTCTTGTCCCTAGCTGTCTACTGCATGTGTTAGGTATGCCCAAAGCATACTTACTGGATTGGACCTCTCAGGTGAGATGGGTGGGACAAGGCCACCTTTGAGAACCAATCAGGGTTTAGCGTGGGGCAGAGCACTGAGTGGGTTAAAAACAACAGGAGATAGGAAGTTTTATGCAGGACTTTGTGCAACCTTATCCAGGACTGTGTGCAGATATTAAGCACTTGTAAGATTGGACAGTGGTTTTGTGAAAGCCATTTTCACTGTTTCAGTTTGGTACCTGAAGGGCAATTTAGTTGCCTAAGTGTCTTTCTGGGTCCAGTTTCTAGGGCAGTCCACAGTAGAAAAGCTTCGTAGGAAACTCTGCAGTTATAGCTGACTTTTTTTACTTAACACTTTTCAGCAATGCAAAATTAAGATGCAGCTTTCCCTTTGAACATTCATTTTATTAGCAAATGGGTGTGGTATTAGGTGATGGTGTTTTTGTTGCTGAGTGTAAACTGTTGATGCTCTTTATTCTATACCAAAATATACAGGATGTACAACATGGATGAGTTAACATTGTGACAGAAATAGAAGCATGATTGCTTTTAGATTTCCCAGCTTTTTAACCTTTACCCTTAGCAGTGCATTAACAGTAGATTTTTTTTGCCTTCAGTACAGTATGCCTTTTGGAAAAAGAAATACACATTTTGACATTATGTGAAACATGAATCTTAGGTATAGGCACATGAAGAAGGTAAACTAATGTGAGGTAAGCTAATATGCCAGTTCATAGTTTCATAGATAGTAGGGTCGGAAGAGACCTGAGCAGATCATCAAGTCCAACCCCCTGCCATGGCAGGAAATAGTACTGGGGTCTAACGACCCCAGCAAGGTAATTGTCTAGCCTTGCCTTAAAGACCCCCAGGGTAGGAGCCAGCACCATTTCGCTTGGAAGTTGGTTGCAGATCCTAGCCGCCCTGGCAGTGAAGTAGCGCCCCCTGATGTCTAATCTGAATCTACCCTCTGCCAGCTTGTGACCGCTATTTCTAGTCACTCCTGGTAGTGCTCAGGGGAACAGGGACTCCCCCAATGCCTGCTGGTCCCCTCTGAGTAGTTTGTAACAGGCCACAAGATCCCCCCTCAGCCTTCTCTTATGGAGGCTGAACAGGTTCAGGTCCCTGAGCCTCTCCTCGTAGGGCCTGCCCTGCTGCCCCCTGATCATGTGAGTAGCCCTCCTCTGGACCCTCTCCATGTTGTCCACATCCCTCCTGAAGTGCGGCACCCAGAACTGGACGCAGTACTCCAACTGCGGCCTGACCAGTGCTGCATAGAGGGGGAGGATCACCTCCTTGGACTTGCTCGAGATGCATCTGTGGATG
>NW_017729022.1:33778148-33784018 GCF_001723915.1 Gavialis gangeticus
TCCCCCCACATCTTAGTGTCATCAGCAACTTTGAACAGGGTGCTTTTTACCCCCTTGTCCAAGTCACTGATGAAGATGTTGAACAGTGCAAGCCCGAGAACCGAGCCCTGGGGGACCCCACTGCCCACATCCCTCCAGGCTGAAAATGACCCAGCCACCACCACTCTCTGGGTGTGGCCCTCCAGCCAGTTGGTGACCCATTTGACTGTGTAGGTGTCAACACCGCAGTCCCCCATTTTTTAATGAGAACGGGCTGAGAGACAGTGTCGAAGGCCTTCCGAAAGTCCAGAAAGACTATGTCCACTGCTACCCCTGCATCTAAGGATTTGGTGACCTGGTCGTAGAAGGCCACCGGGTTGGTCTGACAGGACCTGCCTCTGATGAATCCGTGTTGGTTGACCGTAAGCATAACCTCCCCTGCTGGCCCCTCGTGGACACGTGCCAGAATAATTCTCTCAAAAAGCTTACCCAGGATCGAGGCAAGACTAACTGGCTTATAGTTTCCCGGGTCCTCCTTCCTCCCTTCACAACTCATTAAGCTAATGTGTAGTTTGTGTGTTTTATTTCACAGTAAATGTAAGGTAGCCTACACTACCTGAGGCATTTACACACAATAAAAGCATTCACATGGGCAGTATTGAACAGTATGCGGCAGGTTATATGTTCGCTCCCTAACTTGTTTGTGTGCCCCATACATCCTGTAAAAGTAGTTTTTCCAGCATGAAGCTTTAGGACACCTAGGGTACTAATGCACATGACAAGTAATATTGAGCATTTTTTTATGATTGCTAGAGATTCACCTAGAATTTGTGGATGAGTCCATGGGCAGATCTAGGATTTTGAAAAGCGGGATGCGGATAGCACTGTGTGCCATTACCTATAATACAGCACATATTTTTCTACAATTGAAACTATAAGGTCACTAAAAGTTTTACTTAGCACTATATTATTCAGTTTAAGATTCAAGCAAAACAAATATAATGTGATTGGCACATGCATTAATTTGCTATATCATATATTATGTATAAAATAACAACCCACTCAGCAATACTACTCAAAAGATGTTGTTTCATTAGTCCAGTAGTCATTAGAATTAAATATGTTTTTTTGATTTGTAAGACAAAATCTAGCCCTTTTGAGTATCTTGGCAGCATATCCAATGCTTCACTGAAAGTTATTTCCATACCTGAATTAATGCTCACCTGGGTTAACATATTCACACGTCAGCTAATGTTTTTAGCTTGATTTAAAAGCAGTCTGCAGAGCTATGGAGTGGAAGCTATGTTACCAGGAACAGCTAATAAACAGCAGAATTGCAATAGAAGGGATAGCCTGATTAGTGGAACATCAATTCTATTAAAATGAGAAAGTCATTAGCACCTGTGGAATGAAGGGTTTAGAAGGATTCAAGTAGATTATAATGAGCCATAAAATCAAGTGACTCCCTCATTGCTGCCTGAATAGAAATGGTGCTGTTACTGCCAGAGTCAGCTTTAAACTATGGGGATACCAGGAATTAAAGGGGAAGAGGGGGCATGCTGCACCACTGCACCTCATCTGGATCTGCCCCAGTGAGGTTTTATGTCCTGTCATGATGTAATTTCTAAGAAACTGAACAGTTCAAATCCCCAGGACTGGATTTATAATTTTGTCTTTATATGTTTTTCTTTGTTTTGCCATTCCACTTATATAAGTAGATAATTGATCTCATTTAAATACATAAGACAAGATACTGTAATTTTAAATTAATGCATTATTCCTAATTATCCTAAATATCTTTGAAATAAATTTACATTTAAATAACCTAATCTTTTGCATGAAATATATGAATTTCTCTCTCATGGGAAGAAACTACAATGTAATTCAGTCTAATATTTTCCTATTCAAAATTTTGCATGCCTGATTTACAGATATCTCGAGAGTACCTGAAAGAAAATTTCCCTTCCTTTTCCACTTCTATCTGGCAATATTTCTTTGTTAAGGATGGAAAGACTTGAGAATCAGAATATGTTAGATATTAGAAATACTCCTCTTGTTTCAAGGTTCCTATCACCTTAGAATCTAAGTACTTCTTAATCATTCCCCAGTAAGCTTCAATAATGTTTGTTATCTACAATAAATGGCAAAGAGACTTAATTTAAGGAAATATTTTCTCTGCAACATCGGAAGCAGTCTCCTGAAATAGTTACAGCCATTGCAAAAATCCTTTCTAGTAAAAAAAGGCTCAAAATACATCTGACAAGCATTTCTTTGACCCAGAGGCTTGCTTTCCAGTGAACTATCAATGACAACCCTTTTCGTCAAGCGATTGGGTTTTGTATTGCTTGGCAGCCTCAGACAGACCAACAAGCTCCCAGCATTGTGTAATGCATGAAGCAAAATGGCTGAGCTAAAAAACAATAAAACACATGCTCCAGGGGAGAAGTATATCCACCCAACTTTGTCAGAAACTGAAAGAGAGGATTACAAATAGAGTAGACCTGGATGGAAAGGAGGTGGAGTATTGTGTACATGCTGCCATCTATTAAAAACTAAACTCTTCTGGAAATTGAAGTATTGTAAACAGAGTAAATGTGACTGTGTCTGTACTCAGAGCAAAACAAATTCATCTGAGTGTAGCTATATCAGCAAACCTGCACTTAGGACCAGAATAATAAAACCACCATCCTAAAATGAAAAAGCTACTCCAGTGAAAGCAGCATTTAGCCTACTAGCATCACCATGAGGGGCTTTTACTGGCACAGCTATGTTGGTCAGCTGGCAGAAGTCTGCAATGCAAATAGAGTTTGATGTAATTATTAAATCTGTGTCTGTGGACACTATAAGAACATTGAGCCAAAGCTCCCTGACTGCTTGGATGACAATTATCATTTGCAATAGATACCTATTACCTGAAGTCTTCTGTCCCAGATATACTGTTTTATTATTAAAATTTTAATACTGTCAGCCTCCATTCTGCTATATGCCTTAAGGAGAGACAACTCTAAGTGCTCTATTACTTTTTATTGTTCTTTGCAAACTGCAAGCCAAAATCCATTTTATTTTCTTTAGGTAGCATAATTAGTAAATTGCAATTTATGTTGGGATTGGGATAATTGGGCATTTGGAGACTCTGACTATCAACACCTTCTTTTGGTTTAGCCATTTTCAATGCACGTTCTCATTTCCTTGCATTTAGGTTTTTCAGACTATTATTTTTCTTATGCCTTAATATTTTCCTTACTGGAAATGGCTGGTTTAAGTGGCTGCCATTACTTGGGAAGGGCAAGTACCCCAATATGCTGATATTCAGTAGGGTTTTTTTCCTCTAGCCTGAATTTAAGCGTCATTTCATTAGCTTATTCCCTTATCTGCCTCAGTGTGCTATTGGGTAGAGAGGACAGCAGCAAACCAGAACTAGCAGTGCTGGTTAGGCCACATAGGTATAAATAGTAACTCCCAAGTCTGGCGGCAGGTAGGAAAACATAATTTTAATGAATAGAATTTCAGTCCCAATGGGCTTTCAAGCCTGTGAACAATCTTTCCCCAAGTTACCACTTGCTAAGTACTTCTCAGTACCCCTCATGGCTAGGGAGAAGATATCCACACAATCACTGCTAGTGAAGGAGATTAGGAGTGCTGTCCTGTTCCCTTGGTGGATCCTTTGTCTCTGAGGAGTGGCTCTTTGTTTGTTGGTTGTTCTCTTTCCACCCCACCCCTGAAATGTCTTTCTTCTACTATGCAATTAGGCTCCATTTTCCATGCTGGGAGCAGTATGGGTGGACACCTGAGAGTCTGTCTTTCCTCCATCCCCTATACCTACTCCAGGCAAGTCAACAGCAACAGAGCAGAGAAAACTATTTGAATATTCTGGGACTAAACATTTCTGAGGGCTGAAATAATTCAGGAGACCTTTCCCACCAAATAGAACTGGTCTGTGAAATGTATTTACTGCAATTGGGTATTCTTACTTGCAAAACTGCCCTTCCTATGGGCAACAGTGGGACTGCCACCATAGGAAATGGAGAGAAAGACTGACAAGAGAGGAGTCATGCAAGTGCTTGAAGTGGATCTCTGTGGTGTTATGCTAGAGGGTTGTGGAGGATGGAAGCAGGTCAGGGGTGTGGTGGTTGCCTAACTGCTTAGCCAGCTATATCAAGCCACTGATCACAAACTGTGTTGCCTTTGTTGCTACTTCGTTTTGTAATCTAGCTTGATCTCAGCACCAGGATTCCCTCCCCTGTTGAGAGACAAGGCTCTTTGGGTAGATGTGCTATCTTTTATCATTTTTGTCCCTACTATTTAGTTGGTCTAATAAAAGATAGCACATCTACCCAAAGAACCCTGTTTGCCTATGTCCTTGGACCAACAAGGCCACAACCAATTCTCCTGTTGAGGTCTTTCAGGCAAAGCTCATTTGCTCAGGATTCAACCTGGGATGCCCAAGCAGAGAGGTCTTCAGCTCAGAAATGGCAGGTGCAGGGACTGTTTCCTTCCGTGTCTTGCATCCCTTCCCTCTGCCCATCCTCCATTGCCAAGCCTATTTATCTAGCTTGAAAGCTCTTTGGGGCAGGGACTGCCCTCTCCCAGGGGTGCATGCAGTGCTTACTGTAGCTGAGCCCCAATCCTTGCTGAGACTCTCAGATACTCTTGTGCCATTTTACATGGTGCAACATACCTAGTGCTGCACTTAACATATTACCTGTATACAGTCCGTACATAAAGATGCTGGGAGGACTGGTGATAGGATGGAGGTGGGAGTGCCACCAGTGGGAGTCAACTTCCAGTTCTTATGCCCTGTGTGTACAGCTGGACCTCTCCTGCTTCAGGCAGGGGGTTGCACTAGTTACTAGATGACCTCTGGAGGTCCCTTCCAACCCTACTTCTTTCTCTGTCATTTCTATGATTTTAACACCTTTATTGCAGACTCCCTATAGGAGGCTTTCAGTGGAAAGGCACCCCCAGCCTTCCTCCGCTGCACACAGGCTTGGAAGTTGTTCCAGAGGATGGAGCTAGACCAGCAGTCACCAGCCAGTGTGTCTCGATCCACTGGCAGATCTTGGAGCTTCTTGCGGTAGATGTCGGAGCCTCTTGGAGTCGATCTAGGCTGGGCTGGGGGGCTGAGTGCCTGTGTGCATGCATGCGCACAGTTCAGCCCAGCAGGTCTGTCTGTGTGGGAGCTAGATTGAGGCCCCTGTGGTGAGGCACAGTGCTGCGGAGGCAGGAGCAGGCGTAAGTTGAGTGGGGCCCTGGCAGGGTGGGACTTACCTGCTGGGGAGGCATGCCCCTAAAGCATTTTTTCTCCCTCTCTCTCCACCTGGCCCCCTACTCTTCCTTCCCCACAGACTTACCTGTTGGGCAGGGGGGCACACAGTAGATCTTGGGTTGCTTTTAAATGCCAAAGGTGATCTCCTCCTTTAAAAGGCTGGAGACCACTGAGCTGGACTGTTCTCAGTGGCGGCAGACGACAGAACAAGGAGCAAGGGTCTCCAGAAGTTGAGGTTAGATATTAGGAAGCATTTTCTCACTATGGAGTAAAACCCTGGAGCAGGGAGGTGGTTGAATCCCTATCCTCGGAGGTTTGTCAGACCCGGCTAGACAAAGCCTTGCCTGGGATGATCCAGCTGGGGAGGATCCTGCCTCGAGCAGGGGGGTCGGGCGGGCTGCGCTCCCCTTCCAGCCCTCATTCTCGGCGCTGCTAGACTCCAATCCCTCCGCCTGCCCCCGGGACCGGCACGAGCGCTCCCCGCCGCCCCCCGCAAACCCGCGCCGAAGCTCTGGCGCGCTGTCCCTTTAAATTCCAGCTGTGCGGAGAGAAGCAGCACCACTGGTCGCGGCGCAGCGCCGGGCTGGGGGCTGCTGGCGCGAGACGGTCCCTGCGCTTCCAGGCT
>NW_017729022.1:33784659-33803458 GCF_001723915.1 Gavialis gangeticus
GGGAAGAGACCTGTGTCTGAAAGTGCATTCAGCGTACAGGGCTTTTGTTGCATGTTAATTTTAGGCTCTTGCTCCCTGGATTGTCTCCATGCTAGCACCTGAAACTAGCTTTAAGCACCCATCAGGTGGCTTTGAAGTTCTACCGCTCTAGGGAAGGTTTTTCTCTGGGCCGCGTTCCCTAGCCTCAGTTGCAGTCTTCCCACGATGTTGTCGACTTGCCTGGTCTGTGTGGACAACTCCCAGCTGTAGCTCCTAGTGGCAAGTCACAGCTGTGGCAGCTGAGGACAGTCAGAGATGGTTTTTAGCCTGAATGTGGCTACTCCAAACTCGAACTAATGTGAACAGCATCCACTGCTTTAAAGCTTAATGTGCAGCATGTGATGAGGTCCTGGCTCTGATTTTCGCGGAGGCTGTGAGTCTTCTCAGTGTCATGCATCATCACCCATGGGAAATATCCTGGCAAAAGAACTCGGGATTCCTCTTTCTCGGCATGCCTTTGTCGTCTTCAGTGTGGGCCAGGGCTAGGCTGCTGTAGTGCTGCTGTGATCAGTTCAGATGGTCAGGTGTATATGAAAGCAGATTTTGACCTTGCTGTGAGAATTAAGTGTGGGCCAATCTGGGATTTTGAATAGGGGATAACGCAACATGTGTTTCTCTGGGCAAAAGGGAACTAGAAGCTTGACTAAAATGCTAGGGGCCTAGGGCCATTTTATTCAGTTTAAGATTGAAGCAAGAACAAAGTCACTTGATTGAAATGAGTTAAACAGTCTGCAGGGCTGTGAAACAGGAGAGAGATTACCAGGAGCAGCTATCTGATAGAAAGGCTACCTTGATTAGTGGAACATCAAGACCATTAGAAAGGAGAAAGTGTCACTAATACCTGTGGAACGAAGAGTTTAGAAAGAATTGGGTAGAAAGAATTGGGTAGATTTTCATGAGCTTTTAATGAAGTTGATTGACTCTCTCTCCGCTGCCCGACTAGAAATGATGCTGCCAGTGCCTGGCAGCAGGTTTTTATCTTTGGTGGAACAGAAATTGAAGGGGGTGCAAATGCATTAGTGCAACCCCCTGGATCTGTCCCTGACGTTGTAGTAACGGTTTCTTCCATTGTGCATGGCCACACTGGGGTTATTGTTGCTGTCTAACTCTAAATTGTGCACGCAGCAATTCTCCACTGAACCCAATGTCATTTTATTGCTCTTCTGTTCTCCCATCTCCCCTTTAACTTGTTTCACCCCATAGTATGCCTTCTTAAACAACAAGCTTTTTGTGGAAGGGTCTAGGGTTCAGAATCTGTTTGTCCAGCACCTAGCACAATGGTTTGGCTGACCTGGTTGAGGTATCATAATTAGGGTGGGTAATAGTTAAGTAGACAACCAAAAAGGCATTGCAAAATGGCTCAAAATGCAGGGGCAACAACTTTTAAGTTGTCAGTTTAACATTTATCTTGCATCTACGTGAACTTGTTCTAAGAAGCGATAGCAGGGTTTTCAAAAGGACTAAGCCTCTTACAATGTTACTGATCAGCAGTGGTTACCATGGGAGTCCTTTCTTGTTTTGAAGAAAATTACAAGTTCCAGAATATCCCCCAGCTTTTCTGAAATCTAGCGGTCCAGTTAAGTTACTTTAGATTGCACTGTGACTGCTCCAGCACCAAACATTGTAAGTATTGTTTACTTCTGTTAATTCCCACAATGTGCTAAGTACTTTCCAGGCACGTAGAAAGCCATAGTCTCTTGCTTGAAGATTTTGCACTGTAAGAAAGCAGTCCAATGGAGAGTAGTGTAGGATAATGGTGGTCAACTGGCAACTGGCCTTGTTTCTGAAAACGGAAAAAGTTCAGCTTCCTACACCTAGCCTTGCACCTGTGTGTTTGCACACATGTATACATGATTTGAGAGTACTATCTAGCCTAGCCACGTATACTTCTAGGCATTGTGACAGATAAAGTGTTTTTTAGAGGTATTTGGGTGAGGAGGTAAGGGCCTTGCAAAAGAGGTTAACTACATGTAAGCGTGACTTGGAAGTAGCTGGGGAAATATTTGTTAGAGAAGTTGACAAAGGCAGAGGAACCTACTTAAATCACACTTTCACAATTTTTTGCAGAGACTGCAAAAAATGCCAGTTTCCATGATTGCCACAAAAAATGAGGTTTGTCATGGTTTCCCATAGAATTGCTTCCCCCCCCCCAAAAAAAACATACTAAAAATAAAATGCTGGCTCCCCAGTGGGAGACAGTAATCCTCATGGCTGCTGATGCTTGGCCTTGCAGCCCAGTGGGGGTGTGAGGAGGCAGGATGGGAAGATGCTGGCTGGCAGAGGGGCATGAATGAGAGCAGGCAAGATGATGGCTGCCCCCTCATCCCTCCTCCCCTGCTGTGGCCTCTCTGCCAATCAGCAACAAGAGGTGGGGCTGCATGAAGGGTAGCTGTTTCTGCCAATCAGCAGGAAGGGGCAGGGCTTCTGGAACTTCTTGGCCAATTGGTGTCAAGAGGTGGGGCCACCATGAAATGCCTGCAGAAGTGGTTCTTCATGCTGCAAATGGGCTGCAAAAACCATTTGTCTCACCTTGATTTAGGCAGGTGCCTATAAATGCACTTTCCATTCCAATGGGCACTAGGGCAGATAAATAGCAAAAGACTGATATTATACGAGGAGTTGAAGACTAGGATAAAAGGGTTGAAGTAATGAGGCAAGTGATGAAATCTTGTTTCTTACATATCAATCTATTAACCCTAAAGAGACAATAAAGCTTGTCTGATACGTAAATTACATAAATGTGTGTAATTTGCTACTTAAGTGACACGTGGCATAGCAGACTTTCTAAAATGGCTGAAAAATGTTGAGCAAAGGATCCAACTGAAAGCTACTGAAGGAAAATATATAAAGATTCAATTTTTTTATCTTAAAATTATGGTAGGCTAAATAGTTTTAAAGTCCCAGGTCTACCCATAAGGCTGGAGGTAATAAATTTAAGGAATTTTTAAAGTCTTTCATAAGACTTTTATTTGACCCAGATTAGATTGAAGGGCACTTACAAAAGAACACTTCAATCAATGCCAGAAATTGCCACCAGGATCAACAGCTTGTACAATAATATTAGTATCTATATTTCTGATTCTGGGGCTATTTGCTTCACATGACTGCCCTTAAAATGGCTTATACTCTGAAGAGATCAAAGATCCATTCCTTTTGGGTTGCAGTGCAGAGATCTAGTGGTAAAGAAAATGTATTCTTGAGAAAAATAGGCTATCTATGCTATGCCTCTTAGAACAAACCTCTGATGTAGAGAGACAAAGAAGAATATGTGGAAGGATCTGTTTTTCATAATTTCATAGTTTGTAGGGTTGGAAGGGACCTGAGCAGATCATCAAGTCTGACCCCCTGCCATGGCAGGAAAGAGTACTGGGGTCAAACGACCCCTTCTAGGTGACTGTCTAGCCTCCTTTTGAAAACCCCCAGGGTAGGAGCAAGCACCACTTCCCTTGGAAGTTGGTTCCAGATCCTAGCCACCCTGACTGTGAAGTAGTGCCTCCTGATGTCTAGCTTGAACCTACTCTCGGTCAACTTATGGCCTTTATTCCTTGCTACTTCCAGTCGTGCTTGGGGGAACATGGACTCTCCCATAGTCTGCTGGTCCCTCTTGGCCAGTTTGTAGATGGCCACCAGATCCCCTCACAGCCTTCTCTTGTGGAGGCTGAACAGGTTCAGGTCCTGTAGCTTCTGCTCATAGGCCCTGCCTTGCTGCCCCCTGATCATGCAAGTGGCCCTCCTCTGGACCCTCTCGATTGCTGTCCACATTCCTCCTAGAGTGCAGCGCCCAGAACTGGATGCAGTACTCTAACTGCGGCCTGACAATGTCACACAGAGGGGGAGGATCACCTCCTTGGATCTGCTTGTGATGCATCTGTGGATGCATGACAAGGTGCAGTTAGCCGTGGTGGCCCATGTTCATCTTGGCATCAGTGATGACTCCAAGATCCTTTTCTGCCTCTGCACTGATGAGAAGGGAGTTCCCAAGCCTGTAGATATGCTGCTGGTTCTTCCTCCCCAGGTGTAGCACCTTGCACTTGTCAGCATTGAATCCCATCCTATTCTCAACCGCCCACCCCTGTAACCTGTCTAAATCTAGTTGCAGCCTGTCCCTCTCCTCCAGTGTGCCCACTTCTCCCCATGTCTTAGTGTCATCCAGGAATTTGAACAAGGTACTTTTCACCCCCTCGTCCAAGTTGCTGATGAAGATGTTGAACAGTGCGGGCCCAAGGACCGAGCCCTGGGGGACCCCACTGCCCACCTCCCTCCAGGTAGAAAAAGACCCATTCACCACCACTTTTTCAGTGAGGGTTTGGGTATCCAGCCTCCATTTCTTTACATGAAGACTTGCATTCATACAATTTGTGCATTATCATTTGCACCTGTAGGTGATAAATTCTACCATGCAAATGTTAGAGCCTGCATATGCAAAATCCATTGGTATAATGTGCAGGTGTTAATGCAAAGGCAGGTATGCATGTGCCAAATGGTTTCTACGCAAATGGAAGCTAGTTTCTGAAGAATAGGTCCAAGGTCTTTCCTTAGAATGGTCCATTTTTATTTATAATGTCACAGAAGCAAGGAAGTCTGCGAACGTAACCAGTGACTGTTTTTTAAATTATTTATTGCATTCAGCTGGGGATAATCAGTATGCATGTGACAAATAATATAATGGCATCTGTTTATCAGTGAGTGACGGTGGGTATTACAGCTCTTCTGCTGACAGGTGGTGCATTTTGTCTTGTGGCTGTAGAGACCGATGTTCAGCTTGCAGGGCCTGCTACAATGGGCACGTGTACAAAGCATTAGGGGCTACTATACTGACAGGTTGCACTGGTTCTGTATTGACAGGATGTTTCCTTCAGCCGCATTTCTGTTGTAAAATTGATCCTTTAACGCATAACTGCTCCCTTCAGTGTCGTGCCCATGCAAGTAGTAAAGATGGAGCATCCTCTCCATTCAGTTCTGGCTGCAGTGGCCTGGGCAGCTGATTATAGAGGTGGCTGAATGGCCCATATATCAAGTTCTCCCTTTAGCCTCGCTGGTTGATCCCACAGGAAGGGCAGAAGGCAGTGTATTTGGAGCCAGCTTGGCTGCAGGAGCTGCTGGTACGAAGATCTTCAAACTGTCTGCCTTTTGCGACTCTACTCCTAGACTGGTTGCCAGCCAAGACTGGAGAGCCCAGTCCCTCCTGTCATGGCATCTGCGTTTTTTGTTGGCATTTCTTCCACCAGCGTAGGACTAGTACCCCTCTCTAGGTTGCTCCTCTGCCCAAAGCTGGCACCATAGAGATGGCTAGGTTATTTCCTGCTGCCCAGCGCTTGGCATTGACAGCTGCAGGTAGTATTGTCTACTGTCATAATAGTAGCAGACTTGGCCTAGTCTAACCTAACTGTGACAAACAGCACGGTATAGGTGCTATTCAAATACATTTTTGTCTTTGGACACAAGGTTACAAAGATGTTTGAAGTTTGCTTTATAATAGGCATAGAGAATACCATGGTAACACTACCCTTTTGCAAAAGCATTCTGTGGAGACTTTATTGGTGACCGCTGTATGTTTGTGACTTTAAAGGATAAAAAGATGCTGTCTACAAATGGTACCTTTTTTTCCTCAATCAATCTTTCTTCTCCTGTATATATTTAGAAATAATATCTATTTACTTTAGAACAAAAACCAGCCTTTACTTCTGTTAACCCTAAAGAGACAATATAGCAATGAATGAGCTGGGTTGTGTTCTTATTCTTCTGTTCTCACTTGTGCAGTAGGAGAATGGTTGAATAAATTTTAATTGCAGGAGCAAATTCTGACTTGGTCAGCATCAACTTTCGTGAAGCGTTTCCCTTGAGGCTTGTTGGGACATAATGTCATGAAAGGCTCTTTCAAGCCGTTAGAATCTTGTAAGGCACCATAGAAGAGCTTAGGTAGGGCTAGTTGAAAAGCAGAAACATTGTGTGGAGCCAGCACTTCCTCTGTGCTTTCTCCTTGTCTTAACCTGCTGTTTCAGTCTAGCCTCTGTACGTAGAAGCAGATGGTATTTAGGCACTTAAATGTCTAGAGGGTAAAACTGCAATAGATTGTCTTGGATTATAAATTTAAAGCATTCTGTATAGCTGTATATGCATCCAATTCAAGACGAACACATTCCTTATTTCCTACCTGATTTCTAATACAGGTTGTCATACTACTGAGGTGATCAAACAGACTTAAGGAGCCAGTTGCAGATTGTAAATGACTCTTGTCCTCTTTCCTCTCCTCTCCTTCTTCTGGTTTGTATTTCCATAAGTGTTCTTTGGGAAGGATGATGTGCTGGCTTCCTTTATTAGAATTAAGTTGGCTGCAAAAGGCTTTAATTTTGCAATGCTCCCTCTAAAAGAAATGAGACGAGCTGCCTTTGAATTGCATTACTAGGGAGTTCCAGTATTGGGAAAGTATTACTGAGAATAGTTGTTTGGTTTTTTTTTTTTTTTTTCCCTTTATTCTGATGCATAAAGATTTTCTCCTAGGCTCCATCAGATTTATGTAGAAGACAGCCATGTAGGTATTGACCCTGCTCCTGTGACAGGTTGAACTTCAGCTCCATTGGCCTCACAAACTGAAAACTTTTCTTGCAGGACAAATGCCTGTTGTGTGCAAGAATGAACTTATTTGTTTGCATTGAGTTAGAGCCTCAAGGACTGGGCTATGGTCACACCCCACTTTTTTTGGGTGCAGTCAAAAAACAGAGGCATGCATGGTGCCCAATTCAAATTGGATTGAAAACTCTGAATTTGACAACTAGCAACTGAGTGTGACAAACACAACAAGGCATGGCAAAATCTCTCATTTACCCAGGATTGTGACTAAATACAAGCATATAGTTAAGGAAGATGACTGGTACTCAACTTGATAGTCCAAAATCTTTTCATTATTACCTGCTTCATTTTTAAAATCCAGTAGAAATAGTGATCCTCATTTACTTCACATTCTAATTTATAGTGTTTGGATGAGGTCTTCATCTATCATAGCACAATTGAGTTGGCAGGTAAATTGGAAATGAAGCTAGTCCCTGACTTCAGCTGGTACAATCTGCTGAGGACTCTTAGTATAGGAGCAGGACACTGACAGTAGTCTGGTACTGAATGAGAATTGAAGGGTGAAATGATCACAGCAGTGAAAATTGTGGATCATGGTGTGATTATTTTTTCTGAAGAAGTAGGATGTGCATTTCCAGACTTCTTTCACCTAAGATTCACTTAATATAAATGTGGAGAGAAAAAAAAGTTGATGTCGTTTAGAAGAGCTGCTTGACTGAGATTTTACAAGAAATCTCCTTATCTGTCACCATCAGTTTTTAACGACATCTTTGCATGTCAAAAACAAAACTTTGGACAGGAGATATGAAAGCCCCTTGAACATGCTTGGAGAGAAAATATTTAGTACCAGAAACCTTGCAAGTCTGCTGAGTGGAGCTTGAATCTGAGGGCAAATACATAAAGTAGATTCACATATTGTAAAAAGTAACATGGTTCAATTATGTATTAATTGATACATAGCCTTCTTTAAGAATGAAACAAGTATTGCTTGTGCTCTCTTGTTTGCATTAGCATAGACATTTTTAGATGCATTCTTTTAAACTTCTTCCAGTGTCTTGGAATACATTTTTGCAGAACAACTCTCTAAGATTTGGGAGATATTCTAAGCCCTAAATTATGAACTTGGGTTGCTAATTAAAATATTAAATCCTAACCAAATTATTTCTTTGGAACATCTACTACATCAAAATTGATCTGTTTCTCTCATTTTAGTTATTCACCTCAAACAGTGATTTTAAAAAAAACAAAACAAAAACCAACACCTTGTACACATAATATTTTTATGGTGCTGTAAAATGCCTTAATCTGTGTATCTTGTGAATACATTGCATCCTTTTAAACATTTGCTATCAATTCATTAGGTTGTTGTTGAGACCAGTTTTCCAGCTGGAATGTCACATGTTAAGAAACCGAGAAAATGCATCATTACTTTAAATTCTATTTACTAAAAATGAACAGATTTTTTGGTAGATCTGTGGTATAATATAGTAAACGTAGCACATTCACCATTATCCGATTTATATAGATATCTTTTTTCCATTGTCTGCTAGTCATTTGGAAGAATAGTTTCTCTCCTGTTGAAAGTTAAGACAAACAATTAGTGGAAAAAAAGGCAGGGGAGCATCTGATGAATCTTCAGATCAACATAGCAAAATAAGAGAGATCTTGATCTCCTTAAGACATATCAGATAAATGCATTATCTCTATTTTAGAAACATTATTCCTGTCAAGTATCTGCATATACACCATGCATAGCTTATTTGTCATCCAAACAGCAAAAATAGTTAAAATAAGAAGTACTGTAGATCTGAGCTTGGAATAGACACAGGAGGATTACTTCAGTTATTTAAATGCCTGTCAATATACATAAGGCATCCTGAGTTATACTACAAACAATTACATGGAGAATGCTACACTCTAGCTTTTGTATAAAATTATGCTATTTTAGCATTCCCTGTGTGGCTTAGATACATACTTATGGTACTTTGGTTCATGTGTTTTACACATTTACTCTCAAAACAGCTTCTGCAAATATGTTAAGACTGTATAGATGGCTGTATCCTGAAATTTTCTCTCTACAAGCTTCTTGAGGAAGGATTGAGTCAAAATGAATTAAACGGAGGTACATACTAATGTTTTTAGCCCATAGTGAATTTTCCAAATCCTTGCTTACTTCAGGCCATAGACTGTATATGGAATAAAGCCACACAAAATTATGCCCAGTGTTTTAAAGTTATGTCACACCTTTTTCCTAGTTGTTTTCTTCACCCATAGTCAAGAAACTGGGTCATTAGGTTTGGGAGGATTTTGTTTTTCTTAAATTGCCAGGCAGTGCCTCCTTTTTATTATTGCAGTTGTCGTCTTAAATCACAAAGCAGTCCCTGGGTTCTGTGTCATGGTGAGGTAGAGTTAATAAAGGTGAGGCTTCTTCAACTTTGCTGTAACAATGACAAAGTCTTGACAGTGCACTGGAGATAATTTTAGTACCAAGGTGAGGGGAACCTTAGAATCCGTAAGAAAGTGTCAAGTTTATTAGTTGGATAGAAATAAACAGCTCTTGACTGAGAAGTCAGCTTAAAAACAGGCTGTGTGTACCTGTATTAGAGCATTGTACTTGTATAAATCAGAGCAGAATAGTCCTACCATAGGCAGAGACGTTGCTCATGATTGTTTAAAAAAAAAAAAAGGAAAAAAAAAATCCCACACCTACCAAATAATTACATAATTAAAATATTCAACAGCTTCTTTTTATATTGCAGCCATCTCATGATGAACATTGTTCACTGTTTGCCCTTGGATGCATAATAGAGGCACTGATATTTCATATATGCCTGCTGGAAAAACAGTGGTGGTGAACTGATAATGAAATATTCCATTTATAGAGCCATAACCACAGCATCTGAAAGGATAGCTTCCTTTTATGTCTGAAATGTCAATGTATATATTCTTACATCAGACATTTGCGGTGGGGCGGGGAGGGAAGAGGTGTATATTACTATGCAGTCCCCCAACCTTTAGGCCGGGTATAGGCATTACGCTTTTACTGGTATAAGTGATTGGAAACCAGTCTACGTTATATGTGCCATAACAGACCAGAAGTTCAGCACACAAAACCAGTCTATACCTGTAAAAGAGCAGAAATTTGGCACACACAGATGGATTTAAAATGGCAGAACCCAGTCTAAGATTTGCCACCCCCACTCCACTCCCCAAAAGGGCAAATGTGTTCTGTTTGCTACCAATCTAAACTATACTACTTACAGAAAACCATGCAACTGTGATAGATTCTACCCTAGGCTTTTTGAATCTCTGTACATAGCCTTAGTAACTAAGGAATTTTCTAAATGGATTATATAGAGAGAATAATGTGGGGTCCTAAAAGATTTTTCTTTCCTTTGTAACTTTTGTCTACCCAAGTGCCATCTTGACCCCCCCCCCCCAACAGCAAAAGATCTTTAAAAGAGAGAGGGCAAGGAAGATAAGAGTCTTAAAAGAGAAATTTACAGCAGATTTGCATATTTGTATTGCTACAGGATCATGTAGATGTAATAGTTACCTGGCAATAGCTGATGCCTGTTTCTGAGTAGCAGTTTTCCCTCCCTTTTTAAAAGGTCACTATAATGTACGTTTGGCTATGCCCAGGGATTGTCACTAAGAAGACACCAATACTGTAGACATACTCCTTGATTTAGTAACCACAACTCCATTGTATCACCAGGAAGGGTGTCTTGACCACTCCTTTTCTGCATACGTGGGTTCTCTGACCTCTACTACAGCCTGTTTTAGCCTGCCTCTGCCCCATTACCCTCTTTATTGTTTATTACAGAGACATGAGAAGGGCTGGGGAGGTGGGCATCCTTTGACACATTAGGATGCAGAAGCTGACCCTTAGCCTCTCAGCCAAAGTTTCTCTCTTCCTCAGAGGCCTAATACCTGACTTGCACGGATACATCTACATTTTATACCTTAGCAAAAGATTAGGAGGAGGATGGTTAGGCTAAACAACAATCTGCATAATTCTTGCTCTTGGTCTCTAGTATTGAGGGTACCTTGGTGGCTAATTCAGCCTGGAAGTAGGCAGCATGACACTGCTGCTAAAAAGATGGTCTGAGCCAAACATAAATGCATTATTAGTTTGGATGTCTATAAATGATGACATTTAAATTGGGATTTTTATCTATGCATGGTTTAAATAATGTCATGGCCTCATGGTCACTTCAATATTTTACTGTAGCTGCTCTCTTTTAGCAGGAGACATAACATTGAGTCAGTTTTGATTAAGCTTCTGTAATTTGATGTTCAAAGGTGTATTATATTAGAGACAAGACATAAATTACTATCTTGTTTACTGTACTTGGCCTTAGGATTATTTTTCTGTGATCTCATCCGTAGATGAATCAATTAAGCACTGCCATCGTCTTACTAGTTATTCTGAATACTTAAACAAAAGATTAAGTTTGCATGAAGTTGGTTTATATTTTCATTCTCGGATCTACAGATGTTTATAAGATATTATTTAGTATATGCTGTCAGTGCCTCTCATTGTTAATCATTTACAGAATGAAACCTGGAAAAATCATCCTATGAGAGGATACAAAGTGACTTAGTAACTTATGACTAGGTGAACACTTAATAAAAGTTCTTTTTCTTATATGGAGAATAGCAAGCACTGTAGTCCAAAACGGAGTTCCCATAACTAGTGAAGAGCTGTGGGAGATTGTGATAGAGCCCACCCAGAGGGTGGCCTCGAGGGCCTGGCCAGTGTGCTAGTCCTGCTCTTGCCAGTCCTTATGATTCTCTCCACACACGTGTCATGCTTTGTTGAAACAACATACCCAGAGAAGTTGCTTTTTGTTTGTTTGTTTGTTTGTTTTCAGAAGAGGAGTCTGGTAATATTGCCCCCCTCCACCAAGGGAACACCCAGAGCTGGTGCTTTGGTCACACCCTATTGATGATGTTACCACTGATGTACAAAGAATCCTGCCCAACTAGTGATGGGAAACTGCTTGTTGACCTCTGGAGCTGAATGGCAATTCTGTTTTAAGAATAAATTCACTTATCTCTTTCAGACTGTGCCTGTGAAATAGGCTTTCAGATGAGCAGCTAGCTCACAAAAATAGAACATTTGCTTTATTGCAGAGCAATGAATTAGTTAAGAACTTTGCATTTTTATATTAGTTATTTTGTCCATCAATACCTTGTTCAGATAAGAGAAGCAGCACAAATTGGCTTTGGAGAACTATTATAACAATTTATCTGTCTGCAGATTGAAGAAGATAGCACTGCACTCATTTACATTTGATTGGTTCCCTTTACAACTAGAAGGATTCTAGTCTATTGTATTCTAGTTATTTTTGCAAACTTATCATTGAACTTCAATTTGTTTGTTTGGCTTTTTTGCAGCACGGAGCCAACTTTTAGATACCAGGACATCTCAGTATCAAAAAAGTGCGCTGAAAAAAGCGGGGTGGCATACATGGAAGCAGCATGCACTGAGTGAAACTAGAGCCTGGCCAGCCAGAGCCATGCTGTGGCTGCTAGCTAAGCTTGGCACACCCAGATCGCCACCACTGGAGCCCCGGGAAGTCCCCAGGACTCCAGGTAAGGCTGCTGGAGCCAGCTCAGGAGCTGGATTGTAGGGAGGGAAGTGACTTAATGAGACAGTTCAGTTTGGTGCCCTTCTCAAGGCAGGTTCATCCATGACTAAACCATCATAGCTAAATGACTTGCCAAGCTGACCCTTATCTTGAAAGTTTACATGAATATTCCACAGTTTCTCTTGGCAGCCTGTTCTAATGCTAGTCAGGAAGTTTCTCCTAATCTCCAACCTAAGTTGCCTTTGCAACTAGAGGTTATTAGTTCTGCCCCCTCTGCCATAGGAAAAAGCCCATCTCCATCTTCTCTGTAAGGGTCCTTCAGGTATTTGAAGACCCTTATCAAATGGCCCCTCGGTTTTCTCTTCTCTGGGCTAAATAAACCCTAGTTTTGTCATAAGTCTTGCTTCCCAAGCCACTAATCATTTTTGTGGCTCCAAGCTGGACCCTTTCTGGTCTGCCCACATTCTTCTGGAAATGTGGGGCCCAAAACTGGACACAGTACTCCAGGTAAGGTGCCACCAGTGCTGAAAAGAAAAGAAGCACATCTGTTGATTTGCAAATGACACTCCTGTTAATATATAGCTTAGTAAGCTATTGCTTTTTTGCAATAAGAGCATATTGTTGCACTTATTCAGTTCATGGTCTACTCCCAGAGGTTCCCAAACTTTTTTCTTATTGCCTACCCCCTTCCAGACTTAATAGCTGCCTCCATACCCCTACCAACATATGTTTTATATTTTAACCCTTTAAATGCCAATTAATTATTGTATAATTTTTCCTGTATACACCCCTGCAGAGATGTCTTGCATACTCCCAGGGGTAAACATACAACAGTTAGGGAACCCCTGCTCTACTGTAACCCGCAGGTCTTTCTCTGCAGTATTGTAGTCTAGCCAGCCACCCCCTAATCTGTATTTGTGCATACAGTTTAGTTTCAAGTGCAGGGCTTACCCTTGTTGAATTTCACCTGATTGATTGTGGACCATTTTTCCAGTCTTCAGGTCATTCTGATCCTAGCTCTGTCCTCCAGAGTGTCTTCAACTCTATCCAACTTGGCGTCATCAACAACCTTGCTAAATACTCACTCTGTCTCATCCAAATTATTAACAAGTTGCTGAACAACAGCAGGTGCAGGAAGACATTTATTGTTGGGTGCAGCAAGATAATTATCTAGCAAAATGTAAGACTGTACTCTCAACTACCTCAAACTTCAAAGTAAAAAAAAAAACCAAGTAGGTAGAAAACAGGAAGGAATATGTAATAACATGCCCAAAAGTCCCTAAGTGGTTTGGTTTGAATTTTTTTCTCTGCACTGTCAAATTCATACATGGTTCCTAGTTCAGAAATTCAAAAGCATAATGGAGACATCAATAATTAAGGGTTTGGTGGAAGTGGATGTGGTTCTGCTGACTTTGATTGGAGATGCATTGATTTATACCTGCTTTAAATTTGGCGTCTCCTGTTTAAACTGATTAACACTGTTTAAATGTTGTGTGCTTGTGCTCGCGCGCGCGCGCTCTCTCTCGATTTATATATTTATATGACAACTCCAAGATGCCAGTAAGGACTCTGGTATAACTGCACTTCTGTAACATGTTTAGTCTCTACTGAAGTTGATAGCAATCTTTCTTGAGCACAAAAAATTGACAATGCTCAAGAGAAGCTGTGTTTACGTACATCAGTGTTAAGTATGGGAAACCTTTTTTTTTTCTCTTCTCACATTTTTAAGAGGATTTATATCTCGGGACTCTTGAGGGAGCCTGACTGTACAGTGCTTTATTAGGAGTAGCTTAGCTGCAGCTTTTGGGACTGGCAACCCACTTTCTAGGGTTGCCAATCCAAGACAACTTTTTTACTTACACTCTTTAAAAACAAACAAACAAACACTGATATATGTTTTGCCTAATATAAATGTTACTCTTTTCTCTCAGCCTCTGCCCTACTCTCAGGCCCCAGTTAGAAGGGCTCGGTTCAAATTTAGGGATTTAACAGCAATTGTAATAAAGTAAAAATGTTTGGTTTGCAGTAAAAAAAAAATTGAGATGACAACCCTGTTTGACTTCAGCAAAGCTTTTACACTATACTGCCACCCTGGAGTCACTTACTAACCCCCACACCCAATACCCATGACCACCAGGCTGCCCACCCTGTAGACTGGCCCCACTTGCCTGTCCCAGCACAGCCCCCAGAGAAGCTTACCTGTGATCTAGATGTGTTTATAGGTAGCCAGCAGGACTTGGCAGCAACAGCATGTGGTTAAGGGGAAGGGATTAGAGAGCCCTGATTAAAAGCTCCCTTCATGGTTCTGTGCTTATGCTTGGACACTAGGTGGAGATGCTTTGTCTCTAGCTGTTTTCTTACCAAGGAACTTCAATCGGCTCCAGATGTTTAGAGTTTTTACAAATGGCTCAATTTTCTTTACAGTTTCTAGGTATGTGTTTTTTTTTTTTAGCTTGGTTCTTTACTGATGGTCTGTAAATTTACAGGCAGTTGTGGCAACCCTGCAACATTGCCTCTTAATTCTCCTTTAGTCCCTAAGACATGATTTGTCTCTTGTAATAAGCTCACTTCATTGTTTCATGTTGCAGTTTGGATATTAGCAGCCTCCAGCTCTGTTCTCATTTTATAATGACCAGTCAGCACATTGAGTTTGCTTCAGCTATCAGTTGCCTTGAAGTCTCAGAGACTTGAACTGTGAGCAATATTCTGTCCTTCCAATGATCTCTCTAGGTATTTAAACTATGCTTTTCCATAAATCCAAAGGTAATTGAAGCTATTTTGTTTTAGTTCCTCCTTTTATTACTGTTCCAAGCATTGTGTGTTTATTGGAAAGTGCTGGGATGAGCTTGTTTGCATTACAGAGCTTAAGCTGATATAGTTATGTTGACAGCCCAGGTGGAAATATAGTGTTTGGTGTTAGGTTTTTTTCTGCCAGGATGGTTGCACCACTTCTCTGAATGATGTAAGTGAAGCTGACGGAAGCCCTCTTCAGTTGGCATAACTGCATCTGCACCAAGGGTTTTCTGACATGTATACCTCAGGTTGGGGTGTATAGTCTTTTTCCCACCCCTAGCCAACATGGCTATGCTAGTAAAACTTCTGTAGTGTAGCACCTGCAAGAGAGATTTTGTGTTTTAATCATGAGGTGCTAAGTGGCTGTGATTTCTCCACAGTACATGGAAGATGGGGATTTCATAGACATTGGCTAGTCACTGGGAAAGCTGTTTTTGTTGCTCCTGTGAGAGATTCAGTAGTCACCATATAGCTTTTCTGTAAATCCTGCTGATGTCAATAAGAGCTCTTCACAAGAACTAGGGGAGAACATGCTGAGTGAAGGAACAGCTGTTTCCATGTTTACCGCGTGGTTTGCTGAGTCCTCAGTGTGCATTGAGTATAAAATACTTTCACGTCAAGAAAAAGGCCTTCTGATACTAGTGGGTGCAAGGCCAACCACTGATTTCAACATACATACTAGGTCTGAAGTTAGTTTTTCATTATGCCAAATGACACATGTATCTTTATTTTGTAAGGAAAGCCTATCGCTCATTAAAAATGCATTTTAATTGGGCTAAGAGCAGGAGTGTTCTGAGAGAGCTACCTGTTCCCTGCCTGTCCCAGCTTTTGCAGACTTATGAATGAGCTGGAACTTGCACTTAAAGTAGCAGTCCAGTAGTGTCACCTATCAGGTATGCATATGTGTAGTGCTTTCATATGTTTTCCCACTGTGTTTTTGTGAGCCAGCATTAAAATAGAAATTTACAGAAATTCTGCCTCCAGAGATCTTTTTTGTGAGATCTCCTTTTAGGGAATCATTGGCATAAAGTAGCTGATTGTGTTCAGTGACCTATACAAGGAGTCCCTCTTCAGGGGATTGAAATTGATTTTCTTTGCCTGATGTGAAAATCCAGAGTGTGCCCCTTGACTCATTGCCTGAAAGTGTACAGTAGAACAAGTGGCAGATTATTTGTGCTTTTAGGACAGCACAAATCTGCCTTGAGAGCACCAGAACAAGCAGTTTTCCTGACCTGTGTTATGAAACAACCAGCATGCTATATTGCAACAGTCTCTATCAGGATTTCCATAGTCAGCATTTACAAATGCTTAGATTTAATTGGAGTAAGGTTTTTCCTTACTCTGGTCCATACATAACAGAGCTCTGAGCTGTGCAGCACATTCCCTAGAGGGCTACTCACCAAGCAGTGACGGGTCCACTGGTTAAGGAACTACATCACTCAAACAGGTTCATGTCAGTCATTGTGTTTTGTGCTGTTACTGTGATGTTTATAATGTGGGTTCTGGATCCACACATGATGGAGCCATCTCTGACCATAAATCTACATATGACCTTGCGTATCAGCTGGCTTCTGAAAAATACTCACCATAATTTTCATATGAAAGCAACACCTGCTGTCAGATCCATGCATAACTCCTTGGAAAAAAATCACCAGTTTTGTGCTAGATGAAATCTCCTAGGCACAGGCAAAAAAAAATCACACAATTCTTCTTGCTCTGTGGATGCATTTTTGAGAGAGGAAGAATATAGACAGAACTATTAAAGTTCTGACCTCAGTCTGTCTTTGTAAGTCCAGAAATTAAAAGGCAGTTTTTTTTTTTTTGTTTTGGTTTTTGGGTGGCTTTGTTGTTGGGGTTTTTTTTTTTTTTTTTTTTTTTTTTTTTTTTGGGGGGGGGTTTAACATGGTTGCAAGCTTTGCTAGACATTGAAGAGTCAGAGCTTTAATTCTGACCTTTGTTTTTTTTTGTTTGGTTTTTTTTTGTTTGGTTTTTTTTAAAACACCCTTAATGACTATAGGTTGTGCAATGTTATTTGTGAGTTAATGCAATTCTGCCCCTAAAAGGGGGGAAATGGGGGTAGAGGGGAGACAGTCCTGCTGTAAATAACATGTTAAAAACTTATATTGCTATAGTGATTTGGGATAAGGAAGAGGTTTAAATAAAATAAAATCTTGGTAGCTAGAAATAGAAAAGATTTCCCATCACTGGATTCATGTACCTGATAGGAAAAAACCCTGGAATAAATCCTAGGTTGATATACACCCCTTGTATTTCCATTGTCTCCATTAGTATTTCACCAGTTCAAAAGGATTTGGGTTTTGGTCCATGGTGCTATTGCTGTGAAGTAATGTATTTGATAGTTGTTTCTTTTGTTTGTTTTTAAAGAATGTTAATTAAAACAAATGTATCATTTTCAAAATAAGTTCTTATGGTTAATTCCAAAAGTTGTAAAATATGCTCTAAACATGTCAGAAATTACTCAAAAACATGAAAAGAGATCCATGCTAAAGAGCACGTTTTGTTATTGAGATAGGTTGTTTAGATAAAATTAAGATGCATTTTGCTTTCAAGTGCGCTGGTAAAACCATGCCATCATTCTGTTTTAACCATTAGCATGACCTTGAATTAGTAATAAGTAACTTTAGAATCGGAGTGTGGTCCATCATGTCTGTGTACTCTCCTATTTTACACCAGTGTTACCCTGATTTGAGTCAGGAGTATGAATCTTTAAAATAACATGACAAACATATTGGAAACTATAGTTTCTCACTAATGAGTCAGCTTTTCAGACTTTGGAAAAGGAGGTAAATATTGTTTTTCTGTAGAGCAGTACCCTAAAGATTGAATGCTAAATAATTACTACTTTACAGGCTTATGAATTGGGAGAATAGAAGGCAAGTATAGGGCAAGGGAGTCTTTGAAAGACTACAAGGAGGTGATGGTGTTAATGGAAAAGATGTGGGTGGCAATTGCATATTAAAGACCTTGGAATATTAACCTTTGACATGCACATGTTGTTTATTTCATACTTGATTTATAGTTTAAAAATATTGGAGGAAAGGCACCTTTTGTTCTTTCAAACAATACACAATGTTTGTGAAACAGTTTCCTTTATTTTGTTTATTTGTTGAAAAGCAGGAACTCGAATGGTGTTGGTCAGACTGACAGTCATTTAATTGCATTTATAGCAGTAGCTGAAAGTCTCTTATTTGGAGACCATATGATTTCATCTGGAGTGCAACACATGCTGCATTCATTGAGAGGATTAGCTGAATTCCATGAATTAGGAGGGTGACCTTGCAGAGCATAATATAGTTGACTACATGAAAAACTTTTGTTCTGTTTTTCTTTTTACTGTTTTTTTTTTTTTATATTTCTGAAGTTCATTTGTTCAGATGGTTCTTATTTATGTTTTTCTGTCCTCATGTAAATGTGCACCCTTGATGGTTTCTGTGGGAGGGCCATATTTATAATTGTGAGAGCAGGATTTGGCCTAGAGATCTACAGTCATGCAGTAGAATAGGCTAGCTGTAGGATAAACTACCAGAGTTGAGTCTTAGTTGAATCCTAGCCTATTTAAATGTTTAGTAGATCTTATGTTTTAACTGCTAGGCTAACTAATCTTCTATATGACTCACCCTAGTATCTGTCCAAGATTAATAAACTAGGTTCTGTATAGAGGTTAAGGTTGAGGTTTTCAAAGCTGCTTTAAGGGCTTTGGATATCTGGTTCATCTTGGGTTTCCAAATTCCCTAGGTGGCTATAAAAAAAAAAAAAAAAAAAAAAAAAAAAAACTCCAG
>NW_017729022.1:33803527-33805353 GCF_001723915.1 Gavialis gangeticus
AAAAAAAAAAAAAAAATGAACTCTAAAGATTTCAAAAAGTAGAGGTCCTCAGCCAAACTTTCCCTTTTTTCTTAAGACAGGTGTCACATGGTTTGCATAGCTTCATTCCAGGTTCCTACCTTTGCACTATAAGGATCTATATTGTAGTGCTAACATGACTTTTCCATTCATGTTTATAAAGGTCTTTAGGATGAAAGACCTCATGATAAAAGGATACCATTTAGACATTTTTTTACTCTGTATAAAATCCAGTTTTATTAAGAGCTTTCTGTTCTCTCTGTATATGTACACTGTAACTTACTGTTTTTTGCATGTTTTCTTTTGAACTTTAGCTGTGTTGAGATGAAACAATCACAAGGGTTTAATGCACAATGAATCATTTGCACTGATGTGAATGCTACTGAAGTAATGTTACTGTAAGCAAGGACAATATTCTGAATTACATGTGGTCATGGAGGGCAAGATCAGGTCATGCAAAATTACATCAGTGCAAGTGATAGGGGATTCTAAGCTTGAGTTGCAAAGTCTGGCCTGTGGGCTGGATCTGACTGGTAGTGGACTCCATTTCCCAGCAGCTCCTGCCTGCATAGCTGGGGCCTGTCTCCATGGAGACCCCAGCCACGCCTGCAATAGCGCAAGGTTGGAGTTGTCATGGATACCGGTCCGAGCCGCACTGGCAGGGCGCATGGCAGGGCATTGCTTCAGAGCCACTAGGATCTTGCAGCTGGAGCAGGGCCAGGACAGAGCTGCAAACTGCATGCTCCGAACAGGGGCACACATGGCTGTGCCCCTGCTCTGAGCTAGGCTGTTACTGCTGCAAGAAGCTGAGACAGAGCCATGATCTGCTGCCTGTGCACCGCTGCCCGGAATGTGCAGGCTGCAGACTGTGGCGCTGCCCCGGCTGCAAGATCCCAGTGGCCCTGGAGCAGCCTCCTGCCCTGTCCTGCCAGCATGGCTAGGGCCAGTCGCCATGACAACCCCAGCCTTGCTCTATCACAGTGCAGCTGTGGCTGGGATCCCCATGGTGATTGGCCCCAGTCATGCAGGCAGGGGCTGCTGGCAAATGGAGTCTGGCTGCTGGCCAGATCTGCCATTTTGCCCATCCCTGTTCTAGACTATAGTACATGGGATAAGTTGAAAACACATTTATCCCAAATAATGAGTGTGCTCATTCTACCCATCTTTGTAGAATTATAGATATCATGTGAGGAGCGTAATTTCAGGAGACTGTTTGTTTGTGTTCTATATTAGACAGCCATTGGTTAGAAAACAGAATTTTTTTTGGCAGCAAACACCAGAAAGGGGAGAAGTAGTTTCACACGGGATTAGAACCACAGTCCCTCTTACTTGCTGGCCTTCAGCCCTGCAACTCTTCCATTGCTTTCCAGCTCCAATAGGAGGAATGGGAGGTGCCTTCAGCTTTGCCTGTCTGTGGCCTGTTGGTTATGTCACTTTCCTGGGAAGTAGGAGCAGGGAATTCAAACCCCTTTAAGGCTGAAGGCAAGCACTGTAACAGTTCTTCCACATCCTGGATAAGTGCCCTCAGCAGTAGACTGTTGGGCAAACGATGAATGGGCTGCCCTCCTCTTTGCTATTTTTCTTGTGAGGAAGGTGATCAAGTATGTGCCTTCCCTTTCTTCATCTCTGGGCAAACTGGATTGATAATGGAAATGCATAGTGTACAGTTTTGCATGAGGCACATGCTCCTGTGCTTCATCAACCTACTAAGTACAAAAAATCATGGACTACATATAGACATTGGATTTATGACACATTATAACCTACCTGACATATATGATTTCCCAGGTAACCTCTCTAGTATTTAC
>NW_017729022.1:33805414-33810667 GCF_001723915.1 Gavialis gangeticus
CGATTGCCTCAATTTGCATTTTCACTGACTGGCTTTCTCACATGCATGCTGGCCCTCTGGCTTCTTCAGGAAGCCATTCGGGAAGAGCACAGTCCAACTGTAGACACTTCCTCAGCCCGATGAAGGGTATTTGTACTTGAAAACGTGCAAAAAAGAATTTATTTCCAACTATTTGAGTTGGTCTAATAAATGATATCAGATTTACCCAAAGAACCTTGTCTGCCTGTGTCCTTAGACCAACATGGCTGCAATCTATGCATAGCATTTTCTATTGGGTGTCTGTAGGTGACTCTCTGGTCTATGCTTATTAGGGCTGTGTGAAGTGGGCCTCATTCAGATTCAGCCTGAATTGGGGACAGTGATTTGATCTGTTGATTTGGATTGCTGTCTCTGATTTGATTCAGCCGAATCTGAATATTCGATGCTGATTCGGTGAATCTGCAATTCGGACACAAGCACAGCTTTAAACGTGTTTTTTCTACATACCTTGAGGTAGCAGGCATGGCTTATGATCGCTGTGGTGCTGGGGCACATGGAGCATTCCACAGGACCATGGGGGGGTGCTCTCCAGCATGCTTGGCAGGGAACCCAGAAGTGGACCGGAAGTACTTCCAGTCCACTTTTTGGATCTGCCGTGGAGCATGCTGTGCCCCTCTTCCCCCCCCCCGCCCCTGGAGCTCAGCGTTTGGCCCCTGGGTGCCGGCACCAGTCACTGAGCCAGGAGGTGCAGGGGGGCCCTCCCAGGAACCTGTCTGGTGGACCAGGAGATGGACCAAAAGTGCTTCTTTTGCATGCTTGGCAGCAAACCCAGAAGTGGAGTGCCCCCCACACTCCTGTGGTATGCTGCATCTGCCCTAGCACTGCAGTGTTCAGAGCCCCTGCTACCTAGAGGTATGTAGAAAAAACGTTTAAAGCTGTATCTACGTCCAAATTGCTGAATCTCTCCAAATCAAATCGGAGGACCCTTTAATCTCTCCAAATTGTTCCGGATTCGGCCACCAACTTGGGCTGAATCTCTGCTGAATCAAATTGGGGACCAAAGCTTCGCACAGCCCTAACGCTCATCTCTTCTTTTAGTACGTAAAATTGTTCATTGCCAAAATGTAAGCCTCCCCAGAGTAGAATGGGATCAAACTCTGGAGGCATATTAGCTTGTTTGTTGGGAGAATGGGAAACTCAAGCACTTGAAAGGAGAAGAGGATTGCTGTCCTGAGGAAGATATAATTTTGAGGTGTCCCAGTACCAGGTACGTACTGCAATAAGATCTGGATCTGGGTCTTAATTGCATTGTGACAGTAGTGAAAAAAGATTCTAAAAATTAAAAAAAAAAAAAAAAAAAGTGATTACTATATGGAATATGGCTGTTTGGTTCTTGATAGAAATCTCAGTAAAATTTATGTGGCTGTGAAAGTAGTTTTTAGATGTGGAAATATTGGTATTTGAACTGTTGTCAGAAGTATACCAGAGTAGCTCTGTGCCCTGAGCGTCAGGGATGCCTGGGGCAGAGCTGAGTACCATGGTGCTGATGGCGCAGGCTATTTTTTGAGCCCTCCCAAAGGAAGCACCCAGTCTACTGTCCTGGTTATCTCTACTGCCTAGCCACCCCTCCTCAAAGTTATGCTAATGTTGATGGTGCCTGTGTAAGCTTCTTGAAGTAAAGATAAATGTATTATTGAAAGCAATTTAAAGTAATGCAGCATTCCTTTTTTTTATGTAACTTCCCATTTAGGTCAGCACCACAGTACAATAAGCTGCATATAAGGTGAAAGACATTGCAGAAATGCTCACATAAGTAGCATGCAGTAGCATATCTTTAGAGGAAACGAGACTATCATGAGTACCTCACCCTTGCTCTACATATTCTTTTGGCTTCCCGTTCAACTCTGAACACATTGTTGGTCTCTAGTACTTTTACACTGAATGCACTAAGGCTTGTCTGTCTCAGACTACTTCTGCAGAACAGGAGGGAATGCCAAGCGCAGGGGATACTGCTGTGGCTGTGTCAGTAGCACATGCTTCTGAATATACTAAACACGTGACAGTTGGGAGTGATGGAAATGAGACTGAGCCTTACTTCCTGGCTGCCATCATGTAATATGGGTTTAGCTATAGCTACGCCAAAACCAATTGGGGGGGGGGGGGAGTTATGGAACAAATCATGAGATTAAAATCTCATTGGTTTTCATCTATTTATTTTTTTTTTAGTCAGATTGGGTGTAGTCATTTCAGGTTCAAAATTCAACCTGCTTGTATTCAAAACTCTTGCCACCCTACTGGCTGCTTCTGTGGGACACTGCTAAACTTGTCATTCCCCAGCTGAAAGTTTGCTATGCATTTTCCCTCCATCTCCATGTGCCCTCTTTCCTGCCTTATCCTCATAGCCCAGTCTTGATCCGTCTCCTGCCCCAGGTTTTTAACTGAAGACTGGATATGCTGTACAAGATATGCGGTAACTCAAATGGGAATCGATTCAGGAAATCCTTTGGTCCAGACGGGGCAGACTAAATGATTCTGGTGTTGCTTTTTAGCTTTTTAATGTGCAAATCTATACATGCACATTCTTTCTCTTTATTGTCTCCTAAGTTGTCTATTGTTCTTGTATTTAACTTTCCCTAGTATTTTTTTTTTTTTCCCTAGCTTTCTCATCTCTCAGCTTCCAACTGGCCAGACATTGGTCTGGCCTCAGTTGGAGTACTGCGTCCAGTTCTGGGCGCCACACTTTAAGAGGGATGTGGCCTGCCTTGAGAGGGTTCAGAGGAGGGCCACCCGCTTGATTGGAGGGCAACAGGGCAGGCCCTATGAGGAGAGGCTGAGGGACATGAACCTGTTCAGCCTCAGCAAATGGAGGCTGAGGGGGGATTTGGTGGCTGCCTACAAACTTGTTGGGGGGGATCAGCAGCAAATAGGAAGGGTCCTATTCCCCCCAGCACCACCTGGGGTGATGAGGAACAATGGCCAGAAGCTGCTGGAGAATAAGTTCAGGTTAGAGATTAGGAGGCACTATTTCACTGTTAGGGTGGCTAGGATCTGGAACCAACTTCCTAGGGAAGTGGTCCTCACTCCTACCTTGGGTAAATTCAGAAAGAGGTTGGACAAACACCTGTCTGGGTCATGTGATCCCAGCATGTGCTCTGGCCAGTGGTGGGGGGTTAGACTAGATGATCTGTTCAGGTCCCTTCTGACCCCTAACACTATGAAACTTGTAGCATCCCATTTTGTATTGCCCCACTGTCCTCTGCTTTGAGCAAATAGATGGTGGACATCTTCCCTGATAGGAAGGTAGGACTGTAGCTTCAATTCTGTTAGTTGTCAAGACACTGGGAGATCAAATATCATCTCTTGTGATGTTTGTGATAATACTGCAGGAGCCAAATGTTTGGGGTATAGTAGTTTATATTCCTGTTGCATAGGAAGGCTCAGAATCCAGTAACTCCATTTGCTACTGTTACAAAGTAGGCAGTTTTACAGACCAGATCAGTAGGAGCCTTAACTTTACCAGCCACCTGGATACCATAGTTAGGGACACACTAGAAATACTCTGTGGAGGTAATATTTAATAATAAAATACTAATATTTTCCCTGCTATAGCTCATGGCTAAGTTCACCTCAGGCTTCCTGAATGCCTGGAAGTGCTCCAAGTATAGCGCTGTTCTCAAAGTGCTCTACATTAGGTTCAGACAGAACTGAACACGTGTGTACTGGGCAGGGGCGGTGCTTGGAGCCTGTGAGGTATGTGGCCACTTGGGGGTGCTCCTGCATGTGTCCCAGGAGGCTGCAGGAGCAGTCAGCCACCTGTGAGTGGCCAGTGGGGCTCCTCTCTTCTCTTTCCCCTCCCCCCCACTGCCAGTGGCTGCAGGGGTTAGGGGAAGAAATGGAGCCTCTCTGTCCCATAGACCAAGCCTTGTCCCCAACAAAGAATCATGCCCCCAAGCTGGGGGAGTGGGTCAGGCAGAGGAGGGGGGAAGATCTGCATGGCAAAGAGGCTCCATTTCCCCATGCTCTGGGCTGGAGCTTGAGAAATGGAGCCCTTTTGCTGCATGTACCCAGCCCATGCCCACAAGCTTGCAGGGGGGATCCATGCAGCAGGGAGGCTTTGTTTTTCCCCAGCTGCAGCCAGGAGCCTGGGGAAACAGAGCCTGTCTGCTGCACAGACTGGCCTGCGTGGATGTTGTGAAAGACCCTGGACTCCTTCCTTTGCAGCACCCCCAGCCTGGCCACAGCACGCTGCTGGGCTGGGGTGGATATGGGGACAGAAACACTTCTTATTTCACCCCAATCCCTGGCCAGACTGTGTGTGGGCCTGGGATCAGAGGTTGTCACTGATTCGGGTCAGTGGCAACCAAAGGGACAGGGCCAGCCTGGCACTTGGATAGAGCAAACGAGCTCTGCCCAAGGCTAGAGCACAGCCCTGCGCAACACTGCCAGGGATGGCATCTATCATGCTCCAAGTTAACCCTTTGATGGGATTTGACACAGATGTTCAATAAAGCACTGCAACAAAGCGCTTTAATCTAATACCTCATTTATTGAGGGTTAACTTAGAACACTTTAAAAATGGTGGATTGCACTTTAAGAGCCATGAGCATCATTCAGTTATGGCTCTAGAGTGTGTTTTGCCTGCTTAAAGCAAGATCGATATAGTTCTGTACCTGGGCTATAAGAGAATGGCATAAAATACCAGCCTAGGCTTAGTACTTGCATTGCTGTGCCTTTTCAGTGGATTGATTATGAAAGGAGTACTAAATCACGATGTTTTGCTAATTCTTATTCCAGCTGTCAAGTGTGGGTTGTCCCTTGTCACATCTTTCATGTAAGCAGAGCTGTTGGGAGGAGATCTTAAGATTGCCCATGGTTTGTTTTTGGAGGGACCACTTTTTTTGTGCTTGGGGAAAATGCAAATTTTCTGACTGTTAATTCAGAAAAGTTCACCCACAGGCAAATTGAAGGGGAAGTAAACTGCATTGCAGAAGCAAACATACTCAACAGTCTGAAATCACTGCTGCTCAAATAGAACACAGTGTGGATATACCTGAATAGAGTTGCATATATCTGATTAAAGTTTATCCAGCAAGGTGCTAGGCTCTCTGACCTTAATTCGATCCTAAGGGTAAGCCCTCTAATCCTAAGGGTAAGCTTAAGTTGAAGTGCTTGTCTGGGTTCTAGGGTCAAGAGTCTTGCCAGATCAAATCGTATGTCAATTTTGTTCTGTCATTTAAGGCCAAGATTTGCCAATGACTTTTTTTTTTTTTTTTT
>NW_017729022.1:33810821-33817096 GCF_001723915.1 Gavialis gangeticus
ACTTTTTTTTTTTTTTTTACTTTAAAGTTCATTGTGCCATAGTTCACTATTTTATACCATTCAGGAAAGGACCATACCTGATATGCTAGAGGCTTTGCAGAACAGTATGTTTGTGTATGCCTTATTATAAAAAAGAACACCTGCTAAAAATGTAACTTTTTTGTTTATGAATCTAGCCAAGGATTTATCATAAACCCTCAAACCAAGTAAATGGCATTTATAAAAACCATAATGCTTTATGCTATTCAGAAAGAATCCTGCTATAATAGATTGCTAGATGTTAATGCCCAAAGAAGAGATTAGTTTATCTTGTTTGACCTCAAAGTCTTTATGCACATCTAGACCTCAATGGGGCAATGTATGAGAGTCAGGTGTGCAATATTTAACTGCATAGCCCACATGTGGCTGATTTTTCTGTGTTTTTTTTTTTTTTCCACCAAAGGTCATTTTTCTTTCTGTGACCCTGCATTCCTCAAGTTCATGTGATAAAAGATGTTGGGTTGAATTTGAAAAGGCACCAGAACTCCAAGTCACTGGGTTTTAGGTCCCCAAGTAGCACGTGCTTTTGAAAATGTCACCCATTTTCTCACTCCGGGAAACAAGGCTATGATGCTAAGCAATTTTTTCCTCTAAAATTCTGTATGTGTTTTATAATAGCTGTGGGAGGACTCGGTGTTAGTGAGAAGCAGGTGTTTTTACTGCTGTACATTTTTTTGCAGTGTGTGCTGCCTGTTACTGTAATATGGGGATTCAGGGCTCCTAAAACATCTTTATGGTTACAGTAAACAGCAGTAGTTTTGCTTTTTATAATATCAAAGGGAAAAACTCACATTTTTTTTTCTTTTGTTTCCCACATGTATAACCACCCCAATATGTCTCTCTCTCTCTTTTTCTCTCTCCTAATGCAAAGTCTTTCTCTCTGGTATAAGAATTTTTTATTATACAAAAAAGGCAAGACCAGTACATGCTGGTTTAAAAAAAAAAGTCATCTAATAGCATCCTTTGTTCTCTCTTTTTACTATAATTTTCTTCCTCCCCTTCTCTCTTCTAACTTCTTACTTCAGTCATAGCCAGTAATGCAAGCAGTACTCTCATATCATAAGTAAGTTTGCTTAGCTGTGATAAATATTTGGTCTATGGATAATATTGCACATACTGAAAAAACCACCCCTCATGTGGCAGGTTGGGGCCAGGTAAGGATCCCAAATACTCCAAGCAGGATACTTGAGAATACTGGGTGCACCTACACATGCACTTTACTGTGGAGTAGACTAATTAGCTCTGCAGTAAAGTGTCACTGTCTACACATGCAGCAGTATTGAGGCACAGTATCTTATGGTAGAGTAATTTACTGTACTGAAATGTACGTGTGGATGCTGACTGTAGGCATAACCTACAGGCCCCCAGTCAGCCCAGCCTGCCAGGGACTTGCTCTGGCCTGGCTCAAATTGCTGGTGTCTCAGGTGCATGTGTAGATGCTGTGTCAAGGAGCTGTTTCTTGCAGCTCAGACAGCACCGGAGTTTATTGTATCACATTAATTGCATGTGTAGGTGCACCCACTGTGTGTGTAGATGTCAGTCTGGATCCTTCAGTGACTTCTGTTTCTCTACCTGCTATTTTAGTGGGTTAGACGCTTCTTGACGTTCTTAGTACTTCCTCCTTTCTCGGGTGACAACTGATGGTATGTCTACACTGCAGCTGCTGCACAACTGCAAGTAGCTACTAAGTTTGACTGCTTCTAGTAGTAGCCACAGCAGCACAGATCTAACTATGGTCTGTAACTGCCTAGGTAGCTTGTGAATATCCCATGTTTTGCACAAGGCTTTCGCAAGTATTCTACTGGCAGGACCTAGATCAAGCTAGCCTGAGTGTCAGTACTACACCTGAAGTATAGCACTGAGCACAATGTATTCACACTCTTGCACAGAGATGTCGACAGGTTAATTCAGTTCCTGTTTCTTCACTGAAACGTTCAGGTCTCTTGCGGATTGGAAAATAGCGTGTCTTGCTTTTCAGGTCTGTTACAGCAATTTGATTCTCCAGTTTCAAGCAGTCACACTGATTACATTAAATCTAATGATTTTGGAATGCAGTCATACTAGGCGTCTGCCAGGAAGCCTACGTGAATGCTTTTCAGTGATACCTGGCAAGACTCAATTCTGCTCTTGTATATCTTTGCGTGTGTCAGTGGGAGATGTTCATTCCGAGGACAAATTAGCCCTGAACGTGAAGCAACACTTTGCTGAACAAAATACAGGGAAGTAAAAATATTAATGAATTTTCATTGTATGGTAGCAGGGAACCTCCAACCAGGGATTAGGCCCCATTGTCCTGGACACCACAGAAACAGAATCACCATGTTGCAGATAAGCTAAATAAATTAACAAAGTGATGGAGAGAAGGTGAAGAGAACAAGGTGACAAGAAAGACAAGTTCACTTCCATGCAGACATCATTTGCAAAAACAGTAATCCTGTACTGGCAGGGATGGATTAACTGACATAATGCCAGGGAGATAAAAGACCTGTTATGAAATAGCTAGGGTCTGTTTTAGTGGCGAGAACCTGTTTTGCTAGTCTTTCTGAGATAGTAAGGTAAGGAAACTACCTCTTTTCTATCATGCCTAACAACTAGGGTCTCAACCCTTCTGTGCAATTCAGTCAAAATATCCTGTGGACATCTTGGGTAATATTTTATGATGGTGACTTTCAGATGTCACTCATGTCATTTCTAATATTCTCCTTAACTAACAGCTGCAGTGCGTCTTCCCTCATGTTCCACTACTAGTGAGCCCAGGGCCCTTGTGAAAATCCATGGGAGTGAAGCAATTCAGTCTTCATGCAATGAGGGTCTTTAGCTTCTTTCCTGTAGTTGGTAGAAAATTATTGCCAGTCTTATGTAATGGCTTTGTGATCTAGTCGGCTCAGCCAGGTCAGAGTGCAGACCACCAATTCAGTTGAATTTCAGACACAATCCCAAGGGTGAACAGCTAGTGTTTTATGCAACAAGCTGCAATTTAGTTACCATAACAACTTGGTGCTCTCTTTGTAATATTGGCATTCTGCCTCTGATATGTGACGTACAACCCTAGCAAGTGAAAAGGTGCTTTTTTATATTTGTAATGTCTATTAGTAAATTCTGGCTTCCCTTGCTTCCTGTGGGTTTTGTACATATGAATTTCATCTTACGTGATGACCCTTTTTATACCAAAAATTAATTATATGCAAGGTAAATTCACTCTTATGCAATTGGTGTGGTGGAAGCCTGCAGTCAGCTGCTTTTGTGTGGTGCATTGTAGGAGTGACACGCACCAAAATATCGTCTCCTGTGTGGATCTGTGCTCCTTGCTCGTTGTCTGCGACACGTGTTTCTGTAGTTGCCATCCCCATTATGATAGTTCCCTGTGCTTGTGTGTATTGTCTGCTGTTGGCGAGTACCAAAATGGTCTTGTAGAAGTGGGTCTTGGGGTTGGTACAGTAGAGGTCTTGGAACGTATCCCTATTTGTTGCATTGTAAAGTGGGTTCCCTTTATGCAAATTTGAGTAATGCACAGTTTTCCAGGAACACATGTACAGCATAAAGCAAGGGGAAACCTGTAGGGGCTTTTTTTTTTTGTGGATAGGAGGACAGCAGCTTAGAATCATTGCTCTTTTTTGTGTTTGTGCCAACCTTTCATAAACTTCATTGTGGCATCCACATGCTGTATACCCATGATGCCATTTTGTACTCTAATTATGAAAAAACCTGTCTCTGCACATATACTGTGTGCATACATAAACTATGTGTCTCATTAACACATGCACAAAATGTTTGCGGGTTATCATTTTAATATTGGGGGATTTTGAAGGTCACAATAAATGCTGTTGTCTCCCTGCCCCACTCTGACCCTGCCAGCAACAGAAAATGTCCTGTGATTGTACTAATATTGCATTATTCCTGTAGCATGCAGTGACTGGAAACTCTATTAGGGCAGAAGTAATGTGACATAGGTTATTAGCGTAATCCATTCATCACTGCAGGGGGAAAAAACACATTAATTAAAGTCCCATAAAAAGGGACATTGTCAAGAATGACATGCTAACAGTTGCCTTTTTCTTCCTTTTGTCGGTCTGTTTGAATGTTTGAGACTTCCTATTTGACCTGTTCTTCCTTGTTCACTTGACATAACTTTATTTTCACCTGGATACATAGTTTAGGTCCCAATCCATACACAACGTGAAGTAAATGACTCGACTCGCCTTCCTGAATTCAGTCGGATTTCTCGCATGCTTCATATTAAGCATATGTTTAGTGCTTTCCCAGATGAGAGTTTGAGCAGGCCAGAATCTACTGTCTTTCCTCTACTACTTTGCATGACACAGTGAAGATTGTTAACTCTGCCTAAGGGTTCAGAGTGGACGCACAACTCTGCACCCAGTCTATATTCATGCAGTTTACTTTAAACTGCATAAAAGTAGACCAGGATTGGCAAGTGCAGCTGTTCTCTGCTTCTAGAAACCAAGTGAGGAAACTGATGCAAGTAACTCAGGTGTGGGGTGGGGCACATGGGATTGGAGGGGGCTGGTGGGTTCAAGGTAGGGTTTGACAGGTTCTAGGGACTTTGGCTGGATTAGGAAAGCTGACAGGTCTGCAGGGGGAGGAAAGTGGGGGGGGAAAGGGTGTCAGGGTAGGGTGTACAAATAGCATAATCCTGGGGCTGGCTTGAGCAGCTGGGTTTTTCCAGCTGTGGGCCTGTGTTGAGAGCACATGCAGGCATCTCAATACCAGGTTAACTTTTCCTTAGTTTGGGTTAACCTGATCTCAACCTAAGTTAGAGCACCTTCTTAGATGAACTTAGATCGGGCATGCCATTTTTTGGGTAATTTTAAGTCTTCTGAAAGACTGGGCACTTAATGTGTGCCTGCATGTACCTTAAGGCTAAGTACTGACAGCCAAAAAGCCCAAGGCTGAATCTATTTAATCTTAACAGTTTAGTTTAAGCTGTGTAGATTGAACCAATAAGCAAGTGAACAGACATTCACTGACTTTGGAAATGCAGCCATATGCCTGATCGCCTAGAGTGGACAGCTTGGCCCAAAGCTAGCCCACCCACTCTGTAAGGTGGGGTTTGCAGAGGAGGAACAAAACTTCCTGGAATGCTGGAGGACTATGAGTTGACTTGAATCTGGAGGGGATCTGGGACAGAGATTCAATAAAATGATTTAACCTAAATCAGTTAAATCTGATACTACATCCATTCAAGTTTTATCTTAAACTGGGTTTGACCATTTTGTAAGTAGTTTATATGCACTGAACTTCTATGTGAACCAGTTTCCAATCACTTATACCAGTTCATGTGTAACTTCTGTCCCTTTCTTAAATGTCCATCTCAAGGATGTGCCCAAAATTTCACCGTGTCCCTAGATTGTTTTTAAATTGGCCATCTGTGTGTTGCTTAAGTAGCTTTGCAATGTGCAAATATAAGGTTGTGCATTTGTATCAGCCAAAGAGAGGCAAATAATTACCTAATACTTGAGCAAAAAATTGGTTCCTCTATAACTTTGTGGATATAAATGTAGTTCGTAAAACTTGTCCCACATTCATGAACACAGGGCAGAATAACCTGTTTGTGTGTGCAAAGAAAAATCATGGATTAAAACCAAGACTTCTTAAAGTGCCCTGTTTTTGGGTGCCTCAGTTTTGGTGATGAACATAAGACTCTTTATAGGTACCTGGTTTTCAGAAACTCCCCTCTGAAAATCAGGTCAATTTTGGTCATCCAAAAAAACCTTGTCATTTTGAGTATTTTGGCCTAACACATTTTAGGTGTTGTTGCAAGTAATGGTATATGCAAATGAATTTTTTAAATTATGAAAAATACCAAAACAATTTTTAAAGCTCTGTCCCCTGATTACACAAACAAATGTCGAGGTAGACAATTATTCTTGTAACAGTTTTGAAAGAGAGAGGGCATGGCTAGTTTATCCTTAAGGAATAAAATGAAAAGTTGAAAGAATGAGAAACCTTAGTTTGAATTTCCATGAAATCCCAATGAAATTCATAATCCAGTGGAACAAGTCTGCTTCATAATGGTAAATCATTGTAATTGCTGCCTCCTTTTTCAAACCCACAGGGCAACAGCTCCAAAGTCCTGTCTCCCTGTCTGGATGTACTGAAGCAGTACATTTTTTGTGTGAGGACATGCTGTAAGAATTGGGATTAGATTGTCCTATGGGAATTGAGATAAGTCTCTGGGCCCACTAGCCATGTCTGTAATGATTCTGTTGCATTTTTTG
>NW_017729022.1:33822096-33829181 GCF_001723915.1 Gavialis gangeticus
TTTTTGTGTGTGTGTGTGGGTCGCCCATTTGCGATTCCTAATCCAAACAGTGGTGCCAAGAATTTAACCACAGTCCCTTGAGTGCAGCATACTAGTTTACTGTTTAGCTGAGTCAGTATTCCAGTTGGTTCCTTAATTCAGAGTGGTTTTTGATGTGCTATTCCAGCTGCTACTGGTTTACATTATCCAAACAAATAACAATGCCCTACAAATAGTTGCGGGAGTTGTACAAAGGAAATGCTTTCCATTTCCTTATTTGTTCTATGTAAATGTGTCTATTATACATTTCAGGTTCTCAGTATTTTGTTTTTTCCTGAGTAATAGATTTACCATTTTCATTTTGGCTAGAAAAATAGGAAAGGCCTGACCTATAAAGTTGCTGGACTTATCAAGTGCTGCCTGTACTGTTTGCTAGAAAAATTGCATAAGATGATAATTTGAGGGCTTCCTCCTGAAAAATAAGTGCTTCCATAAAAAAAAAACAAAACACTTTTTTTTTCCTTCTGTAAGCCAAATTGTAGTTTGTAAAAAATCTGCAAACAATAACAGGATTTAGGAAGACTTTCAAAGTAATTTTGGTATCATCAGCAGTCCATAAACATCAGTGGCTCATTAGAGTTCCAGAATGCTGACTCTAATTATTAAGCTTGTTCAAAAGAAAAATATAAATTAAAAAAAATTTGACTGATCACATGGAAATATGCAATTCTAAAAAGAATTTGAGACGTTTTAGTGTGTTGTGCACTAAACTAAATATTTAATTCAGGTCTTTTTTTAGAGTAAGCATCAGATAAAGGAAATGTGTTTCAAAACACGATTCGTATATAGTTTTAATATTCATACAACTGTGCAATTGTTTTTAAGATTTCACATAGTTATAACCTTAGGGGAAGGTATAAAGAATAAATGGAACGGGAGGCTCCTGAGAAGAAATATGGATCTCAATTTTTTTTTGCTTAAGAAACATTGGCTATCTGCAGGGCATATGAAGAAAGAATGTATTAACACTCTATTGCAGCTCCAGCACAACAGTGGTGAAACTGGAAAAAATTATACCTACTCTAAGCTTTCATGCAAATGGCACTCTCCATTTACATGGAAATCCTTTTGGAGTTGGACAGAAATGACAGGTTTTAAATCTGCTTTATTCATTTTTTACCCACTTGCTGTACTAGACTTCTAACACCAGCACAAGTTTGAAGCTTTTGAAGTGTGATCAAAGATACCACATCAGCTGATGAGCAATGAAAATGAAGATGGCTAAAATTTTGTTGCTTTATGTAGCTGCAAATACTATTCTTCATTGTGACTATGGTCTTCATCAATATCATTTTCGGAAAAAGAATAAAAATACAAATTACTCCATAGTATAGGTGATGCCCACATGTTTGGAATCCAGTTGCTAAATTTTCAGTAGTCCAGTGACCAACTAATAACCTACTACACTTTCCCCTCATCTCTTCTGTTCTGATTCCTTCTTTCTTTTTATTCTTAAGTCTCTAGCATGTGGTATGCTACCTAATGCTGAGAGGTGTCTTTGTAAGGCAGACAGGACAGTGTCCGCTTAGGGCTTTTTGGCGTTAATCAGCAGCTCAGCCAGTAATGTCCCTCCATTTTTAACTTGTGCTTGTTTTTGGTTTGCACATAAATGCATTTCTGTGTATTTATACGTGGTCCTACAAATATCTATGAGGTCCTACAAATATCTCACATGTGTGCCCTCTCCCTGTCAAGCAGTTACCTTGGAAAAGAGATGGACTTAGCAATGTTTTGTAACATAATAAGGAACAAATCCAAGATGAAGCCTTCCTGTAGATAGTGCTTGTTCCCACCATGTAGAGGAGTGCATTCTTGGCTGGAGTGCCTTGGCTCATCTTGTGACAGATGAGACAAATCCCAAGGAGGAAACAAACAGTTTGTCAGAGAGTGCATCAGGTTTTCTTTTTCTGATTGCTATTTATTTGTTTAATCGGGGTGGGCGTGGAGGGGATGTCTTTCTCCCCTAACTTTCTTCTCCCTCATCCCTACCTTGGTAGCTGGAACAAGACTAGAATCTCTCTCCAAGAGAAAAGACAGGTTCCATGGCTGTTTTTCCTTTTGTTTCTAGAGCAGGTCTTGAAAGGGATGTGTCTTGGTAGGGGGAGGGGGTTCTATAAAGTCTTCTCTAGACACAGTGGCTGGGGCAGACATTACACACAAAGCAGTTTAAGCGATCAGAAACTGGTTTAAACTTGTGACGGAACAGATGTTCAGTGCATATAAACCAGTTTGAAAACAGCTGAAACCTGTTTGAAATAAACCTGGTTGAATATAGTATCAGACTTACTTGATTTGGGTCAAACCCAGTTTATGCAATGTCTGATCCAGACCCCTTCCTAATTCTAATTTTTAAACCAGAATCCCCCAGCATCCCAAATGCTTTGTGGCCCTGGACAGGGCTCCAGAGAGTTGGGCTGGCCCCTCCCCTCTGCTCCCCAGATGGAGCTCTTGCAGAGATGGTAGGCACAGCAGTGTCTGCTTGGCTTTCCTGTGCCCTCCACCTCCCCCCAACCATTCCCTGCTCAAGCAGACGTTTTTTCCCCCCCTCCCCTCTCCTGTTGCCTGGACTGTAGCCAGCATGTGGTATGCTAGCTAATGCTGAGAGGTCTGTGTAAGGCAGACAGGACAGTGTCTGCTTAGGGCTTTTTGGTGTTAATCACCAGCTCAACCAGTAATGTCCCTCCATTTTTTTTTCCTTGGAAAAAATTGTTTAAGAAGAGCTTGAACTAATGAGAGGCTTTTGGTTTTTGGTTTGTTTGTTTTTTTTTGTTTGTTTGTTTGTTTTGAAATGGGTTGATAATCACTCTGTTATCAACTCCTTGCTGAGCTGATCAGGAGCAGGGAGGGGAAGGGGCCCTCCCTAACTGGAGCATCCTTCCAGGGCCTGGCCATGCCCCTACCCTATTCAGCGCAGCACTGTAAAAGTGAAGGGAGGGCTGCCCTAGCACTGCCTGGCTTCTAGCTTGAGCCACTGCAGGCATGTGCCTGCATTTCTTCCATCCAGAGGGGATGTGTGTGTGGTTACAAACGAGTCAACCTAGCCAGGTTAGACTAACCTGAAAAGATTGCATCAATTCAGGCTCAGGCTTTTTGAATGTCTGCCCCTAGCCAATGTTTGTGAGGAGGGACTGTGTATTTTCTCAATGCTCTATCCACCAGCTTGTTTAGCAATAAGGTGTGGTGCTGTCTAGGGGTCAACCTCTCTAGTGGTTGAAAGGAAAGCTCCAGCCACACACTGGTGTCTTGGCTGCTCTCACATCTGGTACACTCCCTCTCTTGTTGCCCACATCCACTGTCAGTGTGGGGAAATACCAAGTTAACCAAAACATTTTGATTAGTCAGTAACAGGATACCCACAAGATAGTTAGTTATTTTGCTAACCTCAGCATTTTCTACCTGCAGAATAATAAAAAAAAAAAAAAAAAAGTTCTGTATTTCCCTTATTCTGTGCCTTGGCTGTATTTCACTGTCATCTTACATTGGTTCACATTTCATCTTGTGATTCAGTGTAATTGAATGCATAGTGTAAGGAATTATTTTTATTATCAGTAGCAGATAAATAAGACCTGAATGAGATGAGCTTTTTGCAGTAGTTTGGAACCAAGAGCAGTACAGAATTCACACAAGGCTGTGGACAGGGGCTGGAATTATGGACAGGGCCTGAGTCAATCGAATTCTGTTTCCTGACAGCCTCATTTATTTAAATAGTTCCTGATAAACGAGGGGCAGAAAATGACATTAAAATGACTTGTGATGTTGGCAAGCATTGCTGCCTGGAAATGTCACACTGTACTGAGAGATCAGAAACCAACATTACCTGTTGTGTTCACTCTATAATCAGAATCAGTTTCTGTTCCTTTCTTGTTGCCAGCAGGGAAAAAAGACCTTTTGACCAGAGGGAGGGAAGAGAAAATGGAAACAGCCTCTGTGTATGGCATAGCTGGTATATTAGTCATTTTTGTAGAAAATTCAAATAAATATTTTTGTTTAAAAAATAATGTATTGAAATATTTCCTATTTTGAGGGTGGTTAGAACAACTTATTGCAATATTATATAATATTTTATTTATTAGATTTTTTTTTTTTTAAATCTGATCCTCCCATTTAATGAATGACAATATGCAGCCCTGTTTCAGGGGTATACATTGTAGTTATGTTGGTCTATGGACATGGGCAGACAAGGTTCTTTGGGTAAATCTGATGTCTTTTTATTAGACCAACTCATAGCTGGAAAAAAATCTTCTTTCCAAGCTTTTGGGTATAAGTACTCTTTGTCAGGCTGAGGAAGCATCTGCAGTTGGTCTGTGCTCTTCCTGGATGGAGCAGAATAGTAAAGCAGCCAGAGGCTTGTATGAATGCAAGAAAGCCTGTCAGTGAAGATGTAAATTGAGGAGTCGGTGGATGAGAGAGAGGTTGGGGGAGGGGAGGAATGAATGTAGCTGTTAAATAGTGGAGAGGTACCTGAGGAGTCAGATGTTAGGCAGGTTATAATGTCATAAATCCAGTGTCTATATTCAGTCAATGATTAGTTGGGTTTGTTTTTTTTTTCCATCCAGTAGGTTGATTGGAGTGAAGTTTGTAGGCTCATCTGTGAAGGTGTTTTCTTAAATTCTCTTTGAGGTTTAGAACTGAGAAATTGGAGGAAGAGCATGGTTTTCCTGTGGAAAAATCTGCACCTACAGGTAATTGGGTATTCTTGTCTGATAGATTTCCAGTGTGTTCATTTGGCCCACAGTTATTGTTTGGTGTCTCCTACATATTTTCCACCTGGGCATTTGGTGCATTGGATGAGAGAGATTATACTTCTGGAGGTACAGCTGTAAGATCTAGGAATATTGATTGTTCTGTTGTGCGGTATAGTAATTGAGGGGGTGGAGATATATCTCCAGGTTTCACATTTTTTTTGTCGGGATCCATTCAGAAAGCTTGCAAAGAATTTTTCCAACTATTTGAGTTGGTCTAATAAGATATCAGATTTACCCAAAGAACCTTGTCTGGCAATATACAGCTCTGCTATATAATGGGACCTGTCACTGTGATTCTTTCCCATTCAGTTGAAAAAGTGAAGTCAGTGGGGGTTTTGCTTGAGTTAAAGGGAATGATTTGGACCTATAGTTTTTGCTCACTCTCAGGCTTCCTTTGCCGTTCACAGAATTATTTTGTTTGTTCTATCATAACAGTATTTTCATAGTAAGTAGGTGGATGGCATGAAATGTGTTTTCTGATTGTTGTAGCATCTTTTTAAATGCAGAAATTAAAAGGAATAGTGTAGTTAAAATCATAGGGTGCGTACACATGTACTAACTTTCTGACAGTTAAGTTGACTTAACTGTCAGAACGTAGACACGTATGTGGAGTAGAGTTGACTTAAATGGACACAGAATAATAACCTCTGAGGTGTATTTACTAATGTGACTTAGCTCACAAGATGTCTGCCACATCAAGGAGCTGTACGTGTGTATCCTCCAACGTGGCTTAAGTTGACTTAGTTAAGTTGCCTTATTTTAAGTCAACTTAATATGTGTACATGCACCTGTAGAGGGTTAGATAGGAGGGGAGAAATCTCTTCCTCCTTTATGTTTGTATCTGTGCACATTAGCCAACCGCAGTTGTGATACTTAAAAAGCACCTTGCTTCTATGGTCCCTGCCAGATGTGCAGGTAAATGTGTGGTGGGATCTGAAGCACGATCTACACAGTTGCGCTTCCTGCCATGCTACACATGCATGGCAGGAGGGACAGTTGTATATCGGATCCCGTCATGACTCACTGCCTGTGGAGGAGGAGCCTGGGTTCACAATCCTGGGCTCCCCCTGCACTGGAAAGTACCAAACTCCCATGTCTGGGAGCCTCCTCAGCTGATGGGGCTCTGAGCTGGGGGGCATGTCATTCACCCCAACAGCTGGGGCTAGGGACAGACATCAAGTGATCAGAAACTGGTTTAAACCCACAACAGAACAGACATTCAGTGTATGTAAACCAGTTTGAAAATGGCTGAAACCAGTTTGAGATAAACCTGGTTGAATGTAGTATATCAGACTTAACTTGGGTCAAACCGGTTTATTCAATGTCTGTCCCAGATTCTGGCATGCTCTCTGGGCTGGTCAGAGCTCTGATCTCTGCTCCAGTGAGCTGGGCTGGCCCCTCTCTTCTTCTCTCTAGCCAGAATGGAGGCAGGGTGTGGCCACACAGTAGCCTGCTATGGCCCCTGAGGTAAATGCCTCCCTCTGTCCCCTTTCTCCTCCCCTCCCTGCTGGCAAACCTGGGGACTACAGCTGGAGTTTACCAGCCCCAGCCACATCTCCATGGCTTTCCTGCAGCCAGGCAAGGAGGGGATTGATTCCGTAGGATGTACCAGAGCAGGGGGAGAGAAACAAACTAGTCCACTCTGTGCATATACAAGCCCTGAACCTGTGACCCCAGAGCTAAGACATGCAGGACCAGACTGAGAAGTGGGAAGTGTTGGCAAAAACCTGACAATCATCACACACATAATGGAGATGTAGTTAAGAGAAGTTGCAGACAGGTTCCGCAAAGAATGCGGAGAGCTCCATTTACATTATGAAACAGAACATGTAAAACCTGGGAATACCTAAACAAAGCCTTTCTGAATGCTTGGCTGTGAGGAGATGATTTGTTCTCAGGATTAGTAAAACTTATTTTTGTCTTCCTGGTTTACATTTTAAGTTGGACTAAGTTGTATATGCTGTATTTTACTGGGCTGTATCTTAGCTTAGGCAGAGATTTTTGGTAGTTCCCTGTTGTATTGAACACAGCAATGTGCAAAGCATACATGCTTGCTTCAGAGAAAGGACCTTTTCTCCATCCCTGCTCATCAGTCTGGCAGTACTTGCTCTACCCCCTGAGGCTGGCAGCTGGCATTTCATGTGTTTGTGGTAGCCCTGGCTGGTGCCTGGCCATGCCCCCTATGCTCCAGCACGAAGGGGTGAGACTCTTGGAGGACATCTCTCTTCCCTCCCCTTTTGGCAGTGCCTGGCAGGCATGCTCTACCACACCTTCCCCCCCCCCCCCCCCCCCCCCCCCCTC
>NW_017729022.1:33829373-33831856 GCF_001723915.1 Gavialis gangeticus
GGCTTGAGCCACTACAGGCATGTGGCTGCATTTCCTGATTTAACAGAGAATGTCTGTCCAGTTGTCTAATCAGTTTAAGCTGCACAGTTTAGACTAACCTGCAACAAGTGAATCAATTCAGGCTCGGGCTTTTTGAATGTGTCTGGGAGTTCTTTCAGATGACTGGGGCTCCCTACTGTGGGTATGTACCATGAGGGGACTCCCAGTTTCACAGACGTGCTACTGCAGCTGGTAGCACCATCAGCTCAGGCTCCTGGGTTTGGGGGTGCATGGTGTACCCCCGTGGCTCAGGAGCCCCAATTATCTGAAGGAGCTTCCAGCTGCGAGGGTGTACTGGCCACACATTCAATTAATGGCATCAAAGGAACCAGACACAAAGTTATGACATTTTTTGTGAAATAACTTTTAGCTTATTCCTCTTTTATCATGCCATTAACTGATTACCTGTGTGGTTGGGTTTCACTTTAAGATGTGATTAATTGGTTAAGCACCTTTTTAAGTGTCATGTGTGACAGGGGCCTATGAATCTAGTACAAGGGTTGGAAACCTACAGCCGACAGGCTGGATCCGTCCTATGAAAAGATTGGATCCAGCTCAAGGCAGCTCCAGTGTACTGCTGATCGCTTGGAGCTGAGGCAGCAGAAGACATGTTCCCAGAGTGCTGCCACTTGCTTTGTTCCATATATTCCTTTCACAGCATCTACTGACCACCCAGCCTTCCCTGATCTGGTCTTATGGTACTGCTGAACTGACTGTATCCATTGCCATTGGCCACTTGAATCAGTGGTGAGGATTAAATGTAGGCAGTTTAGGTGCTCTGGGATGTGAAGATTTGCAAGCAGCAGTCCATGGCAGCCAAAGCTTGCCAACTCATGGTCTGGTGCAACTAGGATCCCAGCGTTATAGATTCATAGAAGTAGGGTCGGAAGGCACCTTGTAGATCATCAGGTCCGACACCCTGCCCTGGCCAGGAGAGAAAACAGGGCTCAAATGGCCCTAGCCAGGTAGATGTCAAACCTCCTCTTAAAGACCCCCAGGGTAGGAGCCAGGAAGTTGGTTCCAGATCCTAGCCACCCTTACTGCGAAGTAGTGCCTTTTGGAAGTCTACTCTAAACTTACTGTCTAACAACTTGTGGCCATTATTCCTCGTTACCCCAGGGGGCTCTAGAGGGAACAAGGTCTCTCCCAAACCCTGCTTGGTGGTACATTGCTTCTGTCCCCACCTAATTGCTGTACTGGACCCCAGTTTTTGTCCCAAAAGAGAGAACTGGGAAACAGCGTATCTTTTTTTTTTTTTTTTTAAAGCAGAGTTCCAGTGGCTGCAGTCCCTGCCCTTGTCTATGGGGGGAAAAAAAATTGTATCATTGATCCACTATTGGTGCAACTCCAACAGTGGCAGCTGTAGTGTAGATAAAACTCAAGTGCACTGATACATTTTAGAACTCAGTCTTGATGGCTGCTAGTCTGATGAAGCTGCCTAAGCGATGCATTATGGAGTCTAATTTTACCAGCATAGACAGACACAGTCTGCTTTTGAATTCCAGGAGGCATTATGCTTCTTGGAGGCACATTTAAGGAAGTCCATGCTGAGATCCTTCTCTTGTGTGCTCCAAAGTATTGGCCAATAACTGAAGAGCCTTGGCATAGTTTTTATTTCAAAACCAAAATGGACTTTTAAGGGATTAACAGAATTCTGTCCAAGCTGTGCGGCCACGCAGGCGCGCTCGTGCTGCATTGCCAGGCGCACTTGTGCGGCCGCGCATGCCCTGCAGCTTAGAGGGAACACTGGGGATGAGTTCTTAAGTCCTTGTTTGGACCAATTCCCATTGGCTTCCCAAGTCCTTGTTTTTCAAGCTTGTTTTTAAAAAAAACCCGGTGGACTGAGGGAAAGCACATTCTTAATCCTTCTTGTTTTATTCACACTAGTGTCCCTGCTGAAGCCAGTGGGACTGTCTGTAAGTAAGGCAAGCCAGATTTGTCAGGGATTTTAAAAGAGGCACAATAATAATTTTACCATTTAAGCTCTACTTACTACTTTTTCCTGATTTTTAGGTCCATTGAAATCACTGGAAAGAGGCTTGTTGGCTTCAGTGGGCTGTGAATGAAGCTATGACTTTTACACAGGAAGTAGGTTAGCATGCTCTGCTCTGTAGTTCTTGTGCACTGATACAGGTTTTTGCTGTGCTTGGGTTGCAAAAACTGCCAGGGCACGATAGATGGAAATAAAAGCTTCTGTGTTGTTGTTTAAGCTAAGAAAACATTTCTACTAGTGTTATAAACATGATCTTGAAAACAGTTGGGTGTAATCTTGTGAAGTAGTTCTCTAAAGTCCTGTGTTAGGACTTCAGAAACCTTATTTTGTTATTATCTTCTAAGTAAAACCTGTATTTGAGCTCTTGTATCTGGAAGTGTTCCTTTTGTTCACATCTATAAGTGCAATTAGAATATTACTGTGGCTGGTATCTTACTGTTTTGCATTGTGC
>NW_017729022.1:33836856-33841352 GCF_001723915.1 Gavialis gangeticus
TTATTTTCTTCTAAGTAAAACCTGTATTTGAGCTCTTGTATCTGGAAGTGTTCCTTTTGTTCACATCTATAAGTGCAATTAGAATATTACTGTGGCTGGTATCTTACTGTTTTGCATTGTGCTATGGGTTAGCTCTGCTGTTTAGGTTTGAATTTTTTGTGAATAAATACATTTCACCACAAATAAAGCCCATCTGGTCTTTTTTTTTTATATAGTAAATTTCATCCCTGTCTTGAGGCTTTTTACGAAAGGAAAGATAAGTAATGCTTATTTCCATTTTTATAGATGGAGAAGAAGTCACAAAGTAATAAAGTGGTTTATTCAAGGTCGTACAGCAGTTCAGTGTCAGACCCACATATAGAACTTGATAGCTTACTGCTCTATTCACTAGAGCCTGCTGTCTCCACGTAAATGAATTAGAAATAGTCACAACTTAAAAAGAGCCTTAGAATATGTATCTTGACCAAACCCAATTCATGTTTAATTTAAATGAATTCCCTTGCCCGGTCTTAAAACATTACAGCCATGAAGAGGGGGGAAAAAAAGAAAAACTCATTGCTTTTTGCAGTTTACACACTTTGAATTAGATGTTCTCCTGGCTCTTCAAAACATTTGTCTTTTTTTAATGTAAATTTGCTTCCATATATAACTGATTTAAAGCCCAAATGCTGGTCTCAGGGGACATACCCATGAATTCCCAACGGTGTGAGCAGACAGCCCAGAATCAGTTAAGCAGGTTGATGTGCTCAGTCATGTGTAACACGCTGCTACAGTGGGCCACATGGATGGGATTTTTTATTAATTTGGATTTAAAAAAAAATCCCTGCTTTGTCTTATACCTTTTTGACCTTTTTGAGGTGCCTTTTTAGTGCCTCTGTAGGAACCCATACTTTCAGCTTGGGTATGTTCCTAAGGCTGCAAGCTTTTGTCTTTGCATATTTTTAAAAGTACCTATGTGCCAACCTTTTAATATGAATTCTTTTGTCAGCTCATCAAATATTTTGAGGTAATAAGAAAACTGTTAATCGCCAGGATGTTTCACATCATAGGAATCGGCTAATGGTAAAGTACACATCTTCTTGTGAGCCTTTAAAAAATCATGGCTTGCTATACTTTAACCAACAGCCATTCTGCAACACTGCTGGTAGCTGTATTCATTTGTGTAGGTATACTGTATCGGGGAGAGGTTTTATTTTGCGTGTGTAATGCACATTTATTTTTGAAAGTCTTCTATTAAAAGTGCATAACCAATGCCATTTAAGAAAAAATAATGCTTGAGGAGATCGTTTTATTAATCCTATACACAATATCCTTCCTGTCAAACAGTAGAATTTGGATGGCAGAATCAATAATGTAGCATCCACATGGGAGTTGCTAATATACAAATTAGTGCATGGCACTTCTGCACTTGATAAGAACAAAACCCTGTATTCTTCCAGTCTTTTATTGCTGTGTAATCAAAGAGAATTATGAGGACCAACAATTCAATAAAATAAAGTTGAATGTTTCACAAACTGCAATGTTTACCAACAAGAGTTGAAGCAGTGCTTTTAAAAGCATAGCTGCGCACCATAATGGGCAGAGGTGCGGGGGAAGTGCATACTTCAGCAATGAAAGGCAAATTATTAGCAAGCTCTTCTGAAAGTCCAATATTGAGTTAAGGGACAATCTACTAAAATCTAACGGCATTAATGGGAATCTTATCTTTTTTCTTCTCAGTGTACTTGAATACTCTTTGTCAATGGCTCTCTTGTTCTGTGACATTTATTCTATTGAGCAATATTTTTTTCAGGTTACTGTGTAAAAATATTAAGGGTGTCAATTAGGTGCAATGAAATGATAAAATCTGTTGTTTAATGGTAATAATAATGATCCAAATATACCTAAGATGCATCACCAAGTGACTGCCCTGGTAATTGCTCAGATATATGCTTGTTTTTTGTAATCAGCACATTACTCAAACTATCTTCTGCAGAATATATTACCTCATTTTCCGTTTCATACTACTTAAATATTCAGTAGGCAGTCCCACAGAAAATTACGATCTCTACGGAAAAGAAACTGGTGTCAGAGGTCAGGGTTCTTCGTTTTCATGCCATTGAAATGACTCTTTAATATTCTAAAAGGGCAAAAAGCATGCTATTTGTATTAAAAGCACTGTTCTCTTGTGTTACATTCCATTGTGTATATCTTTTAGATAGTGGACATTTATCATAACATTGCTCTTGAATCTGGAAATGCTGCAGAAGGTAGCTGAAGAACCTTTGCAATCATGCAGTACAAGGTAATAAATCAGAAACTGTCACATGATTACTATGGTAACCATCAAGTCTGTCGTGTTGCAAGCTTTACAGAAGGGTAGGTTCAATTTTCAGCTCATCAAGTGTTCATGGTGATTTACTTGTTGACACTGCACATTTGATATAGCAGCATTAACACCCTCTTGAATCTCACAAGGGACTAATACCAATACCCCACTTTATAAGACGATATGCCATTGTGACCTCAGGGAATCATTTAAAATTGTAGAATCCCATTTATGTCAGCTAATACATAAAGTGACATAAATTACTGGCTTTAGAATGCTATTTTTAACCTGTCTGTAGTAACTTGGTGTGAAAGGTATTCTCAAAATACTTCCAGATAAAGGATGTATTCAGATTTGGTAAGAAAATCGTACATTTACTTAAGTATTTATAGAAAGGATACATCTGTGACATCCCACATATTGTATGAGTCTGCACATGCAACATCATCCCGTTCTGTGCTGGAAGGAGTGTGACAGTTGTATTCTACAATATGGAATTTGTCTGTGTTAGGGTATTCTCCATGGAGAAGTACTCCTGAATGTCTGAAATGCTGTCATACATACTGTTGTCTTGGACAAATTAGTTGAAAATGGTGTAGTTTGCATTTAAGATTGCATTTTACAAACCTTGTTGCTTTCTCTCAAAGTCATATTTAACATCTTTAAGTATCAAGTAGGGAATCTAGTAGTTAGGTCAGACCCAGGAGGTTTGTTGGATAAATTGAGCTATTTATTCATTTTGTGATTTTTTTTTTTTTTTTTTTTTTTTTGGAAACATCTCTTTGAATATCATGGGGTCCATGCACACGCACTAATTTTCTGGCAGTTAAGCCGACTTAACTTAAAGTTGACTTAACTGTCACAGCATACATATGTATATGGAACAGAGAACTCAAATGCTATGTAAGATGATACACCTCTGAACTCAAATGCTATGTAAGATAATACACCTCTGTATTATTTTGAGTCCCATTAGTTGACTAAGCTCACAAAATGGCTGCCACCATGTCAAGGAGATGTATGTCGGTACTCTCCAATGCGGCTTAAGTTGACTGAAGGCGACTTAAAGTCAACTTAATTAAGTCAACTTAGTATGTGTGTATGCACCTATGAAGGCTAGGAGCAGATGTTGCATTTGTCCCTAGACACATTGTGCTGGCATTTTGTCCTGAAACAGAAGTGCCCTGGGATTTGTGTATATACACCTCTCCTTTTCTAATTGGGGGTTTAGTGACCATCTGAATTCACTGCTGCTTTTCTGCCATTGCTTCAGCGATGAAATCCCAGGATAACTGTTCAGGTGCATTTTTGCGATCTCCTGGGTTAAACTGTTAATGCTTCTTATCCTGTGAACCTTTTCAGGATGTGTCCCAGGACAGCGGACATGAATATCTCAATAGTTGCACCTTATCCCAGGATAAAATGGTTTGTACTGGGACAAATGTGACATCTTCAGCCCAAGGCAATTTCTGCTGTACAAGTAAGAAGCAGAAGCATGGCTAAAAAAGCAAGCAAGCGAGCAACCAACCAAACAGAAAAAAACTCAAATACCAGACCTACTTTTTTTATCTTTCAGCTTAAATTAGGGGTGCACCAATAAAGGCTTTTTGGGTCAGTGCTGATGGCTGATAGCAATCTGATTGTTGATTCTATATCCTGGCAGCTTGGAGAGCAGTGTCAGGCTGGTAACTCTTGTGGGGAAGAAAGGGGTGTGCTGGGGGCAGATCAAGGACCCTGCGATGAGGGAGGGAATGGGGCTTGAGGCAAGGGCAGGTGCTGCTCAGCTGGCTCGGGATGGGGAGGAGTGCAGGATGGAGCCATGAGTGGCTCATCTGGGGGTGTGGGGAGCTCCCACCACTGGCGCATCTCAGGGGACACAGAGGGGTACATGTCCCCCAGATCTGTGTGCAGGGTAAGAGTGGGCTGCTGCTTCAGGCTGGGGCCAGGGCTGTGTGCAGGGCAGGCAGAGGTGGTGCTGGGAGGAGGGGCTACCAGGAAGGTGCTATGGCAAATTCTGGGGTGCCCACAGCCCACTCTGAACCCCCCCCCTGCTAGGAAGAGCCCAGTGCTGTTTCTAACTCCAGCCCAGAGTGGCAGCCCACTTTTGCCCTGTGTACAGATCTGGGGGTCGCATGCCCTTTGTGCCTTCCCCAGGGCGCACTAGCAGGAGCTGGCCCCCCCCCCCATG
>NW_017729022.1:33841613-33849632 GCF_001723915.1 Gavialis gangeticus
GGCCCCCCCCCCCATGTCCCCATACGAGTCACTTGTGACCCCACCCCAGCTGTGCAGCACCTGCCCATGCCTCGGCCCCACCCCAGCTCCCTTGCTCACTACAGGGAGCCTCAATCTGCCCCCACTTCCCCTTCCCTTCCCTTTCCCCTCACAGACTTACCAGCTGGATGCTGCTCTCCAAGCTGCCAGGCTGCACACACTATTTATTGATGACGTTATCAGCCAATAAAATCTGATTGCCAGTAATGTTAATTTTGCTCTTATCGGTGCTGATATGATATAATCCAATGTGTTGGTGTACCTCTAAAAAAAAAAAAAAAATTGGAGAAGAATATTAAATGACATCTATTTGGGAGAAAGAAAAGAGCCCGTTCACTCAGAGCTGTTACCCTGTTTGAAATAACAGGCTCTATCAGCACAGATGTTACTAAATATCTCAGGTTAATTTTCATAAGAACAGGGTTCTGCTCCAGTCTCACTGGCTCAGCTTTCTTCCTCTTTCACAGCTGTAAAGCATGTACCTTCCCAGTACAGCTTATGTTCTGGTCCACCAGAAACCTCTTTGTTTTTATATGCTTTTTGAATCTGAGGGAGCCAGAGACACAGTCTAGCCTTTGTGCCAGTTCCTGAATAGTAGAAACGTTGCATTAACTTGTGCTACTTAAACCCCGTTGATGGCTCCCTGAGGTACTAGAAAGCCGCTTAAAGCAAAAAGATTATCATACCTAATGGCAGCCCTGCTGATATGGGCAGCACCTCCCTTTCCAGCTTTTTAGGAGCCTTGTAATTCTGATTTGCATTTTCCTTCGGGATGGTCACTACGTGGGCCTTACCATCACCTAGCCACTGTCCCTGCTTCAGGACCCCTGTCTGCCTTCATCATAGGTGACTAGTAGGGAGTGCATGGGGGGTGCCCCCCCGCTGACAGGGCTGCTGCTGTCAGTGGCTTCTGCAGGTTTCCCCCCCTAGATTCAGGAGGCACCAGTCACTCCTGGTCTTCATCACAAGGAGAAAGAGAAAGAGAAGAAGAAGCCTTTAACAAGAGTGAGGCTCCACCCTTGGATATAAGGGAAGGGCCTCAGCAGGGATCCACCAGTGGTGGAGAACAGAGCTCCTGCCAGAGAAGGTAAAACAGGCAAGTTCTCAGGGTGCACTAAAGGACATTGCAGACTGTAACAGCTGGAAGAGACTTTGCTCACAGAGACCCTGAGAGGTCTCAGCTGTGAGAGGCGCTATGCCTGGCCAGCAAGGCTTTTCTCTCTAGGCACCTGGCCACTGACAAAACAGCATGGCATGGCAGGTGAGTGAGGCAAGGAACCTGAGAGTGAAAGGGCAACCTGCTTTGTATGGGATCTGCTGTTTTGCATAGGGAAGGGGGCAGCAATGAGGGTCCACAGCACAGAAATCATGGACTAATCCTTGAGGGTCTAGAGTTCTCATACCATAGCTTCTCTGCTAATTGATATTCCAACTCTTTCCCTACACAGGCCCATGGAGGTGTCAGCTGGCATAATGCTACTTGAAAACCAAGCTTTGGGTCATGTAGCTTCCCCCCCACCCCCAGCTTATTTCAGGCAAGTCACTCAGTGGCAGAGATGTGTGGTTTGAGGTGTTCCAAAATGGAGTTTTCTCAATAATCCCAACCCAAACACATCCTTGTTTAGGGCAGTGTGTATTGCACACAGGCTTGGGGGGCTGTCAGTTGGCAAAATGGCACTCAAAAAGTAGTGGGGACAACTTCCTGGTGCAAGTGCTGGAGCAGCCAACTAGGGGCCATGTTCTTGACCTGCTGCTTACAAACAGGGAAGAATTGGTGAGAAATGCAGTAGTGGATGGCAACTTGGGCAGCAGTGACCACAAGATAATTGAGTTCAGGATCCTGAGGAAAGGAAGGATGGAGAGCAGCAGAGTAAGGACCCTGGACTTCAGAAAAACAGACTTTGACTTTGTCAGGGAACGTATGGGCAGGATACCCTGGGAAGCCCATATGAGGGGGGAAAGGAGTCCAGGAGAGTTGGCTGTACTTCAAAGAAACCTTACTGAGAGTGCAGGGACAAACTATCTTGATGTGCAGGAAGACTAGGAAGTATGGCAGAAGACCAGCTTGGTTTAGCAGGGAACTCTTCAGTAAAATGAATCGCAAAAAGGCAGCTTATAATAAGCTGCCCACTTCTTATAAGAAATGGCTAGAGAAGAATATAAGAGCATTACTCGAGGATTCAGAGATGAAGCCAGGAAGGCCAAAGCGCAACTGGAGTTGCAGCTAGCAAGGGATGTGAAGGGTAATAAGAAGGGTTTCTACAAGTATGTCAGTAACAAGAGGAGGATCAGGGAAAGTATGGGTCCCTTATTTAATGGGGGAGGCAACCTCATAACAGAGAATGCAGAAAAGGCTGAAATGTTCAATGCCTCTTTTTGCCTTGGTCTTCACAGGCAATGTCAGCTCCCTGACTACTGCACCAGGCAGCACAGTTTAGGGAGGAGGTGAAAGAACAGGTTAGTGACTGTTTAAAAAAGCTGGACACGTACAAGTCCATGGGGCTGGGTGGGATGCACTTGAGGATGCTGAGGGAGTTGGCTGATATGACTGCAGAGCTATTGGCCATCATCTTTGAAGAGTCCTGGCAATCGGGAGAGGTCCTGGGTGATGGAAAATGGCAAACATAGTGTCCACATTTAAGAAAAGGAAAAAAGAGAATCCAGGGAACTACAGACTGGTCAGTCTCACCTCAGCCCCTGGGAAGAACATGGGGCAGACCCTCAAGGAATCCATTTCTAAGCACTTGGAGAAGAAGGTGATTAGGAACAGTCAGCATGGATTCACCAACTCCAAGTCGTGCCTGACCAACCTGATTTGCCATCTTTGAGATGACTGGCTCTGTAGATGTTGGGAGACTGGTGGATGTGGTGTACCTTGATTTTTAGGAAGTCTTTTTTTTAATATGGTTTCCCACAGCATTCTCCTAGGCAAGCTAAAGAAGAATGGGCTGGATGGTGGATAGAAAACTGGCTGAAGCACTGGGCTCAGAGTAGTAATCGATGGCAGCCAGTATGAAGTGGAGTGCTGCAGGGGTCGGTCCTGAGGCCAGTTTTGTTCAATGTCTTCATCAGTGACCTGGAAGATAGCTTAGAGTGCACCCTCAGCAAGTTTGCAGTTGATACCAAGCTGGGGGGAGTAGTGGATATGCTGGCAGGTCCAGCGGAGAGAGACAAAAATGGTTTGGGCTGGGGGACATGACTTCTGAGGGAACTGGACTTATTTAGGTTAAAGAAGAGGAGACTGAGAGGGGATTTAATAGCAGCCTTCAACTACCTGAAGCGGGGTTCAAAAGAGGATGGAGCTAGACTGTTCTAAGTGGTGGCAGATGACAGAACAAGGAGCAACTGTCTTAAGTTACAGCAAGGGAAGTGTAGGTTAAATATCGAAGTATGTTCTCACTAGGATGGTAGTAAAACATTGGAACAGATTACCCAGAGAGGTGGTGGAAGCTCCATTCCTGGAGGCTTTCAAAACCTGGCTAGACAAAGCTTTGGCTGGGATGATCTAGTTGGGGATGGTCTTGCTTTGAGCAGGGGGTTGAACTAGATGACCTCCTGAGGTCCCATCCAACTCTAACTTGCTATGATTTTCTTTGATTTAAGGTTGGCAGTGGGTTGGCCCAGGTTTCTTCAGGGTAGTTCCCTGATGGTGGAGGTGTGTGGTTTACGGTGACCTGAGGCAGATTTTTGCCTCATAATCCCAGGCCATCTCAGCTCCTTATTCAGGGCAATTTACTTGATATCGAGTCATAGAGAAGTAGGGCTGGAAGGGAACTCCAGAGGTCATCTAGTCCAAACCCCTGCCTGAGAGAGGATTATTCCTATCTAAACCATCCCATACAACTGTAATCTAAACTCTACATAAGACTACCCCCAACCCTGACACAACATAGACCTAACAGCATAACCTGCCACAGGTAAAGCAGGGGAAACAGCAGCCGATGTCCTGCTTCTATAAAATGTTGTCATATGATCAAGAAGTCCTGGGTGGAGGGTTATACCATCCAATACAGAGGAAGTTTTGCCATAGTCCATGCCAATCTGACCGTAGGATAAAATTCCTTCCTGACTCCAGATATGGTGACTGGTCTGACCCCGAGTAGAGTGAGGAACCTCTGGCTTTTGCTTCTAGCAGGAGAATTGATGCTGAAGACCCCAGTCTTAGCTGTAGCCAGCACCCAGTGTTTCTGGGAAGGCTTGAAAACACCCTGACATGTATAGCAGAAAAGAGCAGGGCACAGGTGGGAGCAACCAGCAAAGCCCAGAAGCATGATAAATAGGCATTGCTACACTTGGATCATCTCTGACCAGGGGCTATCCAACCTCTTCTTGAACTCCTCCAGTGAGGGAGAGTCCACAACTCCTCTAGGCAGTCTATTTCACTGCCTCACTATTCTAACAGAGAAGATCATTTTTTTTCTGGATATCCAAAATAAAGATAATTTGCTGCCACTCCAGGCCATTGGTCTGCAGCAAAGGAGAAAAAGTGCTTTCCCTCTTCTCTATGGTGGCCCTTCAAGTATTTGAAAACTGCTGTCATGACCCCTCTTAAGGACCTTTTTCCACAAGCTGAACATTCCTAGGTTCTTCAGCCTTTCCTCGTATGACTTGCTTTCCAAGCTCTTGATCATATTTGGCCACTTCTGAACTCTCTTACACTTCTCCACATCCTTTTTTTTAAATGTGGAGTCCAGAGCTGCACACAGTACTCCAGATGAGGCCAAGCAGAGAGGTACTATCCCATGTCAAGCACTGAATCCTTCTATTGACAGCCCAAAACTTCATTCAACTTTTGTGTGGTTGCATCACACTGTAGACCAGGGGTGGGCAAACTGTGGCCCACGGGTCAGATGTGGCCCACCAGGCCATTCTATCCGGCCCATGGTGCCTGTAAAAATTTAGAAAATTTATATTTGTCTGCCCCTGGCTGCCTGTCATGCGGACCTCGAAGGCTTGCCAAAACTCAGTAAGTGGCCCTCTACTCAAAATAATTGCCCGCCCCTGCTGTAGACTCATTGACTGACTGTAGAATCTGTGGTCTATCAAGACTCCAAAGTCCTTTTCCATATAGCCTTTTTTTTGGTTAAAATGATGATGGTGATAGATGCTGCTTGGCATTACTTTCCAGACCGCAGTTGCTTAAAGGCAATAGTTTAAAGTTCCCTTTTTTTGGCAGGTTAAAGCTTCATTTGCAACATTTGTTTTGGCTTTGCTGCTAAGTGGCAAACAAATAAGCATTCACGCTTTCAGAGCCCTTACTAAAGCCCTATCTGTGTTTTTTAGATTTGACTTCCCCTAGACACGTAGCTTTGAATCCAGCTCTTGTGTAACGAAAATAAAAAGTTGCCAATAAGATTTCTGTCGTCAGTGTGCACAAACATCTCTGCAAGCTACAATCCAGATCAGGGGTCAGTAACCTACAGTCTGTGGGTCAAATCTCAGAGCTATTTGGTTCAGTGTGCAGATCTGGGTCTTTGGTGGCAGCTGGCTGTGGGGAAGTATGGTCACCACTCTAGGGAGAAGTGGTGGCATTTTCCCTCTTGCATTGTGGGGAAAAACTCCTGCCTTCCTTTCCACTTCTGAACTAAACTGTGTTATTCCTGCCCACAAGCTAAAAACGTTGCTGACCTGCTGGTCTAGATACTTACCTGGAGAGAAATGGTTAGCTCTTCATAGCCAGCAGTGTGCGCAAAAATGGTTTCTATATACATACTAATATGATTTCTGATTTTTGGATACATAAGGCCTAAGAAAAAATAATAAATACTACAAATACAAAAAGTAATATGGATATAGTGAGTCCTCTGGAATCTTCTACAAAATTAACCCTTTGCTACAGAACTATGTTCCAGAATCATTACCAAAAAAAAATGTTCTTATCACCTCCTATTGCAACAAAAACCATTTAAATTTTGAACTGAAATTGTTCTCACAGGATTTTCCAACCTGAAACGCTAGCTATGACAAGTATGGGCTGTTGATTCTGAAACCTAATGTTGGTATTTAACATCAGCCTAGTTACATAGTACACTTCTAGCCATTTTAGTGCACATCAGGATAATTCCACATTCCCAAAATATAGTAAAATGGTTTTCTCGTTCAATTTAAAAAACTGAAGCTACTGCAGAATTTCCATTTGAGGCTACAGAATTCAGGGACCCGCTTGCAAAATTTATATCCAGGTTGCCGAAAATAACACAGAGCATTGGTCATAGCTGTATTTTCCCATTAACGTTGTTACACCAAGAAAGTACAATTCAATAAAAAAAAAAAAATTAAAATGTAGGGAATCTAATTGCAGGGCTCTTTCTTGTTGTATGTGGTGCCTCTACGTTTTGATGACAAATGATTGTAGCTTAAATCTTATTTTTCCACTACCTCTTTGTATCTCTGTGCGTCAGCACATCATTTTGTTTCTATAGTTTTTGCTGACCCTGTTTTTGGGCACCTCTAAGATTCTATTGAGTGGTCTTCCAATGAAAGGAAAGCAGAGATTCAACACTAGCTTCTATTGCACTGGTGCTCTGTAAAGACAATCCATCAGTCCAGTATGCTAAGATTGGTAAACACCAATAAACAGAGGCTAACATACTTACTGTTGCTGTTAGGCAATAGCTGAGCTGGATCCTTTTGCAATGTTTTCACCTGGTGCTATTTATATACTGCATCACTGTGCAGTCACTACTGTCTCATTGCTGTATTTTTTTTTAAATGCACTATGTTTCAAAAATGCTTGAAGTGAAATTCAGTCTCTTTCTTACGCTCCATATTGGAAGGAGGAAACAGAATGATGTTATCACTCCCACCAAATATAGGGTTTATTTTGTTAAACACATTCCTTTTCAGTTCAAAAGGACAACTAGCCTTCTGGTGCCAGAGGTGAAGAAAATAATCCTTCAGCAGAGGGAATTGATGACAGGTCTTTTCCAGAATGCAAAACCTAGTGAAGGAAGTAGCCAATATGGGAGGATCATGTGTCTGCAGAGGGTAGCTCTTGGGCATCCTGGTATGTGAGAGGGTGAGTACAGAGACAGATCTGGGAGAGGGGGCGCAGTTTTACTGGTGCATTTGTACCCTGCTTTTGATTCTTGGTCCACCCAAAGTTTAAAACCAATTGCCTGGCAGTGGCAGCAGTATTTCTAGTTGGTTGACTTCATGGCTTATAATAACTTCTTGGATCCCTTCTTAACCTGTCATTCAATGGGTGTTAATGACCTTCTCTTCTTTTTAATGGTCTTGGTGTTCCAGCCATCAAGCTATCCTGTGTTCTGCAATTCTGGAATCTTTTTAGCTGCTCCTGGTAAAGCATCTCGTATTTCTCAGTCCTGCAGATGGTTTTTTAACTAATTCCAAGGAAGTTGTATTTGTTTTTCCTTTGATTTTAAACTGAATAATGCAGCCCTAGGCCCTTAGTATATTAGTAAAGCTTCTAGTTGTATTTTTCTCCAGTTAAAAAAATGTTGTTTTATATGCAGTAATGCACCTCACCATCTACACCCCTCTTTTCAAAATTCTAGATCCACCAATGAGTGCAGGAGGTTCTAATGGAAAGGCAGAGCATTAAAAGTAGAAAGGGTGGGGTGGCAGGTGTTTTACAGGAAATGAAAATACAAGCTAGGTGACTTTCTGGTGTGAACAGGGATGCGAGTTCTATCTGGTGAAGGATGCATCTGGTTGACAATGTACACAGGGGTGCAAATATCTCATAGAATGGACAGGGGAGATGGAGAAAATGCCTGTTGAGGTCAGTATCTCTGAGCAGCTTGGAAGGTAGAGATACTCCCTAGTCGGGGAATGTATTGAAAAATGCATAGAGAACATTTGGGAAGCAGCAGACCACCAGCAGTCGTCCTCATATGACTCTAATATCTCCAGAAGAATCCAAGAAGCCATTAGTCATCTCTTCTTTAAAAAACAAACAAACAAACAAAAAATTACAATCCTCCCCCCCCCCCCCAAAAAAAAAAAAAAAAAAAAAAA
>NW_017729022.1:33849743-33856083 GCF_001723915.1 Gavialis gangeticus
CCCCCCCCCCCCCCCCAAAAAAAAAACAAAAACAAAAACCAAAACAACAAAACACAACAAACCTTCCCCAGGAGTGCACATATCATGTGGCTTATTGGCATGTCTTATTTTGAAGTCAGTATCTTTAACTCATTTCATTTGCAATCATATCATTGACTTTTCATGTGATACAGAGCTTTTGAGTGGAATTTATATTGTCTTAAGAATCCAGGTGGGCAGAACCATAAATCAGATGGGAGCAGATCATTGTTCCATATTTTTGTCTAATGGACAGTATGCAGTGAGGAGAATTAAAAAAGGAAACACAGACGATGGACTTCCTTACAAAAATATTATGAAGATGACTGGCCAAAGAAAGAGGGGTAGAAAGAATCATGTATTTAATTTAAACAAATTTAAATATAGCCCCAAAAAGTGTGCATGTATGTGTATTAGATATCTAAGTTACATGGTATTAGTAGTAAGAAGTTCATTGCACAACAATTTTTTGTTTATTCTTTGATTATGTAATTATCATACTCTAATTATGTAATAGAGTACGTTTACATTTTTCCCAACTGATATGTTACTAGATCACATAAGTCAAGGTATAGAAGGTATGCCTGAATCAAAGATGGGCTCTATGTGGTGATAGTGGCAATCTGAATTAGCACTGCTGTATTTTTCTAGGTGATAGGTATATTATGATTATGGGTTTTATGACTTTATATCATTTTATTCATCTGAACTGAACTGTCTCCACTCAAACACATGTCTAAACTGTCAAGCAGACAGCAATCTGTATTTATCTTCTCCCAAGTGCTCCATGCCCTGTACCAGAGGCTAGTACCCCCACAACTGATTCAAGTTATCCTTGCTCATTTTGTAGATTGAGATAGGATGACATATTCCTCTTGGCTTGTAACAGCCTGTAAGGAGGTACAGTCTTCAAGGGCTACAGCTGCAAGTAGGCAGTAGTTCATAAGCTGCTTGGCTGGGAAGCTGGGAGTCAGCTGCAGTTTAATGATGAGCGAATGAGGGTACAGCCACAATCAGTTGTTCTGCACACTGGAGCAATGTGGAGGGTTTTTTTGTTTTTGACCCCTGGATAAACCCACAGGAAAAAAATCAGAGTTGTACATGCAACAGCAGCATACACTGCCCAAAACCGGAGCCTGGCCAGCTGAGCCATGCTCCATTGCCAGCCAGGCTCCACCTGGCAGGATCAATGCTGCTGCAGGACCAGAAATCTCCTGGGACCTCGGGTATGGCTGCTGGGGCTGGCCCCAGCCTCCCCTCCCCTCCCCTACCTGGGGTAACTTGCTAGAGCATGTGTGGCACAGGTGTTCCTTGGGGAAAACTAGTGGAGGCACTAGTTGTCTCTGGGGAACCAAATGTCCATGCACGTCTGAACACAGCCAAAGAGGTATAAAAAGCTCCAGAAACAGAGTTGAAAGGGAGAGTGGGATGTCTGTGGTACTGATGGAGAAGTACAGAGCCTGTGTTGCTTTCTCAGGGTCTGAGAAAAGATGGCAGGCTTTTGTTTTTTCTGTCATTTTGTTGTTTTGCAAGCTTGCTTGTTTGTTGCTTGTTTTATATCTGTAGCAATGTTTGCTCCATGAAAAATAAATGGTCTGGAAACACAGAATACAATGCTGACTGGCATTGAGAAGGGAGCTAGGTGAGTGACCCGCTTACATTTGAGTATCCTTCAAATATACGTGGTTTAGCTGTTGAAGGACAGAAAACTTAGCTTATCATTATGAAAACCTTGTCTAAAGAAATAATCTTAACTCTTGCAAGTAATGTGGAATCATATGCAGACAGAAGAATGATTCTTCATTTATTTCAGGGTTTTGAGTTTTGTTACCTTGAGATTTGTTTTTGCTTGGCCTTGTCCTGTTCCACTCCTCTTTTCTTGTTCTCTCAATTTTTCTGTATACTATCACTTTCATTTCATGTGGGTGGCTGGTTTTATTTATTTATTCAGCTATTCTTGTCAGCTTGTAAGTGTAGATTTTTTTTTTTTTTTTCTTTTCTCTTTTTTCATCAGCAAAATGATCTTTTCTGGAGGATTTTAAAACGGCTTATATGCATGGGATATCGTCACAGCATCAATTCAGCAGGCAGTTTCTCTCTATTCAGATTCATGCAGGGGGTGAAAATTTTATCTTCTCTTTAAATTCTGCTGGGCTTATGGATTATGGTGTGCTAAACTTACTGTATTTAGATTATTCTGCAATATGATGCTAAAACATTTTCCTAAAATGCAGGCCCCTTGCTCTTTTTATGATATTCTGCTAGTTGTGCTTCAGATGTTTTGTATAAAAGACTGGCTCTAAATTTGCACAAGCTTCATGACTGAGTAGTCACTTAATTGTCGCTTTCCAGCTGCTGTTTGACTTATGGTTCTCAATCCTGTTTCTGTTGCTCAGGTTCACTCAGCAGAAAAATTAGCACCTTTATTGGCAGAGAAGTTAAGTGGAGATGGGGACTGATTTAGCATTGCAAGGGGATTGTCCCCACACATTAGCAATAAGATTCTTGGAGTATGAGGCATTGGAAGCTTATGTGGCTATCACTGGTGCTGTCTGCATAATGGAGATGTACTTCTTTCAGTCTCCAGGGATGTTGAGTCATAACTGCAAATAGGCTTTAAAGAGAAGCAAGATTGCAAGGTGAAGTAATTTTGTTTTTATTGGACCAACTCGCATAGTTGGAAAGAGAGAGACAAGCTTTCAGAGTGCAAGTGCCCTTCATCAGATCAGGGAAAGGAGATGTCCTAATTCAAGCTAAACACAAATAAGAATGGTTTTGCTCTAGTTTAATCTAATCATGTTAATTAATTTGGCCACTTGAAAGGGAAGTAGGCAGTTATTACCTGTGGAGTAAAAATAAGTTAGCAGAGGATAGGTGAAATGTAAATTTCATAATGAGTTATAAAACCACAAATTTTCATGTCCAGTAAAGTTACGAATTTCTGTTCCTTGGCCCATCTTTTGACGGTATTGTATAGGTTTCATTTGAGGAGAAGGTCTTTTGAGGTCTGAGGTGGACTGCTTGTTTTTATGAAGTGTTCACCCACTGTGTCGAAGGATGATGATGATGGTGGGGAGATATGGGCAATTTTTACATTTGTGTTTTGATAAGGTCTGGGTCCATTTTAATAGCTTCACTCACAAATCTTGCTTTTTTTCTATCCTCAGAACTTCATGGCCACAACAACAATTTTGCAAACTTTTTGCAGAAAGCACACCCTATCCTCCCTTTTTCCCTTTACAATATATGGACAATGGCAAGTAAAGGTATTTCTGTTTCTTCTTTCCCTCATTGTAATGTATTGCTTTTTTGTGTTTTCCCTCAATCCTAATATCAAGCTTACTAATTTGTAGTGTCCTATATTTTCTGTGCATTTTTCTTAAAGTCTGTGCCAGAACAAGAGACTAGTTTTTTCTTCAGGTCATTGACAGCTCCTGTGTTTCTAAGGAGATTTTTTTTTTTTTTTAAGCATGTCTGCTAGAAGTTCTCGTGTCTATCCCGGTTCCTTTCAGGTGTTTGGTATTGATCTCTCCCTAGCTTTTTAAACTCGGATCCTCCAAGGTTGTAGCTTTGGGGTTTTCTTGTTGTTGTTTTTTTGTTTTTTAAGTGTTGATGCTCCACTTAGCAAGTGAAGGGGAACTAATGCAAACTGGAAGCTGTTACCAATAGGGGGCAGAGTGCTCACTCTGCACAGGGCAGAGTTAACTCCTGTATAGTCTGGGGAAGTGTAAATGGGTCCTGCAAGTAAAGAGGGTCCACTGTTCGTTCAGAGTAACTCCTGAGCCCGTGGATCTTGGGGATATAATTTCCCACCAGTCTCTGGCAATTGCAGGTTTAGGACTCTGAGGTACAGCCATTACGCTTGTACTAGTATAAGTGACTGGAAGCTGGTCTATACCCATAACAGAACAGAAGTTCGGCACACACACACTACTTTAAAAATGGCAGAACCTGGTCTAAGATATGTGCACTCTCCTCCCTCCCCACTTCCCATGTTTGTTTTGTTCACCCCCAGTCTAAATTACACCAGTTACAGAAAACTGCGTAACTTGTATCAATTCTGCTACGGGCTTTTTGAATATCTGTGCCTAGCCTATATTTGAGGTTCTGTATTTGTAGGCCCCAAGATAATCCTGGTAGAAAGGATGATGTATCAGTAAGCTCTCAGTCCTCTTATAGCTCCATCTTGCAGGTTTCTTGGTTTGAAGAGACTCCTGTATTTATACAATATTCATTTTCTTCTGGATTTCTCCAATGAAAAAACATTTTCTTGTGACATCTCTTCCACATGAAGGCAAAGAATACATTTTACCATATGGCAGTGTCTGTTGCTTCCCCTTTGCTCATTTTTATATTCCTTCAACATGCTAAAGGAGTTATTATTTATCATAATCTCTTAGTCTATTGTACTTCCTATTGTACTTGTATTCAGATTTGAATTTGGTTTTAAGATGATTGTCTTTACTTTCAAACCCCTTCACAGCCTGCAGCCCCTTTTTCTCTCCTCCTGCCCACACCTTTTAAACACACTTACCATCTCTTATTAATAGGAGGAATCTGACCTGCCTTCATTTGATCTACTGTTCTCAGTTACATTTTCAAGCAAGCACACTTTGCTTTATCCCATCACCCCTTCATGTTCAGGTGGAGCTCCACAAAGTTGCTTCAGTGTTGTCCTTTAAATAATCCTTAAATCACCCTTTTGTTATTGACAAAAAATAGTTACATTGCTGAGACCACTGCTTATTGCACTAGCCAGTATTATTTTACTGTACTCTCCCATCCCTCAGCAATCTTTAACTGTCTTCAAGAAAGTTCTTAACCTACACTTGCTAAGTTAGTTGTGTCCCTGACAAAAGTAAGGTATGTACTCAAATCTAAGACGAGGGTTTTTTTCCTCGCCAATCAACTTGGGGGTCCTCTCATCTTAGATGTGCATACAAAGGTGGGGGGAGCTTGGATGCAGCTGTGGCTCTGAGCCTGGGTTGGAGCCAGAGTTGGACCCACAGCTGCTTCCTACCCCACACCCTAGCTTACCCTCTGCAGCTTCTGCCCCAACTTCCCCCTGCCCACCCTTGTACCCTCAGGTACAACCTGACTCCAGCTCAGCCTGGATTCTCTCCTGGGCACAGAGCACGTAGAAACTTTGTCCCCTGTCTGTGCATTTAGGGATAGTCACGAGTGCTGCTGCTGCTGCATGGCCCAGCAAGGGCTGTGCTTTCATATGCTGTGCTCCAGGAGGGAAGTCAGCCTGAGCAATATCTGACAGTAAGGAGTGGAGGGTGGGAAGAGGCAGAGACATGGGGAGTGGGTGGGACAGGGTGTGGGAAGAGGCAGGGAGTGTGGGGAGGGGTAGATTGTGGGGAGTGAAAGGAGGGCAGAGGCTGTGGGTATGGGGTGCAGGTGGCAGAGGGGACAGGAAGGCTGGAGGGGACAGAAGTTGGGGGGGAAGAGGGCAAGGGGCCCTCCAGCCAGTGCTTTCTGTGTTATAGTAATGGGAGGGAAACGAGTTTAAGGCAACCCTCTGATTTAGTTACATTCTTTGCCTGGAAAATTGTAACAAATTTATACCTTTTCCATATATAGAATCTTATTTTTGGGGGGTAATCTTAAACTCGGGGTCAACTAGATTTGAGTAGATATGGTATGTTGGGTAGCTCTGGCTGAGCACATGAGAACCATGGAAATCTTGTGGAAATGCTAATGGAGCAATCAGCTCCTTAACCATACCTTGAATTTGCCTCTGCAGTACTCAGGGCTGGGCCAGAGAGGGGGACAGAACTGCTTTGAAAAAATCCACCTAACTCCTGAACACCCCAATGTATGTACTCCAGTTGGAGCTCAGTACAGAGTCCCCTGCATCCACACATTCTTTTGAAAATGCTACTGTTACTACTTCTAATCCAAAACTTTATACACTCAGAGGTGTCTTGCATAAGTAACTGTGTATGCAGGCACAACTAGGACTGCCTGCACATAACTCTACAGGTGTAGGGCTTTGTCTACGTTATTGAGACAAATATTTTAAAATTGGCATGGAGATCCTAAATGGAATGTTATGTATGAAACACTGCATGGTCCCTAGTATGTTAACATGCTTTCCTTGTCACTGTACATGTTTTCTACCAAGTGTCTATAAGTACCCAGGGTGGGTACTTGTAGGTTCTACAAGTACTTGTAGGTACTTGTTCATTCTGGTGTTTTGCTATAGAAAACAAACTACAATGACAGTAGGGTTCAGGTTTGCCAACTGGACAGTCCACTTAAAAAAAGGCTAAATCTGCCTGTCCCTGAAGTCCATAAAAAAAAAAAAAAAAAAAAA
>NW_017729022.1:33856152-33874145 GCF_001723915.1 Gavialis gangeticus
AAAAAAAAAAAAAAAAAAAAAAATGGAGCCATCCATAAAAAACCTAAGAAACTGTGAAATAGATTGAAGCTCCTTTGAAGGATAGACAGAGCAGAGCAGTGCTACCTGGTATCTGAGTGGGAGCATAGCACCCTGGAATGAGCTCTTTCAGGGCTTTTTGGCCAATGAGAGCTTCTGTTCTCCTCTCCTAGCCCCAGCCATGTGCTGCTGCTGCTACATCCCATCACCTGTGTATAACACTGCTGGGTCACATGTATGCAGAGTCCTACAGCCCAATCTTGGTAGGAAACCCTGGTAGGGCTTAATGCTTTACTCCACAATTTTGGAGGAGTATAAAGAACCTTATCTTCCATAACCTATGTGAAGATTTAAAAGCCAGATTGGTTTCTAGCCCTTAGATCTGTTGTGCAGCTGCTAATTACCTAACCAAAGAAACCACAGTTTCCTTAAGGAATTGAAGAGGTTTGTAGCACCAGAGAGGAAGGAAGAAACAGACAGAACAAGCAAGCCAACAGACAGAAGGAAATAGTATTGGGCAGTGAAACAGATACGGTAAAGTGTAGAGAGCCAAACACATTGGGGAGTAGCACTTAAGATGTCGCACAGGGACATTTCACTTGAATTGGACACATTTAAATACAAGAATCATGACAAATAAAAGAAAGGGGCCAGAATAACAAGCACATACATTGGCTTTTATCATTGTGGACTTTACTGAAACCTGACAGGAGGAATGAAAAATTAAGAAGGTAAATGGGAATGGTTATTTAAAATGTTCTGAAGAGTTTATGAGGAACCAAAAGGGAAGCAATAAACTTATACACAAAAACCTGTGTCAAAGACTTCCTTTTTTTTTTTTTTTAAATAAAGATGCGCTCAAGAGACTAGAATATCTGCAAGTGCTTCACAATGTTAGATTACCTAGTTATTGAGTAACAAGCTCTCCAGCATCACCCGAGACTGTACAGAATTGTTCCCAAATGAAGCAATATATTTTTGTATAAGTCCTAGTACAAAAATGATATTCTTTTTTTTTTTTTTAAAAGAAAGGCCAGGCATCAGTTTAACATAGTAAACATTTTTACATGATTTTTTTGGAGTAGGTCTTTAAAGTTAGGCTTCTGATTTTTTTTTCCCAAGGTGCTCAGTGCCCTGCCATATACATTGCTTACAAGTTTTATTTCATTGTGTCTACAGCAAAAGGCAGATGTAAATATTTTGAAAATGACCCTTATTTATTAAAAATAAGGAGTTTTATTTATAGATCCATATAAATATGGAACCTTACTACTGATTTTTCTTTTGAAGTATTACTGATGTAAATGAGAACAGAATCTGACCCTCAGTGTTTTATAAACAATAAGTTATTGATCTCAAATATAGTTATGATTTATTCTTTGGTGGGATTTCCCCTTAAATTCAAGTAAAATCCTCAACCCAACTGTATTAAAAGACTTTTACAGTAGAACTTTCTATCTGTTCCTTGAGTTGTTTGATACAGCTTTTATTGTACCACAGCAGAGGTTTAAAAGTAGTAGATATTAAGTGTTTGAGAGATAGTAGGGTGGAATCATGGCTGCTTAGAGCAGGGAATAAAAAAGGGAATGCTATTTATTAAAATGGAACAGTTGCTCATTGCTGTGTACAACCCTCGATTTGTAGCTACTCAACTCCCAGGAAGACGGGACAATCATTTCCTAAAGATCTTTTATATATGGTGGGTTGGGGACTCTGAGGCATCTGGGTTTTGTCATTTCTGGTGGGTTGTTGTAGAACCCTGCCTGCAGCAGACCACCTTACCATACAAATGCAGTTGGGTGAAACAAAGGGAGAGGAACAGAGAAATGTATCTCTCCAGAGAGGCTCTGGGAGATGAGAATTTTCCTTGCGTTCAACATTTTAATAGTACGGCTCATAGACTATCATGCATTGTCTAATGAGGAGTAGGGGAACAGAAGACCTCTGCCACTGCGGTCTGTTGGTCTTTTGCCAAGGCCTGTTGAGGGGTGCCATTGAGAGAGCCAGTAATGCAAGCTGCAAGGCTTCCTGTATGTTATAGCTGAGGGTGACAACAAGAACTATCCTTCCTCACACAGTGCAGGAGTTCTAGGAGATGCTCTAGGATGGACATAACTTGCAAGTCTAAGGAGGGCTTTCACTATGGCTAAGTACAAGCAATCAAAAAGTGTGAGGCTGAATCAACTTTCAGTCTTTGCAAGTTTGTCTAAGCTGCAGAGATTAAACTACTGGACACATGTTCACTTTTGATTTAGGAAATGCAGCCACATGCCTGCAGTGGCTCAGGCCAGAAGCTGGGGGGTGGGGTGCACTAGAGCATGGCTGTCTGGCATGTAGCCAGCATGGGCTGTGCCTTTACTTCCTCTTCCTGCTGTCCCCGAGGTTTCTGGGATTTGCAGTCCAGAATTACAGCAGTGGGACTCTGCAGGGTTGCTCATTCCTTCCTTTTCCTGCTTCCAGGGGTCTGTGGGATTTGTAGTTAACAGTCGCAGCCAGAAGTAAGTTTCAGTAAGTGTAGCCGCAGGGCAGCTCTGTACCCAAGGGAAGGTGGGCCTAACTCCCCTACCTGGCCCTAGCCCCCAGCTGGGGTTTGCCTGGGGGGTGCCAGTCCCTGAGGTTTCCCTGAGGTGGGGGCAGTCCCCATCTCAAACCTTCTTTGCTGCAGCAAACAGTCCAGCCCAGCCCAGGGCTGGAAAGCATGCTGGGGGACTGTGATTTAACTTGAACCAGGAAGAGGTCTGGGACAGAAGTTTCATAGACTGGTTTGACCCAAATCAGTTAAGTCTGATACTACATTCAACTAGGTTAATCTCAAACTGGTTTCAGCCATTTTGCAACTGGTTTATGTGCACTGAGCTTATGTTCTGTTAAAGGTTTAAACCAATTTCTGATTACTTAAACTGGTTTATGTGTAACTTATGTCCCTAGCCTATGAATGGGAGATTAGGATAGAAACCATATGTCCTCCATAAATGTTTTATGTTTGTCCGTATGTACTTGTTCTAGTGAGAGGTTTTTCTGCCAAAAGCTGCTATTACTCCTGCATACAAATACTTTAAAAAATAGTGTTCAGTCCTACCTTGTTTTCTGCTCTTTTCTTCTATTAGGTGCTCTCTCCCTCTTTTATAATTGATATGCTTATGCTTTTCCATCTTTTTCCCCTTGTTTTGTCACTTTCTCCAGTCCACTCCATCAGTCAGTCCCTTTCCTTTCCTCTTCTCTTCGTGTGTGTGTGTATGTGTGTATATGTATATGTATATAATTTTATACATTCTCCTCTCCTAAATTTTGCCACTCAAAATAAATAGGATCTCTTGTTTCTCAGTGCCCTATCCTAAGTTACTTCTCACTTCTGGGGCTTCTAAGGAGTCTGTTTTACTGGTCTTTGGTCCAAACTAGGTCAGAGAAGTATTCATTTACTGACAGTTGTGTGTCTGAGCTGTCTATTAGCCCACTGCTCACAGAATCTGAAGCTATTCTGGCTTTGCTTGTCAATGAAGGTCTTGAGACTTTGTATGGAAAAGATAGCTCCCTGGAAACCCTGTTAGCAATGCAGTGCAATAATGTTTAATAGACCTAGTTGTGTTTTTTGAATTTAGGGGCACACTTGTTGTCAACCCAGTTTCACAAATCAGTTTCACTAACGTGGATGATAACAAGAGGCATTTATACACATGCATTTGTCTGCTCTGATGCACTGGAAATCCAGCACATCAGAGCAGATTCGACTGACTGAGTTTGCTCTGCATGTGAGCCGACGCGCCTGGTGCTGTGTTGCATGCGTTTATATAAATGGTGAAATGTGCGTCAGCGCTGAGAAAATGGTGGCGGTGTACTTTTTGAACTAAAATACTTTTGTGTGTTAGTTCAAGAGCATGCCACTGCCATTTTCTCAGCACAGACGCACATTTTGCCATTTATACAAATAGATGCGCTGCAGCATCGTGCACTTCTTCTTTAAAAGCGTCTGGCGCTGTGGTGCAAACATGTACAGATGCCTAAGGCTACTGCACCACTGTGTAAAAACAAACCTGGGCATGGGGACAAGCTTTGGAAACAAGGACATACCATGCTTCTGGGAACTTAAGTCCAGCCTGAGCCAAGGACTCCTTAAAATTAAAGGTCTCAGATTTGGAATGCTCTCCCAGAGAGGAGTGATACACATTCACGAAACAAAACCCACATCAGGGGTGTTGCACAAATGGAGCTTGTGACTTAAGCTTTCATTCACAAGGAATTAATTTCTTTTTCTTTTTCTTTACAACAAAAGCTGCTTGGAGCAGGGCCTGGTTTTTTTCCCCTCTATATTTGCATGGCACACTGTGCAGTGCAGTCCTGAAACCTGATTGGGAGACTCTAGAGGCTACTCTAACAATAATAGTAATGAAACCTTACATCCTTGTATCATTGATCATAACACGCAGATGTTTTCTCATCATCATTTTGCCATTTCAGTTTGATTACAGTGTTTTTTATAGTTTAAGCTATAAAAATCATCCTTGACTAATAATTTTTTTAGAAAAAGTGTTTATGATCTGTGATTGAACTATTTAAATGTTAACATTTAGCTATCAAGGAGAAACATAACAACTCATGTTAGAATCATTTGTGACAAAGCAGGAAATGGCTTGAGCATGCTTTCCTCTGTTTGTCCACAAACGTGATTATATTTTTCTGCTTTCTGTTGATCAGTTACTGACTTACTGGCACCAGGATTAGACTATGCAGTGAATAAATTACCAAGGAAAAAATATGTTGCTGTCCAGGAATAATCGGCTTTCTTGGCTGTTGCTTTCACGGAAGTGTTTAAGATATACTAGCAGCTGAATTTCTTCCTCTCTGCAAAGAATTGTCACAAAATAGTATCCCTGGCAGGGCAGTTTGATACCTCACATCTTATCAGTAGTTGTTTGTTTTTAAGGCAGGCTATTGGACAGTGTAAGGAAGTCATTCACCTCAATGATAGCACTCTGGTAAAATTTACCAGGCTACAACTGTAAACATTCAGATGGGAATAAAAACATTGGGAGGGGGAGGAAGTGTCATCCAAACACCACTTGTGGAAAGAAACGCAATACCTAGGGATATGTTTCCAGAGAATAGTTAACCTGGGTATTTGGCTCAGCCTTATCCGTGTGAGCACAGCAAACCTTGCCCGTGCTACTCTTTTGTCTTTGTTTCTGCACTGCCCATGTGTATTTGGCAATATAACCTATGATTTATTCATTTTGTGATACCTTTAGAAACCTTTCCCATTCATAGATTGTAAGGCCAGAAGGGACCTTGGAAGGTCATCGGGTCCAGCCCCCTGCACCAAGCAGGAAAGATAACTGAAGGTCAGGTGACCTCAGCATGGTGACTGTCTAGTCTCCTCTTGAAGATTTCCAAGGTAGGTGATTTGCACCACCTCTGGAGGGATCTTATTCCGCCATCTGGACACCCTGACTGTGAAGAAGTTTTTTTCTAATATTGAGCCTGAATTGGTCTTCCAGGAGTTTGCGGCCATTACTCCTGGTTTTCCCTCGGGTGCCCTGGTAAACAGTTGCTCACCAAGCCCCTGATGTACTCCCCTAGGGTAGCGGTAATCTGCTACCAGGTCCTCTCTCCGCCTTCTTTTCCTCAGGCTAAAGAGTCCCAGATTCCTCATCCTTTCCTCATGTGGCTTGCTGTGTAAGACTCTGATCATACGGGTGGCTCTTCTTTGGACTCTCACAAACTTGTCCATGCCTTTGTTAAAGTGTGGTGCCCAGAACTGGATGCAGTACTCCAGCTGCGGTCTCACCAGTGCTGGGCAGAGTGGAAGAATCAGCTCCTTGGTTTTGTTGGAGATGCATCAATTGATGCACGCCAGAGTATTTGCCCTACTGGCTACAGCATTGCACTGCTGTATTCGGCTCATATTCAGTTGCTTCAGTTGTGGGAGACCATATCTGTCCTTCTGGTGGAATTGTGTGGATGACATTTGAGAACAGCTCTTGAGTGACTTTTTTGTCGGCATCCTCGCTTCGTAGTGGAAGACTTTGAGCAGTCAGCATCAGATTCTGGGCTCATCTCTCATTCCCCAAGAGACTGTTTTAAGGGCCTTTCAGTCTGGGTCAGGGGGTTTTGTTTGGCTGGTAAGAGAATTTGGTAAACAGTAGGTAACCAGTTTGCTTAATTTGCAGTGAAGACATCCTTTATGAGGTTAAAATGCATCATGTGTGGATAAAATCTCAGAAGTTTCATGTGGTCACCTAGGGAAAGGAAATATAACAGTGAAAGTCCAGCTGTTTTTCTGGCTTGATCCTTGGAGTCAGAGTTTCTTGGACCCCTGGTGGACTTCTTACTTCTCTTAAGTCAGAGCCTAAAATAATTGTATGACAAGTTTTGAAGGGCCTACCTTCAGTGATCTATGCATTTGTGACACCAACTTTATGCTACACAATTAGACGTGCTTGTTTACATTGAGGATTTGTACCCCTTAATTAAATAGTGCATGTGCTTACACTTGTTGTTGTAATCAGGCAAAGTAGATGTTTATTTGTAACTAACTACCAGACTCCCAAGGGCCTTCATAACTGACCTGTGAGAGAGCGTACCTCAAAAGTGCTTTGGATTTGTGCTTTAAAAAATTGTTTAAAAATAATAAAGTAGCTTCTGCCTGGATACTTTAAGTCTTACAATTGGCTACCCTGACAAGGCATGTTAGAAAGGAATGTTCCACATACTAACGAGAGTGCAGTTTCTGACAATGGCTGAGTTTATCCAAATCCCTATTCCATCACTACTCTGCACACAGAACCTGTACAAAAGAGATTATATGGCCCCAAGCAGCCTGAAACTGCTTCCTGCAGCTACACCACTGAGCTATTTTCTTTCTTTCTGAGCCCTTCTTCACATACAGGTAAAGGCATGATGGGATCTAGACCAGCTTGGTTTAGCAGGGAACTGTTTCTAGTAAGCTAAATCACCAAAAGGAAGCTTATAAGAAGTGGGAACTTGGACAAACAACTAGAGAAGAGTATAAGATCGCTGCTCTGCTCGGGCATGCAGGGATGAAGCCAGGAAGGCCAAAGTGCAACTGGAGTTGCAGCTAGCAAGGGATTTGAAAGATAACAAGAAGGGTTTCTACAAATGTGTAGGTAGTAAGAGGAGGATTAGGGAAAGTGTGGGTCCCTTACTGAATGGGGGAGGATGAAGAAAAGGCTGAAGTGCCCAATGCCTTTTTTCCCTTTTTGCCTCAGTCTTCACAGGCCAGGTCAGCTCCCAGAGTACTGCATCCGGCAGCACAGTTTGGGGAGGAGGTGAGTAGCCCTCAGTGCTGAAAGAACAGGTTCGGGACTACCTAGAAAAGCTGGACGTGTACAAGTCCATGGAGCTGGAGTTGGCTGATGTGATTTGCAGGGCCATTAGCCATCATCTTTGAAAACTCATGGCAATCAAGAGAGGTCCTGGGTGATTGGAAAAGGACAAACATAGTGCCCATATTTAAGAAAGGGAAAAAGGAGGTTCTAGGGAACTACAGACCAGTCAACGTCAACTCACCTCAGTTCCTGGAAAAATCATGGAGTAGATCCTCAAGGAATCCATTTCTAAGCACTTGGAGCAGAAGATGATTAGGAACAGTCACCCTGGATTCATCAGGGGCAAGTCATGTCTGCCCAACCTAATTGCCTTCTATGATGAGGTGACTGGCTCTGTTGATGTGAGGAGACGGGTGGATATGGTGTACCTTGATTTCAGCAGGGCTTTTGATATCGTCTCCCACAGCATTCTTGCAGGCAAACTAAGACAGTATGGGCTGGATGGATGGTCCGTAAGGTGGATAGAAAACTGTCTGGAGCATTGGGCTCAGCAATGGCTCAATGTCTAGTTGGCAGCTGTTATCCAGTGGAGTGCTCCAGGCGTCAGACCTGGGGCCAGTTTTGTTCAATGTCTTCATCAGTGACCTGGAAGATGGCATAGGGTGTGCCCTCAGCAAGTTTGCAGATGACACCAAGCTGCGGGGTGTAGTAGATATGCTGGAGGGTAAGGCTAGGATTCGGAGTGACCTAGACAAATTAGAGGATTGGGCCAAAAGGAATCTCATGCGGTTCAACAAGGACAAGTGCAAAGTCCTGCATTTAGGACAGAACAATCCCATGCACCAGTACAGGCCGGGGGCTGACTGGTTGGGCAGCAACTCTGCAGAAAAGGACCTAGGGGTTATATTACAGTGGACAATAAGCTGAATATGAACCAGCGGCGTGCCCTTGTTGCCAAGAAGGCTAATGGCATACTGGGCTACATTGGTAGGAGCGTTACCAGTAGGTCGAGGGAAGTGACTATTGTCTGCTATTAGGTACTGTTGAGGCTACATCTGGAGTACTGTGTCCAGTTTTGGGCCCCCCACTGCAGAAATGATGTGGATAAATTGGAGAGAGTCCAGCGGAGAATGACAAAAATGGTGAGGGGGCTGGGGGACATGACTTATGAGGAAAGACTGAGGGAACTGGGCTTATTTAGTCTAAGGAAGAGGAGACTGAGAGGGGACTTAATAGCAGTCTTCAACTACCTGAAGTGGTGTGCAAAAGAGGATGGAACTAGGCTGTTCTCAGTGGTGGCAGATGATTGAGCAAGGAGCAATGGTCTCAAGTTGCAGCAAGGGACGTTTAGGTTAGATATTAGGAAGAATTTTTTCACTAGGAGGATAGTAAAACACTGGAACAGGTTACCTGAAGAGGTGATGGAAGCTTCATCCTTGGAAGTTTTCAAAACCCAGCTAGACAAAGCTTTGGCTAGGATAACGTAGTTGGGGATGGTCCTGCTTTGAACAGGGGATTGGACGACATGACTTCCTGAGGTGCCTCCCAACCCTTACTTTCTATGATTCTAGTTCATGATCCACAGCTGCAGGGCAGGAGGCATGATTGTGGGATCATGCATTAGATCCCATCATGCCTTATTGCCAGTGCAGGGGGAGCGTGATCCTAGGCTCCCCCTGCACCAGAAAGAAGCAAGCTCCCATGTCTGGGAGCTCCCTCAATTTTACACACTCCCCAGGCTGGGAGACAACAGCTGCCACAATTTCCCAGCCTGTGGCGGGGTGGGCACGTGAAACCCCTGGGGTCGGGATGGGGCATCATGGTAGCTGCGATCTCCCAGCCCCAGAGGCTTTATGTACCCCCAGGGCAGGGTGATGGTAGTCATGCCCTACAGCTACTGGGCCCCAGCTAGGTTCTGACATCAGGAAGCATGCTGTGGGAACCTAGCCTCCACAGCTATGGGACACTGGGTTCTGACAGCTAGGAGGTGCTGCTGGAACCCAGAGTTGGCAGCTGCTGGGGATGAGACTTCTGTCAGCTGTGGGACTCCAACTCCAGCTGGGCATGGTGCATCCCTGCATCTGGGAGCCTTGTCAGCTGACAGGGCTTCCAGCCACAGAGAAGACTGTGCTAAATGTGCAAATTAAAGCTTGGTAGCAACCAGCTATAAAGTTAGCACAGATATTCCAGATCTAACTTTATAGCTGGTTGGAGCTTTTTATCATGTAATAGCTAGCTCGCATGTGTAGCTGGTCTCCAGATAATTGTGCAGTTAACCAGTTAATTGCACAGTACCTCTAATGTGTAGAGGGGGGGCCTCTCTTTCTTTTGTGATTTGTTTTGCATTGAGAAGGTTGCAGCATTACAGCCTGAACCGTGCTGTCCTTGTTTCCAAGCAAAATATTCTGTTGCTTGTTATTGCTCTCAGACTTCAAAGATAGACAGTGGGGTTGAAAGTGTCAATATGTTGTTAATTCTGCTGTGGCAAGTTCCTGGCACTAGTCATTCAGATGAAGAGCTGTGATAAAGTGAAGCAGTTTAAAATTACAGCAAGTTCAAGGTAGATACTGTGATTTAAGTGCTGTATTTTCAGGGGAAGAACTGTGATGAAACTTGTGAACCCTGATTGATCATTTGTTAATCATGCCAATGGTCTGAGTTGACACAACTGCCTGCCCTTACAAGATACTGTGCTGCCATTTGTTACTATGCTGTCACTCTAACGGACTCATGCAAGAAGTGGTTTTTAAAAATGAAGTAGAAGCAAGTAGCAGGTACCAGAATTTTAGTAAACCCAACTTCACAGAATAAGTGAAAACTATAACAAACACAGTACCATGTCTTTCAAGATTTTGTGAAGGTTTAGAGTGAAGTGTGATTTTTCTAACTTAAAAAAAAAAGTAATCCTAAACCAGTAGGATCACATTACTTTGTGTATTGGTACCTTTTGTGGTGTTGAGCATGACTTGGCTGGGCAAGTGCAAGATCTAGCAGCTTGATACTGTGTGGCCAATATGGATTTGAAAGAGCAGGCTGCAAAAACTGCCCTGGGTATTGTAGGACCCTATGGGCTCTGACAAATGTGCAGCTCCCCACTGTAAATCATGGCGCTTTACGGGAAGTGTCATGAGTTACAGCAATCCCCCTGACTCAATAGATGTTCTCTTGATCTGGGTGCTGGAGGATCGAGCTCTAGCTTGGAGGCTGTTGTATGTCTGCAGCCTCTCTTCCCTAGCCCCACCCCGCTAGCTCTGCTGCTGTCCTGTCTTCAGGATGGGAGGGACCTTGGTTTGGGGTTTGCTCAGAACTTGCTCAGGAGGGGGGCCTACAATCCACCCTCTCCCTCCAGCAAAGGCTGAGCAAACTCCAAACCAAGCTCTCTCCCTTCTTTTCTCCCCCCTCCCGTCCTGAAGAAAGCACCAATGGTGGCTCTAGGTTGCATCAGAACTTTTAGAGGGCTGATTGCACAACAAAACATCACTTTTTGTCAGTGCCCTCTGAAATTGGATTCCACCCAACTTTTATCTGTGCCATCTCCTTCCCAATTTAGTGAGCTTTCTCTTCCTCTGGTTCCATGACCTTTGGCAACACCTTTGCTTACAGGTACTGGTAAACCATTTAGTGGAGTCCAAGTGCCACTTTCTGAGTAGCTGAGGAAAGGGAACTTCACCATCTTCAGTGGCCTCCTCCTAAAAAAGAAGCCCAGAAGGAAAAATGAGTAGGATGCTCTGATTTGGTGCTGAAGGAACATATCTGATGGGGGATATAGGTAACTGTAGGCAATAGGATAGCATGGCTGAATGTGGCTCTTTTCTGCATTGTGACTCATCGGTAAAACTGTCATCTCCTAGTTGGAGCAGGTCTAGAACAAGAGGCAGGAATTAAAATAGCTTGATTTATTTTGAGATCCCAGGCTGAGTTCACAATACTCGCAGTTCATAAAGCATATTTTGATTTGCAAATGGGCATGTGAGTTACTGAGAGAAGTTAAGTATAGAACTCCATAATGTCATCTTCACTTGCTGTCAGGGCAATAACCATATTTAAAAAAATGCAGGTTAAACTTTTTGAGAGCTTTCTCTTGCTTGGAAAGATGTTTATCTGCTGCCATATTTTTTTATTTTTTAGAAAAATGTTAGGATGCATTTTGAACTTACTCCATAACTACTAATTTTTTTCCTAGCAATATGTCTGTTTCTTAAAATACTAATCTAGAAATTCTTTACAATCTTTATTTCTGACTAATGCAGGAACATTATCATCTGTCTTGCAGACTGCTAAACAAGCAAAAATGAAATGCCACATGGGGAGTAATTAAAAATGGGTTCCTTGTTGCCCCTCTTCTCCAACTTTTACATGGGGCACCTTGAAAGCTGTGTATTAGAATCTTAGATATTCGTTGTCCCCTAACACCCATCATCAAACTTCTTCAAATTATCTGAAGTTTGGGAAGACTCAAGTAGGAAAAGCAATTCCTTTCCTTTTAAAGAATTTTTAGCCTATGTGGACCCATTTATAATGGGAATTTCTTCCTCCCCAGAAGAAACAACTAAGCTTGCCAGAAAGTGACATCAATGCCCAAGGCTTCTGTTGTGTACCATGTCTGTTTGGATACAATGGGGAGTTACTGTTTTACAAACAGAAACTGATTTGTGAGTGGGACAGGATGTTGTGCAACAATGTTAGGGGGCAAAGTTGCAACAAAAAAGAGATTATAGCAAGGAATTATATTTGGATAGCTAATTGCCATTCAGTTTTAAAGTAATAGCGCAGAGAAATGTTAGGGCTGTTGGTAATGGCACTGGCTTCCTGTTATGAAACAGTGATTCATAGATGTAGGGATGCTATAAAACTAGTTGAATTCTTATAAGGTTGTGGTGATTCCTGTTCTTGAAAACATGGGGACTCAAAACGTATGACTAAATATATTCTTATTGTCATCTCACTATCCCTCCCCTGATTTCCTTTTTTTCCCCCTATGGCACTCTGCAGTGTATTCCTTGACTTTCTGGATGCTTCTTCTCATCTTATATGGCCTTAACATTTTTATTTCCAATTATAAATGCTGCCAGGTTTGTGTTGAAATTAGGCTTTATTTATATACTGAAGGGCTTTCGGGTGGATTTATATCTTCTTTATGTCTGCAAAGGGAAAATGCTTAACCCAAAGTAGGTAGAACTAGCGCAAATTATTATACCTTTAGAGAATATTATAATAATGTATAGAAGGGTGGAGTTACAGGAGATTATTTTAAGTGTTAATTAATTCCAATTTAGCTGGAATAACTTGATCTCTCCTCTGCAGCTGCATAATCTCTAGTGAATTGACTGACTGCATCTACTATTTGCATCTGTCAGCTAAACCTAAGACGCAAATACAGAATCCTAGTATTCAGAAATATTGTAGATTTTATGACAGGCGAAAGATTATAGGTATGTAAACCAATGATTAGATCAGTGAGACATTTCTCTCCCTGCCAGATGTAAATGTTCATGTTATTTTAAGACAACCATGCCCAGTTTCCTCAATAATTTTTCCAAAATTCAGAAGAGAAGGAACATGTCCAACTTTTGAATGAACTGCTGAAAGGATGGAGCAGTAGTTTGGCAATATGCTTTGGGACTTCATGCTTTTATAAGGAAAGAAGGCAGATCAAAGAATTTTTTTTCTACACTATTTTATTAATACTCTTAGTTCAGAATTTTAATCCACAGTGTGAGGTGATAGTTACAGTATGTAGTTGATGGGCACAGCACTTCATATTAATAGTTTTGGGCAATGGGATGTACAGCCTGTGTCGTCATAAGCACAGCCTAACAACTGTGCTTAGCTGACTGACAATATTGGACAGAACACTGATGGTAAAAGGTATTGATTTATAACAGGTATATTGCATTGTTGAATTATGATCGATTGCTCGATGTATCCTGATTATTTTATGAGATGATACTTGGAAGTTTTCAAGTACTGCATATAGTATTTCAGGGGCAAATTTTATATACCCTCTTTATGTCCTCAAATAGAAAATAGAACACGCAGAGTGCCTCTACTACACAATCATCAATATTATGTAATATTGGTTTGTGCTGCATTTTTAAGTGTTGTCAGGCAAGTTTTTAATAATCCATTTTTTATTTGTTGTCCAGTTATCAACTGATGCTATTTTTGCTGACCATTAAGTATCCTTAATTTGGAACAGTGTTGCTCAGCCTTTTTTGCAGTGAGCCAGATGGACAGTGTCTGGTCTGAATGCAGGCTGGATAGTGGTTCCAAACCAGCACCCAGAGCTGGCATCACAGGCAGTATCCAGCCACACAGGGTGGGTGGGGAGCAGGGGGAAGCCCAGCCCAAGCTTGGACCTGCAGTGGGCGTTAACCCAATCTTGAACCACATTAGTATGTTGGCTACAAAGGACCAACTTACAGGATCATCATAAAATTCAAATTTATTAGACGGATGCAAAAGTCAGATCATAAACCTAGGAGTTGATCCCCTCAACACACACTCATTCAGGCACAAGCACACGCTCACAGTAGCTAGCTATGAACAGTAAGCACTGATGTCAAGATACACCTATCCCCAAGCACTGGACTCTGCCGTCAACGGCCAGTCAAGCCTTCTTTCAGTGCAATGTTGCATCAGAAGGGGGTCACTGGCTGGTCCTTCTGGCTGGGCAGGCAGGGTGCTGGTCGGGTCAAAGAGGGTGCCACTGGGGGTCATTCTTCGCTGCCTTTTATCCCTCTCTGGCAGACTTTGGTGACTCCCCAGTTTTCGGGCTTACCCAATCCAGGGATCATTGACCTCATGGGATGTCCCCCTCGGTGTGTGGATGGCAGCTGTCAGCCCCAGGGGTCATGTCCGCAGGTACATGCAGTCTTAGGAGTCAGTTGATTAAAGTTTGATTAATTCACTGCTGTAATTAGTTCAAACCGGGGATTCTGTACTTTTTAACAGTGACTTTTTCAGGGAATTCCTGGCTCTGTATTGATCCTTTTCTCTCCTTTAGCCTGTGGTTTCCTAGGTGTTAATTGCCACTTGTTTGCTTGTTCCTGTCTAGCTACTGTGTTATGCAATCAGTCAAGATTCATTCAGGGACCCACTCCATATAGAGAAGCTGCGGTTTGATTCCCACCCTTGCTAACATTGTTACATGGTACAACTTACTTAAAGTACATTTGTTACAAAGTTAAAAGGCATAGAATATAAAACATAAAAGGGTGAAGTGCCATGGCACATGCAACAAATAGACCAAAAAGAATGCTGGGGGGGGGGGGCAGGGAGGGGAGGTATACTGATGCGGAATACTATTTTATACCCATAAATGTATCTACAAACTATATTTTTATTACAAGTACACCTTATGTTCCATAATAATATAATAAAAAAAAAAAAAAAAGAGGGGGGGAGGAAGAAAAGGAAGAAAAGAGAAAGCATCCCCAAAAGGGGGCAAATACTGCAAAAGGGGCTTTTTGCCATATGGAGGGGCTTCATATTCGGGTGGGGGGGCAAGCAAAAAAAAGGCTGCTTGCTACAAGTATGCCTCCTCAAGTGAACTAACTTAGATTGGGTGCACCATTTTTGGGGCAATTTAAGCCCTCTGCACCCTTGGATGAGTGGTCCATCTAAATGTAACACCTGTATGTACCTTCATGGTTCAAGTTAAACCTGCGTAATGTAAGTTGCCAAAAGCAGAGGAAAAATCTGTATGTCTTGGCAGTAGATTCTAACTCTGTGGTTTCTGAAAGAATGAAGCCTGTTGTGATCATACATTTTAAATCTATGTCTGTAAGTACTTACTAGTTAGATATTGAAGTGTTTCTGAAGTGGGCAATTTAATATTTCAGAAACAGTCTATGGATGACTCTCTCATCAACTAATTGTTACGTTTGGCGGTCGGGGGGAGTTGGCATTTAATATCAGATGTACCTGTCTGGTTTACTTAGGCATTTGGTGCCTAGGTGCCTTTGTGGTTATGGGCCTTGCTAAGTGTGTCTCATGTCCTTACTTGCTTGTTTTACTTGACTCAGGACTATGGTGGTCTAATTTAACATGTCACTGTGTCTACTGTATCAGCATCCCCACACTTAAAAATGGTGGTGGGGGCACTTGAACTAAAGCTTGTTGGACAAGCTTTAGTTCAAGTGCCCCCACCACCATTTTTTAAGCACTGAGACACAAAACACAGAGGGAACTGCTGGGGTGTGGCAATTGCCATACTCCAGCAGACTCAATTAATCCTGTTTGCTCCAATGCACTGGAATTCCAGTGCATTGCAGCAGCCTCAGGCCTTGTGTATAGGTGCCCTGAAGTACTAGACTAGGATTTAAAAAACAAAAAAACCTAAGCAGATAGCTGTCTAAAAATCAATCAGAATCAAATGGCAGTTGGGTGCTTATATACCTTGGGGTTCTTTAAACATCTCAGATAAACAGCTGTTATGAGCAGAAAGCTTGACCACCATGGTTCTGAGTCAAGTAAAACAAGCGAGTAAGAACATGAGACACATGCTTACCAAGGCCCATAACCACAAAAGCATTTAAGCGTCAAACTCTAAGCTAATTAAAGCTCTCCACCCCCTGTGCCTCTGTCCCCCTGTTCCTGGCGCGCATGTAAAAGTGCTCTCAGTTTGTAACTATTTTATGCAGTAGATGTAAGGCACTTATTGTGGCTAGTTTGGGGCTCTCTTTTTGTTTCATAGACCTCTACTATAATTAACATTGTTTTCTATAATAGTAGCATTTACAAGTTCCTACTGTGATTTGGGCTGTTCTTACCTGGCACTGAACAAAGACCTAATGAGAGATGGTTCCTGCTCTGATGATGATTTAATATAGACAAGCAAAATGGAATGGGGAAAACAGTTTTCTTTCTCTGTAGATGGGGAATTAAATCGGAGTGAAATTTAAGAGGAAGAAAAGGGTGTCAAATTCAAAAGTTCAAAGGTAGAAAAAGGTGTTAAATATTCATTTCCTGTTGGAAGTCAGTGCCTTTGAAAAATTTCCCCTAAAGTGACTTACTAAACATCACACGGGAAGTTAATGTCAGACTTGGGTTATAAGCTTGGATTTCCTGAGTCCCAGTTCATTCTTAACATTCTCTGTCCATTTAGATCTATCCTTATATTTTGAACACTTCAGCCCTGCATGAAGTAATCATTAATTCAAAGACATGTTTTCAATATAGCTGGTAAAAAGAGTTGTATACAGTCTTCCTCTAAAAATATGAAAATTGATGGGCTATTCAATTATGATTTTGTTAATTTTATTAAACAAAGGTATACAATTAAATATGTACTATGTAATTATGGGACTGCTTGCCTGGTGGAACAACCACAGAAGCCCAGTGGAAGGCGTCTTCTATCAAGATTAGAGCCCTGTTGGCCTAGTAACTTTTGAGTTAGGAGGTTGATTATCTTGTTTTAATTATGGAAAAGGTATTTACTGCCAATGTCTTCAAATAAGTATATTTTTAAAAAATTACAAGGTTGTAAAGAAGCTGGTGGTTCTTATGTGAAACAAAAACGAGGCATCTAACTTTTTTGTCTTTCAGATTTCTGTGCTTTCTTGTGTTTTGTGCATTATTGCTGTAAGAGCCTGTGTTTCAATTCTGTTCCAGCTCATAATACATGTACCTCATGCTTCTCAGACCCACGAACTCTATTTTGTGAACAGAGATGCAATATCCTTGATGCTGTAAGACTACTTTTTGTTTTCATTTACTTGCCCACTCTCCTTTTGTCTGTCTCCTGCTGCATAGGTCCTCTATGCCAATGCCTAAGTGACAACCAGTGGCAGTAATGAGGCTGCAGACTTCTTTATAATTGAACTCTGTCAGTGCTGCCCATTTTTAAGTTTGCAGCATGTGCACTGGCTCATTAATCCAAGCCACTATATGTTCTTCTCTGGGTTTTTCTCCCCCCTTCCTGCCCCCCCCCCCTTCTATAACATAGTATTTGTTCAAATAATGAATCCCTCTCTTATATGCTGTGGTACAGGAATGAGTTGCTAATTGCAACCACTGTTATCAGCTTGGCTAGTAACACAGTAAAATCAGTCAGTTGGAGGGAGCCAAATGACCTACAGGTCAGTGTTAGATGGTATTGTTGATTATGTACATAAACACAGATATGTGATTGTGCTGAAACTGAATTCTTTCCATTCGGTTTTCATAGTTGATAGGGTTGGAAGGGACCTAAGCAGATCATCAAGTCTGACCCCCTGCCATGTGCAGGAAAGGATGCTGGGGTCAAATGACCCCAGCTAGGTGATTGTCTAGCCTCCTTTTGAAGACCCTCATGGTAGGGGCGAGCACCACTTCCCTTGGAAGTTGGTTCCAGCTCCTAGCTGCCCTGACTGTGTTTCATGCACCTTAAATGTGAAATGCTGGATTGCGTATGATTTGCAGGAAGATCTTTCTAAAATCAGGAATTATTTATTGGGGCCGATTTTTAAATGCTCGTGCTGCACGCAACTGCAGCGCAGCACTTGGGCAGCGAGAAGCAGAACTGGCAGTGTGGAAAGCTGCCCCCAGCTGGTCAGTCCATTGTGAAAGAAGGGGAGGGAAGGGCCATGGCAGGGCAGATCAATGCTCCCCACAGTGAGGGAGGGGCCAGGGGCAGGTGCTGCCCAGGCAGGTGGGGGGAGGGCTGGAGGTGTGGCTCATGTTGGGGGGGGGGGGGGCGGGGGGGCTGCT
>NW_017729022.1:33879145-33880883 GCF_001723915.1 Gavialis gangeticus
CTGCTGCTGCTGCTTGCACTCTGGGAGAATGGGTGTGTGCCCCCCTTATCTGTGCAGGGTGGGGCAGGCTGCAGCTGGGACTGCATGGTGTTTTTCTCAGTAGGGGCTGGGCTTGGAGCAAACACTGGCAGTGCTGGGAGGATGATGCATCCACCACAAATTTTGTCACATCTCAGCTTCCAGTGCTGCTGTTGCCAGCTGCCTGGTGCACCCCTGACTCTTCCCGGTGCCCGGGTAGAGGCTGGGCATTGAGCTGGAGCAGCACCAGTGGTGCTGGCTGTGGCAGTACTGGGAGCTGAGCAGCGTTGAAATTTGGAGTGGATGCAGCATGCCACCAGTGCCTGCTCTGAGACCATCTCCCACAGAGGAGAGCCCTGTGCAGGCCTGGCTACAGCCTGCCCTGTCCCATGCAGATCTGGGGGGCACCCCCCCATGTCCTCCTGGGGTGCAAGCAGCAGCAGGAGCTGCCTTTTTGCCTCCCCCCTGCCCCCTCCCTCTCTCACCATGAGGGGCGTTTGATCTGCCCCCCTCCCTTTCCACCACACCGGACTTATCAGCTGGAGGCAGCTGTATTGGAAATTGGATCGGTATCAGCCGATTATGCCGCCTTAAATATGAGCTATCGGTATCGGCCCCCAAAATCTCTATAGGTACACCTCTGCTAAAAATAGTCTTTGCAGTTGTGAAACGGAAGAGAGAGATTACCAGGAATGGCTAAAAGACTACACTGAAGAAGAAAGGATATCTTGATTAGTAGAACATACGTAGATATAGATGTCAGTTGAACACAATGTTTTATTGATATTTTTACAATTTTAAAGCAATTTGGAAACCTACCAGTGCCTCAGTCATTATAATAAAATACATTCTAAATACCTATAAATTTGGTGTTTGATTTTTGGATTTTTTTTATCATGGAAAATCAGAGCTCCCCCTGCCTCCTTCACTCACCAAGATGCAGATCCAGCTTTGGCTGCCCCCCACCATCCCCCACTTAGTGGCACTGAGCAGCCTTCATATGGCAGTACCCTGTCCATACCATTGCCCTTTACTCCCCACCCACAGCTCCCCACCTCTGCTGGTGCCCCTCATTTCCCCACTCATAGGCAGGGCTATGGGGCCAGGGACCTGGGTCTGCAGGCCCCTGCCAACCCCAGTAGTGCTTGAGCCCCAGTCACCACTTGTGGGAGGTGGCAGGTGCTGTGGTGGAGCTAGAGCATGAAACCTGGCTCCCCTTCCCCCACGAGCAGCATGGCTGGAGCGGAGCCACGGGAGGGGTGGGGGTGGGATGCCTTGCCTTGCTGCAGGTCTCCCTGCCCTACTGACTTCCCCTTGGCCTCTGCAGCACAATGGGCAGGGTCTGGCACACCAGGGCAGAATGGGGTCAGGTGCGGAAGCTTGGTGCCATCACTGAGCCCTGTGCTGCCATGGTGAGGCACCCCCTGCCATACCAGCAGCAGCAAGGGGCACAACTCCACACTGCCATGCCTGCTGATGTCAAGCAGGAAGGGGGCACTTTGCTATGGTGGCATGGGGCTCGCAGCAGCAGCACTGAGCTTCCCCACCCTGTGTGTCCTGCCACACCAGGTCTCACCTGCTGGCTTGTGGAGGCTTCAAGGGGAGGGCAGCATGGCAGGGAGACTTGAGCCCGCAGCGGGCAGCCCGCACCTCCCCTACCTCATGCACAAATCTGGGGAGCACATGTCCCCCTGCCACCCCCCCCCCCCCCCCCGGGGGG
>NW_017729022.1:33881305-33883400 GCF_001723915.1 Gavialis gangeticus
TACCTGAAGGGAGCTGGTCTCCAGGCTGTCTGCTAGCCACGTGCATGTATATGTCCACACATGTACATGGTGCCCCCAGTCCCTTGCAGGCTGGAACTCTGCCAGCCTGCAAGGGGAAACTCACTGCTTTCCATGTTTTTTTCTTTTTTAGAGGAGGAAATGCAGGAACTTCTCCTTTTTAAAGGAGAAAATCTGGGTTTTACTGCATTTTTCCACAACAAATGGAAAACCTGGATCCCTGCATATAACTAACAAAACTAATAACCAGGTGAACTCTAAGTCATTAAGTTAGAAGAAAACATACTGATTAAACCAGTTAGTTAACTTCACCGGCAGAGAGATTTTCTTCCAGCAATACATTTTTTTAGTACTTCTTTCCAGGGTAGTTCCTTGCCAAAGGGTTTCTACCAGTTCCCTTAGGAGATAATTTGACAGCAACTTTGAGGAAGTTTTCTCTGATATTCAGCATAATTATTCCCTCTCACTTTTATCTTAATGATCCTAGTTAAATCTCCCCCCACCCCCTTTAACAGCATTCTTCTGATAAATAATTGGTTCACCTTCTGTCTTGTTACCTGTCTATATTGCCAAACATATGACACTAGAAGAGCTATACTGACGTGTCTTGTGTAAAACCTGGGAGTTTAAAAAAAAACATAACTTTATATTTAAAAATAAAATAGAGAATCTGATACACCTGCAATGCAGAGAACAGGTTTGTACTGGTATGTAGAAAGAAGCAATGGTCTGAGCACAGAAATGAGAACAAAAGGCTCCAGAGTCTTGACTGGATATAGAAGACCAATGTGTAAGTCGCTTCGCTCTCAGTGCAGAATGACATGGCTCCAAAATTTGCACTTGCTTACTGTAGGGCTGAATCTTATGCTGCGCTTCTCATGGAGTCTTTGAGGTGAGAAAAAGAGGTGGAGTAATTCAATAACACACTTGATAATTATGCCTAGTCTTTATATAGCACTTTGCGTGTATAAATCTTCAAGCTATTTACAAAGTAAGTTAATATAATGATCATAGTATTATAGATGGAGGAACTGAGATGGAGCATGGAAATGTGAGTTGCCAAAGGTCAGTTGTAGAGTCAAGAATGGCACTGGGTCTCCTGGGTCTGTTCAGGGCTCAGAATGAAATAATTTAATTTCATACTTCTTGAATGTGACATTTGGCTTCACCCACTTGTGGAGAACTAAAATGCTGGCTTCTTGGGTGCATTTGGGTGTTGTTGGTTTTTTTTTAGGAACTATCCATTTAGGAACTGTCATTTTGGTTTAATTTGAAGCTGCTGTTGGTGAAGATTTTTTTTTTTTCCCTTGATGGGAATCTCTTGATGGCTGTTTGGTGCTTTGGTTGCTTTTTATTTCTATGATATACAGGGACAGTTATCTAACGTTCTAATATGATGCTAATGTTTTCATTTCCAAGAAGAAGTTCATAAATCAGAAATAATGTGCACCGCAGTTATTTGTGCATTTTTACAGTTCTCCTAAGAGTGTTCATTTTCCTATAGGGTTTAATAAGACCATATGTTATATTTGTTCATGATACCTGAAAAAGCATTAAAATGTAAATGAGAACAACTGGGTGCAGTACAGTAAAACTGATTGCAAACAGTTAATAAACCATGTCTGTGCCATTTCTGCAAAAAGATCAAATTAATTTCCAGTAAATGCATACAACTTGGTTCTGTTGATTGACAGAATAAATGCAGAACCTCAGGGATAATATATACTCATTAGAAATTTCTTCAGAATTTCACTACATCTACTTGGGGGGGGGGGGGGGGAAAGGACCTTGACATTATGTAACATGGAACATTCCCCCTCCAAGCCTTTGCTTAAGGATAAGGAAGGAAAAGCTTTGTTTGGATTTAAAAACAAAGAATCTGTATCTGTAAGGCAATATTCTGGTTTTTTTTTTTACAGCATCAAAACAGAGATGACTGTGGATGCTACACAGCAGTACCTTCAAGGTGCAGCAGCACAGCTTTGAATCTGACAAGCTGAAGCTTTGAATTGGATTCTGCTGACAACTTTGGTCCTGCAGACGTTCCTCTTAAAGTGGTAAGCTGAAAAACAATGTT
>NW_017729022.1:33888400-33889074 GCF_001723915.1 Gavialis gangeticus
TAAGGATAAGGAAGGAAAAGCTTTGTTTGGATTTAAAAACAAAGAATCTGTATCTGTAAGGCAATATTCTGGTTTTTTTTTTTACAGCATCAAAACAGAGATGACTGTGGATGCTACACAGCAGTACCTTCAAGGTGCAGCAGCACAGCTTTGAATCTGACAAGCTGAAGCTTTGAATTGGATTCTGCTGACAACTTTGGTCCTGCAGACGTTCCTCTTAAAGTGGTAAGCTGAAAAACAATGTTCTATTTAAAAGTATGCATGTGTGTAAAATGTATTGCTGTTCAGTAGAGAACACAGCTGAAATGTTTAGCGTCTCCCAAAAGGACTAGCAAAAATTGGTTGGCTAATAGAAGGGTGTTTTTAACTATAGGTCAAGCATAACTATCTTGGAAATTTCAGGGATAGTTTAAAGTGGTCTCTTGAGATAATTGGCCTCCTGCTAGGGTTGATCCTTAGTGCAGGCTTCACTGTATATGTTATTTATCATCAGTGCTTCTGTGTTTCAAACAATACTTAAAATTGAGCTTATTTTGTTGCTACGTGATGTGATGGAATGGCAGGTCAAGTCTCATTCAGACTCTTGCATTTTTTTTTTAAGCTCCTAGGTTTTGTAATATGACCAAATGGGAGAATTCATAGATTAAGGGTCGGAAGGGACCTAGTAGATCATC
>NW_017729022.1:33889085-33890086 GCF_001723915.1 Gavialis gangeticus
GATGGCGAATTCCAGCAAGCGATGATCACTATTGCCCATATATATAATATGAAAGCTATTTAGGAATATTGACAACACTGAAATAAAAATTATCATCAAGTCCTACAACATTAATGAGCCTGAGTAAAACAATTATGGGATATTAAAAAAAATAATAACTTTTTAGTTGGAATCATTGGGCACACTTCTATCACATCAGCAACTTTTCTTACAAGTGCCAGAAAGTTCCCTTTTTAAAATTTCAATTGAGATTTTGCTGTAATTCTTGAATTGAAGAATCTTAGAAAAAATCATGAAACAAATGTTGAAATCATTAGACTCAGCATGACTCAATGTTGTGTGTTCTAGCTAACTCTGAGATGTAGCAATTTTATATAAATGATCCCAAAGCACCATGTTCCATTGGTCTTAACAGTCTTTGACTTCATTTGTTATGGGATGACTTCATTCTGGGATTTTTTTCTTTCAGTAATTTGCTCTTTAGATAAGAAGTGAACTAACCTTATAAGACCGTTCTTCTGGAATAGCGGAAGCATGTTGAGTGTATTGGCTGGGGCAAAAGTTACTTTTGGCCTCCCTTCCCCTGCCCCTCCCACCTTTTTTGCCTTCAAATCCTTGAGCCAATCTGCAAAACCTTGGGCTCTCTATGCCTGTTCAATGTTACACCGACTCCCAAGAGTCCTTTCAAATAGCCATCCTGAAAGCCAAGTTTTAATGGTGTGTAGCCAGTAAGTCATTTCCCGTGGTACATGTTTGGAGTGGTGGGTTAGGAGTGGTGGTGCTGGGAAGAATGCTAACTTTAGTCCTGGAAATGATTGATCGAATATTAATGGTGCCATCGTATTAGGTAGTTGATAACCAAGGATCCTGGTGTTCTCTGTTTAAAAATCGCAAATGCTCTGACTTAAAAAAAAATTGCAAATTCTCTGCTTTAAAAAAACTCAAAATCCATGTTTTTCCACGATTTAAAATGAAACAACACTATATGTGTATATATATAT
>NW_017729022.1:33895086-33899434 GCF_001723915.1 Gavialis gangeticus
TAACCAAGGATCCTGGTGTTCTCTGTTTAAAAATCGCAAATGCTCTGACTTAAAAAAAAATTGCAAATTCTCTGCTTTAAAAAAACTCAAAATCCATGTTTTTCCACGATTTAAAATGAAACAACACTATATGTGTATATATATATATCATTTGAACACAATGTTTTATTGATATATTTACAATTTTAAAGCAACTTGGAAGCCTATCTGTTGTTATAACCAGACGAGGTTCTTTGGGTAAATGTGAGATCTTTTATTAGACCAACTAAATAGCTGGAAAATGGGTTTTTTTTGCCAGTTTTTAGGCACAAACACCCTTCTTCAGGTAGAGGGAGAGTTTGCTTGTGTTTTTGTGTTCCCCTGAATGGAATAGAAACCAATATGCAAAATGCAGATCTCTGAAAATGTAGATGTGTGGCGGTAAGGAACAGAGGCCATGGGAGACGATAGGGGTGAGACAAGGGGGTGGGGGGCGGGGAAGGAAAGAATGTTGACCTGGTGCTAGAATGAAGCTGGTAAAATGTAGAGAGATTACCTGGGGTTATCAGATGTCAGGCAGGTTTATAATGTGCCTTAAATCCGATGTCTGTATTTAGTCCATGTTTTTTTGTATCCAGTAGATTTTTATGAAGTGAAGTTCATAGGTTTGTCTACAAAAGATGCTTTGTAATTTCCATTTGAGGATTAGAATGGAGAGAGAGAAAGTGATCATTTTGTGAGAAATGTGCTCCCACAGGTAATTGGGTATTTTTGTCTTTGATAGATTTTTGGTGTGCATTCGTTCTGGTAAGCAGTTCTTGCTTAGTTTTTCCTACGTATTTTCCATCAGAGCATTTAGTGCACTGAATGAGATTGTATTTCATTTCCGGAGGTGCAAATGTAAGATCCAGGAATGTTCGTGGTTCTGTTGTGGGGTGTAGTTATGGTGGGAGTGGTGGAGACATGTTGGCAGGCTTTACATTTCTTGTCCTGGCATGGTCTGGATCCATTTGGTGTGCTTTGGGCCATAAGAAGTTTGCTTCTGGTGATGAGGTTGGTGAGCTTTGGTGTTTGTTTAAAAAGTAGGATGGATGGTTTGAGAGAGAGATCTCTTTAAGAATTGGGTTGTTTTCTAGTATGGGTTGCAGTTGTTTGAGGATTTTTCACATAGGTTCCAAGGAGGGATGGTACGTCATAACTAATGGTGCACAATTTGTACACCCTCAATCATTATAATAAAAGAAACAAAATAAAAATCACAAAATATATAGGGATTTATTTATCGTGGAAAATCAGAGCTGTCCCTACCACCTCTGCCTAGGATGCAGATCCAATTGCAGCTGGCCCCCTTGCTGCGTTTGTGGCACTGAGCAGCCCTGATTATGCTGGTGCCCTACCGCTGCCCATACTGTTGCCTCTCACTCCCAAGCCACAACCCCCACCAGGCCTGCCGATGCCCCTCACTCTGAACCCACTTCCCTCCACCCCCTAGGCCCCCAGTGTGTGGGGAAGGAGAGGTGTGGCCATAGGTAACATGTGGGGGGTGGGGCACAGGTGATGCCAGGGGGGTGGGGGAAGGACAAGTGCCCCCTGAGATTTCTGCACTTAGTGGGGTGCAGAGCATGGGGCTGCAACCAAGCTGGCCTAGCTCCAGGCAGGAGCTGCCTCTGCAGCCCAGCAGGCAGAACCCAGTGTGGGAGGGAGCACTGTGCTGCCATGGCTGCCAAGATGAGACATGGTGGCAGTGTGGAGTTGTTCCCCCACTGCTGCTGGGCAGAGAAGGGGAGACTCATCTTGGCAGCCATGGTGATGTGGCACTCCCTTCTACATATATTTGACAGCACTAATTGAAAAATGTCACTATTTTTTTTATGAACTTTACAGCTTTAGATCAACTCCTTTTTTGTAAATATGTAAAATATGTAGTATGATATATTCATCCAGGGAGTGGAATATATACTTCAGATCAAAGTCTCCAATGATTGTTTTGTTTTGTTTTGTTTTGTTTTTTGGCAAAAGTATTTAAAAGAGTAAAAATTAAAATATAAATGATAGCAAATATATATACACACACACCCATATACTATGTAGACTGTGTGTTCCGCATAACTTTGTGGATGAATTTATTGTTCTGCATATTTTACATTCTTAGGAAAAAAAGTTTAGCCTAAGCTATAACAATCACAAAAATACGTAGCTTCCAGTTTGTAATATGGACTGCATAATAAGTGACAGTGATAGTGAAATTTTCTTTCTTTGCACTATGAAAAACTTTAAGGAAAAAGAAATAACTTTTCCAGCATTTCATTCTTCAAGGGAAGAAGAAAACAAAAACACTGAAGATGGGTAACTCTGCCAGGTCTAAAAGCCTTGTTACACATTAATTTTAGGCAGCTCCTGGAGCTCTTAACCCCTGGATTATCCACACATTAACACCTGAAATTTAGTTTTAAGCATGTTTTAGGCAATTTAAAAAACCTGCCTTGGAGTAGCATAATATCTTTAATTCATGTAACATATGTTCCATTAGTGTGTGGCCACTCCCCACAGATGAGCATCCCAAGGTGCAGCCCTCTAGCATCCCAGGATGCTGCATCCCCTTCCACACCCTCCTGTTCTGTACGGGCAGAACTGAACTGTACTGCCCAGGGGACAGTACTGGCACCAAGCCAACTCTCTCTTCCACCTCCTGGGGGTGTGACCTTCCCACCCCCAGGGGTGCAGCCATGTGCAAATAGCCTGCAGAGCACATGCCAGCTAGATGCATCTCAGGGCATGGATGGGTCTGGGACTGGCGTGCTGCAGAGGTGGGGAGTGGGAGCAAGGTAGTGGGTCAGATTGAGTCCCCATCAGCTGGGGCTTCATTTCTGGGGCTGGGGCAGTAGCTCCCCCAAAAGTGCCTTCCCTCACTGCTCCCACCTCCCAGCCATTCCCAGCAAGCATGACCAGCACCCTCCATGCCCCAATCTTAAATTCCAATTTATTAAAATATACTTTAGTTTACTTTTTCTTTATTTATATTTTACTTCTTTATTTTATCCTTCAGTGGCTGACTTCCATCATTTCACCTCCCTTTTCCTACCCCCATTTACTTTCGACTTTTTTAAATTTTCATTACCCACTCCCATCCCATTAACTCACCACCTCCCAGCTTCATGTTCTATCCCCTCCCTCCCAAGCCATCTCTCACCGCCCCCCCCAGCAGGGATAGAAACCCATCCTGGCACACTAGCCCTGTACTGGCAACTCGCAGCTATAGTTCCCAGTCAGGTTCCTGCTTGCCAGCCCTCCAGTGGCAAGTCGTAGCTGGACAGGTCAGAGACAGATTTGGAGTCTTAAGGTGCAACTGCTCCAAATTCAGGCTAGCACTAACATCAGTCAACATATGAGCAGTTCAAAGTGCAGTGTGTAACAAGGCCCTTTAACTGCAGTGCTTTTACTATTGTTTTTTTACTGCAGTAGAGAGACTGAATTACACATCATATATTTGATAACAAAGTAAAAAAATGCTGGGTTGGTGAGGGTATTTGAATGGTTTCTTTAAGTAGATGTGGTTAGGCAGCTGGGAAGGGTTCTAGGGTTTACTTTGATGCAAAGGAACAGCAGACTTAGGGATGATAATTGTTTTCCTTATTCTAACGAAAGCTCCTTGTCAGAACAGTCGCATCATGATTCTTTGTCACAGTGTTGTGTTTACTGTATCTGGCTCAAGAACCTGTATATTATTCTGTGTCTCTTCCCATGAAAGTATGGGGAAAGTGTCTGGAAAAATAAATTAAAACTCAGGCTGTTGATGAGCTTGGATCCTGAAGATCTATGGGGAAATCAGGATCCATTCCCATAGATCCTTGAAGGTTTGAGGTGAACGGTCATCTGCTTTTCAGGCTTTCTGTGAACTGACAGCAGAAATTGCAGGGGAATTGTCTCTACTGCTAACTGAAGTTACTATTGCCTCTCACTTTTAAGATTACCTATAGACAAAACTGCTTGCCCTTCAAGGGAGTACAGCTCAGTTTAGCACAACTCATGGTTATTAATAATATTTCTGTACTATATTCAAATTTTCTGTGCATCAAAAGTGTTAATTCAGCATAGCTACTCTCACTTCACAGGAGTTTCTTCCAGTGTAGATAAATTACCTCTACAGTAAAGACATAACCACAAAATTCTCTAAAACAGCTGTCCAAAGCTGCAACACTATCCCTCTCCCTCAAGGTAATATAATCAGCTGTTCTTGAACCTTCATACAGATTTCTGCTAGTTTTGGAGGAAATTTATTCTTTGTAGAGCTCCTTTACTTGTGCTTTATTGCCCAAACCACATATGAAACCTTTTCTCTGTGTGTGTGTGTGTGTGTGTGTGTGTGTGT
>NW_017729022.1:33899599-33900829 GCF_001723915.1 Gavialis gangeticus
GTGTGTGTGTGTGTGGTTTTGTGTGTGTGTGTGTGTGTGTGTGTGTGTGTGTGTGTTGTGGGGGATGGTACGTTGGACACCCAAGTACACAAGATTTGGATGGAGGGCCATCTGCAGGTTTGATTCAAACATGCTGCATAGTCTCTGCTCCTTTCTTTCATGGATTTGGGATTCTCTTGTATTCTTTTCCCTGTTATGTTGTCATTTTTCCCTCCATGTACCGCAGAAGAGAAGAGACTCCAATGTCACAAAGTTTCGAAGCAAAACTTAATTTATTGCAATTTCAGTTTTACAACTCAGTGTCTCGTTTTGGGTGTCTCAGTGCTCCCTAGATGGAGGAGTGTGCCACAGCTGATGCTATATATTTAATGCCATTAATTTCTGGATGAGAGACTTTGTGTGTAATCTTTAGTCACTCAGCCAGGACTGCACATTAGATAATCTTTGAATGTCCTGGCCAGCTGATGAGACAGGCACTCCACAGACAATTTCAAGGCAGTGTCCCCCAGCAGATTATTCTACTCCAGTGTTAAAATTACTGGAGTAGCTTTAGTGTGCTGGAACAGGTGGCTACAGTTGACAATGTGCATCCTGAAACCCTGATTTTTTGGCAGTATATTTGGCAGTATGATTATATCTAGGGATTCTGAGGCATGTTGTAATAAAAAATGACTGATGCTGGGTACAATGAATCTCTGGGAATAATGTTTTGAATACAGTGAACACATGCATCACTTCCTAGGAGAGGTTGCATTTGCATGCTTATGAATTTGTTGCAGATCTTTGAAGCAAATACATGCATATCTATAAGCAGTGCAGGTGGTAATGCCTATTATTAAGGTTACTTGATAGTTTCCATTACAAGACCTTGTATTTGGTTGCTTAAAACTTTGCCAAACATTACTCTTCTGGGCTGAATTTTTCCATGGTGGATGTCCATGTCCTAGAATGATATTAAGGAAAAATATGTTGTTTTTCCCATGTTAAATTGTTTAATGGTTTTACTGAGAAGCTGGAGCTCATCCATGCTTTAGTAGAGGGGTTGTTCTGGTATGAAAAGTGTACCATTTATCATTTCTGTGAATATTCATCTAAATTTTGCATAGATATGAAATTCTGAAAATCAAATACACAGACTCTTGGTAGTGTAACTTGTTGGAATTTTTATTCTAGGGTAAATTCCAACATTTTGAAACTGGTGCCATTCTTCTCCCCCCCCCCCCCCCCCCC
>NW_017729022.1:33901041-33915728 GCF_001723915.1 Gavialis gangeticus
CCCCCCCCCCCCCCCCATCAGAATGGAAAATAAACATTTTTTTTCCATGAATTTTTACATTTTTTTTAATACATTATTTCAAGTCAGTTGAACTGTTATTTCAGTCGAAATGAAATAAATCATTCAGTTTTACAGTATAATAAAATGAAATTTCTTTCAAAATAAAGTTATTTCAAAATGAAAAGCTCTTTCCTAGACTCAAAAAAATTGAAACATTCCATTCTGATAAGGTCAAAAGCTTACCTTTTTAACTCTTCTTTTAAAATTGAACTGTAGTTGAATTAAACTTTTACTGAGAACGTGTCTAAGTTTTGACTAAACAGAATTTTCAATGAGATCATTTTTGACCATCTCAGCTTGTCAGATTTCTTAGAGATTTGGAAGACAGTTCTCTGGGGGGCCCAACTGTACTTATGCTTCACCCATGAGGTGTGGGGCTTAAAGAGAACTCTCTCCCTGCAGTTTTCTCTCAGTATCCAGGAATAAGGGTGGTGCTTGGCTCAGGAACTGGAAGCAGGGAATAATACTTTTGTGTTCTCTGTGGGCTTGTATTTGGGTAAGAGAAAAGGTAAGGAGTAATGTGACTGGAGGATGGAGGGGTAAGGAGCTCTACCTACGAGCAGGGTGAGGGAGTGTGCTGAGGGTGCAGAAAGCAAGGTAGGGATGAGAAACTGCAGGCTGGTGGCAGGCAGGAAGCTGAAATGAGGCCAGGCTGGAGTCCATTTGGAATGTCTTCATTTTCAGGTTGCATTTGTTAGAAACCCAGGAAGCTGAACAAACTTGGCACTAAATGGGTATTAAAGGTTGCAAAGTCAAGCACTTAACAGCTAGGCAATGGGAAATTCACAGTTGCCTGTGCTGTCTTTTAATTCTGTATCCTCCTGCAGTGAGCCCTATGCATAGGTCTGATGTGTAGAGGTCATCATGAGAAACTGCCTAATTTAGAACTATCTTAATTAATATGCACAAAGGATGGGGGCTAATGGAGGGTGTACTGTGTATAATATTCTTGATTTATTGTAAAAGAGAAAAACAAATTCACTTGTGCAACTGCTGTAACTCTCATCATGTGTCATCAGCAGGGTTTGAGCCAGGAGCTTTCAATATCGTAGCAGAGGTCTGTCACTATGGTATGTAGTAACAAGAGAAGCCTTTTATGCCCAGGTGGGCATAGTAGACTGCTGAAACAACATGCTGATGGTAGAGCATAGTTAAGTGAACCAGCACAGCATTTTTTTCCTCAACACCAGGCTGGTGAAGAAAGGCCTTCCTACCCCATGTAAAGTCCTCCAAAGGATGGGATAGGCTACTGGGACTCTCAGCCAAATGTGTCTAACTGCTTGTTACTACAGGTGTTGCAATAGCTCTGGTAACAGCCAGGTATTCTCCCTGCAGTGTCCAGGTGGTGGTGTGGCATGGAGCCCAGCCAGCATCTGGCCATGCCATCCCCATGCTAGCTAAAGCTGAGTGTGTGTGTGTGTGTGTGTGTGTGTGTGTGTGTGTGTGTGTGTGTGTGTGTGTGTGTGTGTGTGTGTGTGTGTCTCAAATTTCACTGGGACAGGACAAAGTAACACAGGACAAAGGCAGACTGGACAGTATCTGCTTAGGGCTTTTTGGAACTAATCCTGTGCTGGTCAGCTGGTTAATATCCCTCTGTTCCTTCCTTTAAAAAAAAGGCTGTTTAAGAAGAGTTTAAAGTAATGAGAGAGGCTTTGTTTTCTGGATGGGCTGATAAGCTGCCTGCTGGCTTGCTTGCTTCAAAGGCTGCAATCTGTCAGTGTTCAAGAGAAGACAGAGAGAGGTGTGAGAAATAACCTGGTTTGCGATGCATGGGACCTGTGAGTGCCTGTCAGTTTGCTGGAGACAGCATGAAGAAGCAGGGAGAGGGAGATTGAAAATCTCTGCATCAACAGATGCATGCACTACATGCAAGCAAGCCTCCTTGCATCCCTCTTTGCCTCAGAGTGATAGCCTGGCAATGCTCCTGCTGCTTGAAGTGAGCCAGGAGAAGTCTGGCTGCTTCCCCCTCCTCCTCCAGGCACACCCGGCTGGGGACTGTGTAGGCTAGGGTTGGGGGTCTAAGTCCCTCCCTAATCGGAGCATCCTGCCAGGGCCTGCCCCCCTCTTCCCCTCAGCTCAGCTCTGTGGAAGAGATGGAGGGCAGCTCTAGCATCCTTCACTGAGCCACTGCAGGCATGTGCTGCATTTTGATTGAAAAGTGCATGTCTATTCGCTTGCAAATTGGTTCAAGCTCTGCAGGTTAGACTAACCTAAAAAGATTGAATCAATTCAGGCACAGGCTTTTTGAGTGTCTGTCCCTAGGCAGGGGCTTCTGGTTAAAGAGTTCTTAAGTATGTGAAATCAGGAGTGATCTATATGAATCTTCACTAACCTGCCATCCTGGCCCTTTTCTTCCTTTCCTACATGCATAGTTTTTGAATGAATGTTCTGTTGTTCATCAGGAACCTCAGTGGAAGACACAGAAGGAAGCCCCTGGGGAGTTTTAGTACAAAGCTGAATGAATTCCTAGGTAGATTCCTGCATTTGCAACCTTGTACATCTCTCCCAAATTACAGAAAGTGTCTGTCTGTAATTCACACTTGCCTAAAACTTGACTGAAAAGAATTTAGAAAAGGAATACCAAAAAATTATGCACTAAATAGAAAAAGGAACTTGGCTGGAATATAATTTTACATTTCAGATCTCATTAGTATTGAAAGACATGATATAGCCAGAAATCAGTTCTCTAAATTAAATTGCAAATTAGGTTAATAATAAAATTTTGCATGGTAGTATGATAAGAACTAAAATATAGTATTACAAAAGCAGCGGTAGGTTGAAGATCTATTATTTACATTTGAATTTTAGTTTTCAGTAAAGGGATTTAAAAGTCAAAATAATAGTTTTGTAGTGAATATACGCTAACTTTATTCAAGGGATACGTAAATAACCTTTTGGAAATTAAATCTTCTTGAACTATGCAGAGCTTTGTAATCATTACACCCTAGGCTATTTTAATTAAGGCTTATCAGCATTTTTCAACCAGATTAAAAAATGTAAAGCTCTGAGGCATGTGCATGAACAATACAGGGTAAATATGCTGCGACAGAGTTCCTCCCCTTCTTCAAACCCTGGAAGCCATCAAGTCAGAAAATAGTATTTAACTACATTTATTTTAGCTGGTCCTTTGTTATTTAAAATTGGGAGTGTTTTCGGCTCTAATTATCTGTTGTTTCCAAGTGAAGTAGCCCATATTTCTACATAATTTGAGCACAGACTTATCATTATTCTCCTGCTTAGCTTGTGGTGTGTGTCTCTGGAAGCTGACCAAAATCAGAGGTGGGAGCAAGGGAGTATTTACTTCCAAGGGGGCTGCGGGAGAAAATTGCTCGGTTGTTAAGCATCAGTGGATATGTCCCTGCATTCCTTATAGAACCGAACCTTCACTGAAGTTAGTGGTCACCTTGCCAAATATGGGCAGTCAGCCTCACGTTTCATGCAGTCTTGAACTACCTGTTTATATTCCAGCAGGAAGGATTCAGTCCTTCATTTTCTTGAGGTAGAAAAATAAGCACTATGCAATGTACTACATTATTTTAGGGTTTTGGTGAAGCGAAGATGGAAAAGAAGGGGAATCTTTTCAATGTGACTTGCACTGAATCTCTCATGACTACCACTTGGGTCTCTTCACCATAGTAACCGAGTGCCTCCTTGACCAGACATTTCTTCCCTCTAATCAAACTGTCTTTCAGTGTTCTACAACCATGCGGCTGCTGCTGTCCATCACAGAAGCAATGGTATAGTCTTTTTGGTTGCTCAGTATCTCCAAATCCTTCAGGATGAAGGGCATTATAAAAACATCAAATATTATGGGAACTGACGAACATGAGCAGAATTTTTTTTAATCTTAGGGAAAGACATTCAGTGCAGAAATTGAGGTTTCCTCCAGTTGCATGAGCACTGACATGTGTTGTAAGCACTTGCAGTTGAAGTCAGTAACCAAGTTGACCTACACATGGGCTGGATCCTGTGCTACTCAGCTGTTAGCCAAAAGCCTGTCTAGTTACATGTTGACCAATAATAAATAATATATTTTTCCTTCATTTTATTCTGGTGCAAAATAAAAACACACTGAACTAAAATCAATTGTAGTCTAGAAATCCATTTCAGTATAACATGTGATGTACACAAAGACGCACAGTTAACTTTATGCTGACTCTGCTATTTGGGTGGGGAGTGTGTGTGTGTGGGCAGGGGGAAGTATTTGGACAGTTTCACAATAATAAATAAAGCTATTATAACTGAAATCAGTTTGGGGAACTGTGGTCCAGAAACAACACATTAGAGTATAGATTCAGACATAGGTTTTATTCCTGGCTATTATATTGATTAGCTGTGTGACCTTGGGTAAGGTACTTCACATTTCAGTAGACACATTTTGTTTTAGGCTTTTTTTTTTTTTCTCACTCATGGCATTGATGACACTTGATTCTGTATGGACTTTTGCCTTCACATCTTCAAATATTATACAATGCAAGGTACCATCACCCCCATTTTGTGAACTGAAAAACCCAAGCAGAAGCCTAAAATATTAAAAAATAAATACAAAAATAAATAAAAAGAAGATAAAACTTGATGCTTTTTGAGTGGTGTTTTTTTTTTTTTTAAATTGGTGTTCGTTCAGTATGAATAAGGACTTTGTAACTGAGCTCTTAGAGTTTACATTCCTGGTGGGTTTGACTTGAACTTAATTATTTTGTATCTCAGTTTCCTTTTCTGTAAATGAAATGAAATAAATCATTTTCAATCAGGCTGATATAACATGAATGACTGGTTCCTCCTGAGATTGGGGGCCACAATTTGTGACCACCCGCAGAAGCCAGCGGTGGCAGGGGCTAGTGGCAACTGGCGACCTCCTGCAGATGTCAGCAGGAGGCCACGTGCTCCCCTGTGCCCTGCCCCACGTGTTGCCTATGCAATATAAGGCACAGTTGAGCCAAATAGCATATTAGGGACATCAGGTGGTGATCCTGATATGTGATGGTTTTGATTTCGTGAGCCACCAGTTCCTGAAAAGACATGCAAATATTTTTAATGCCACTACAAATCTAACCTATCACTAAACATGTATTCACATATATGTATAGATGACTAAATAGGCATTTGATAAACATTCTTCTGAACACAAATTGCTTGGGGCATAGCCATAATGTAAACATTTGTATTTAAGATCATTATGCTTCATTTAATTCAGCTGAACATGCTAATTTTTCAAATTTTATTGAGGGAAAACTGTAGTATGATTTTATTCTGTTTTATCATTTGTGAAGACGGATTAGGATTTAAGCAACTATAAAACAAACTCTGGATCTTTCAGGGATTCAGTTTCTCAAGCTGTGTTATAAGTGGGTTTTGTTATATTTTATACAATGATGCTGTTTTTCACTAGTCTTTCATAAGCGCACGTGCACCCCCTTAGATTGGCAGTGCACCCCCTGTAAAAAAAAAAAAAAACTCTGTTGGCGGTGCCTGCGGGCGCTCACCACTTGCCACTCACCCCTCTACCGCTGACACTGCTGGCGGTGTCTGTGGGCAGTCCCCTATCGTCGCTGGCTGCCATTGCCACTGTCGGCAGCATCTGCGGGTGGTTGCCGACTGCTGGCCCATGCCTGCACTCCTTCCCCCCCCCAGTGCCATGGCCACTTGCAGTAGCTCACTGCCACCATGTCCATGCCACTGACAGCACTGCTGCTGCCTGCAGGAGCTCGCTGTGCCCCTGCAGCCTCCGGGGTCGCACGGCATTCATGTATACAAGCCTCTCATGTGCAGGCCAAAAAGTCAATATATAGGGCTGTGTGTACTCCGATTGATCTCAGTTCAGTACTTATGTAGGGTTTGGGAGCAAGGGATGAAGGAAATGCAGACACTCGGGCCTGGTGCCTACACAGACACCCCACGAACATTTGTGCTGATTTTGAAGTTGTCCGCATAATGGTGTGTATTACTGTAAAGTATTGCCACAGAATAAATAATAATGAAAATAACTAATGAACGACTGTTTTATTTTGGCCTTGGTTCAATGCCTGCAGCTTAGTGTCTGCTGAGCAGACATCTGTAGGGTTGTACTGTCTCCTAGATTGGACATCAAAGAAAACCTGGATTTCTGTGGAATAATGCATTTCTAACTTGTCTTAAGCAATAACATCGTAAAGAGCGAATAGTGGTACAAAATGTAAAATGTTTTGGCATTTCCTGTTTGGTTTATTATGTATTATTTTAATGCAGTAAACTGAAATGGATTGGTTGGTTCTGTGCTATAAAAAGGATATTGTCAGTTTGACAGTAGTGGACTTTGGCTGGGGTCAAAAGGTCATGGACTGAAACTATACTTGCAAAATATGGGTATCTTTCCAGATCAGGGTGTTAAGTGTTCACTTTCTAATAACCCTAAAGGCTTCTGTAGAAGAGAACAAGGGGTATGTTTTCAGCATGGTGTATAGAAATCACTGGTAGTGGTAATTAGTGCTGGAGAGGACATTAATGTAGCAACTGGCAATTAACACTGCTACTGCTCCCTGCTGCCAAATTTGCATTGCTATGGGGAGCCCCACAGGCTGGGTTACACAGCTCTGCAGGCTGGATCTGGCCCACATGCTGTAGGCTGAGCACCACTGGGTTATATTATTCAGATTTATATTTGTTCTTTGGATCTCACGTATCTGTATCAGAACTAAATCAGAACTTCCTAAACCTTAAATGTGGGAGGCTGCAGGTGAAAGAGTCGCTGTTTACTGCCCCTTTCAGCATTCACTCTCTGCCACTGTGTGACCCAAGCAAGATGGACCTATGGTCTGACCCAATAAATGGCTGTTTTTATGTTCTAATAGGGTTAGGCTGGGTGGGGGGTGACTGCCACCCAGAGTGGTGCAAGCACTTGATGTCAGAGGGCTACAAGTGTTATCCCTCAGCTTGACCATGAACAGAAATACTCCCTGAATGCCACACATGGATTGCCCAAACACTTGATATGGCCTTATTCTTTATTCATTGTCCCGCCTCCTCAAATGCTCCCTGGATCCACTCTGTTCCCCATTTTCGCACACATCACCCCCATGCTCTACCCCATCCTACCATGCCATTCCCCCTAATGCCCCACTGTGCCATTCCCTACCCCTTACTGCCCCCATGAATACACTGCACGTGTCTGCATATGGCTGTAGCTCTAGTATGGTCTTGTATAAAATGGATTCAGTAACCATTTCCATCAAGTGGAATATGCTTGGTGTTTGTTGCCTCTCCGACTTTGGTCAGTGACACGCCTTGGTAATAATACGCCATTTTTCTTATTGTTTTTGTAGATCTGTTTAACCTGAAGACTTTTAACATTTCAGGCTTTGATTGCATCAGACCTGTCAAACTAATGTTTGAGGGTCTGTCTCTTAGACCTGGTTAATTTCTCAGGGGGACCTCCAAAGAAACCAGAAGTGATCTGCTGGTATTTTAGTAGGTGGCACTGTTCTCTCTGAGCATGAAAATTGCCGGTAGTACCCAAAGCCAGAATGAACAGGGTTTTTGCAGGGAATTGTGCAGGAGACTAGAAGGTTCAGGAGTAGTAAGTTACTAGACAAACTATGACTGTGATCCAAGATGCCTTTAAACTTGTTGACAGCTGCTAGTCCAGCTCTTAGCTAACAGTAGCAGCTGACCTAGCACACTTGCTTTAGTGTAGTCACAGACTGAATGGAAATACCTCAACTGCCCTGCTCCATGCTGGACTCAATGGGCCCAGCACCACTGAGAATGAAAGATTGGTCTGATTCACAAAGTACAGGTCCAGGACTGAATTGCCTGAAAGTCTGGATATGTTTAGATGAAGGACATTTTCATTTTGGCCCATCTCCATTGTCTAAAAGTCTGTTCTGCATATTTACAGAAAATTCCAGCTACTTACTCTTTGCAGTCTTTTAGATGGTGTCTGCTCAAGTAGATTGCTTCTCCATCTCTGCTGCTAGGGGCTGTTTGTTGTCACTATCAACTTAACTAGGGCATTCAAAGCATTTTTCAGCACCTCTGCCTTTCTCAGACACTCATTGGGGAGGTGCTGCTGAAACCTGCTATACAACCACCTCTGAGGTGATTAACTGGAAGCTTTTTCTAGCTTGCCTAGACTCGAAAAAAACTTCAGCCTGTACAGTCCTTATGAAACCAGTTTTTAATTTTAACTTTACATGGATGCATTACTTCATGTCACGCACATGCTCAAAAACAGCATACTGATGACATTCAAGCAACAGTATTTCACATCATTTCAAGAGAGATTTAGTGGAATTTTTCATTGGAAAGAGAAATGGATTCCTTTTACACTTCAGTTATACTATAAAATATTGTTAAACTGTTGGGTTCTGCAAGAGGGTGCCCTGATTGGTGCGGACTCCAGTCCAAGTCTGTGAGAGACTAGAGATTATATTCAAAAGCTTTGTTTACCTTAGTTGCTTGCTTTTAATTGGAACAGCTGTGGCAAAGCTTATTAGTTTTCCTCATCCAATTCTGGAACAAAATTTACATTAGAAATGTGCATGGGGTTGGAAATGCTGATCCAAAATAGCCAGAAGGCACATGGATTGAAATCAGTAACAGCCACACTGGAATGCTGAGTAGGGTCTCGTAGAGGGAGGTTCTGTCTGGCATCAGAGCTAGGCTCAGTGCAATTGAAAGCATTAGCACTCTAGCTACAGGTCTAACTTTGTCAGGCAGCTCTAAGTCTGGGCTTCTTATTAGTGGAGAACTGATGTATGGCAGTGGAGCAGTACCATGCTTCCTACTCATCCTTGACATGGGACCCAGTTTTGGGGCAGAGAAGCAACAACAGCGACTTAAAGTCTGGCAATACTGCATATGCAGAGGGTTTTCTACTGGTGATACGTGACAGAATATATGGTGCAAAAGGACTGTTTCAGGCTTGGGAATCTGGCCCTATGTCTCTTTTTGTGCATGGGATGGTCCTTTATATTGTTAGGCATGTGTAAGATTAGCATCAGATTGTGTGCCATAGATGAACATGTGCAATACTGAATAAGCTGATACCCATGGCTGTGTCAGGAAGAGGGGCTAACGTATTGCAGCTTCCACATCTCATTGAAAGCTACATTCACTTCTCCATGGTCCCTCTCCACCCACTACCCCAACACAAACACACTCTTCCGTGACTGCGGCATCATCCCAAGTGTGTGTGCAGGAGAGCCCATTTTCACATAAATGAGGAAATGTCCTGATGAACTTGGCATGATTTTTGAATATGTAATAAGCCATGGGTGTTTCATGTAATTTTGTTTCACAAAGTTCTAGAAATAAAACAGTCGCATTTGTTGAAGTTCGAGGTAAGTGCACTGCCACTCTGTTTATATTTGTTGCGTTTTAGAATTGTTCACATTAGACAAAAAGAGGATGGTATAACTCTGTTTCATTAATTTTACTTTGAAACTATTTGCTCCTGCATGAGGCAATGTAAACATTCCCATTGATTTCACTGGTAAAAAGAATCGGTCCTAATTCCTGCGCTTCCTTTGGACGGCTGTCTTCACTAAAGAATTAATGCTGTCTAGTACAGAGGAAGCATACAGAGTACAAGATTGGTGAGAAGCATTGAAACAGCTCCTCAGTAGGCATCCAAGTCTCTCAGAATGGTTCTTTGGATTTTGTACCTTCTCCCAGTGGTGGCCTTGGCAGAATTCAGGTTCTCTCCTTACGCAGGTTTTGTAGGACAGAACTGGAATAGTACTCAAAGACTAAGTACAGACTGTCAAAAAGCCTGAGGCTGAAATGATTCACTCTTTGCAGGTTAGTCTAAGCTGCAGAGATTAAATTGAGAAACAACTGGATAGACATTCCCTTTTGATTCAGGAAATGTAACCACATACCTGCAGTAGCTCAGGCCAGGAGCCGGGGGGCTCAAGAGCATGGCTCTGTGGCATGTAGCCAGCGTGGGCTGTGTGTTCGCTTCCTCTTGCTGCTGTCCCTGCGATCTCTGGGATTCGCAAGTCCAGAATCACACCAGCAGGACTTTGCAAGGTTGCCCATAACTTCCTCTTCCTGTTTCCAGGTGCCTTTGGAATTTATAGTCCACAGTCACACCCAGCAGTAAGTTTAAAGCAAGGTAGGGCAGCTCTGTACTCCAGGGGATGGGAAGTTTAACTCCCCTCCCTGGCCTCAGACCCCAGGTGGATTTTCCAGGGGGGCAGTCTCTGCCTCCAATCCCACCTCCTTACCCCCAACTCTTTTCTGCTGGAGCAGACAGCACAGCACAGCCCAGGACTGAAAAGCATGCTGGGGGACTCTGGAAGGGATCTGGGACAGAAGTTCCCTAAACCGGTCTGATGCAAATCAGTTAAGTCTGATACTATATTCAGCCAGATTTATTTTAAACCAGTTGTGGCCATTCTGAAACTGGTTTATGTATACTGAGCTTCTGTTACAGGTTTAAACTAGTTTCTGATCACTTAAACCAGTTTGTGTAACTTCTGTCCCTAGCTCCAATCTCCTTAATTGAGAGAAGTCACTAATTTAGGGAGCACAATCTGGCCCCAATTTATGACCCACATATAAAAATACATGCATCTTTACATAGGAGCTGGGATGCCATAAAAACAGTACTAGATACCATAACGAAGTCTGTATTGATATGGCTGGCAAAGGTAGAGCCTGTCTGTAATTAAAATATCTTTAAGTTCTTAACAGAGCAGAGCATCTTATACTGTTACACTCCAGCAGCTCAAAATTCCATCTTTTCCTTGAAGACTGCAATGCCCAAGTATGTGTTTAGATAATGCCAAAACTACAGCAATAATATTAAGTGTCACCAAACCACAGAATGGGAGGAGATTTATGATTTTTAAGACCCATGGGCTGTAGCACACATGGTCCTCTGTCAGTCTTTCCCAGACTAGAAAGTAGAGTTTAAATACTTGGCTAATTTGGGCCTGCAGGCTTTGAGGTCCTGGCACAGCTCTATTACATGCTCAGTCGCAAATAAAATGGATTTCAACTTTGCATAGTTACTTTTACCACCATTTCCCCCCTTACAGTTGTGCATCCCAGAGCTGAGTTCATCTCTCATATACAAGTCTGAGTCATACAAGTCTCATCTGAAGCTAGTAATAATGTATGCGGTTTCCCCTGCATTTCTTTTCTTCTCTATGCAATCAGAGAAACAAATATGTATTTCCTCCAATTGTGTTAGAGTGGAGAAAGGCTGATGATAACTGGAGCCCCTCAGAGATTCAAGTGACTTCTGTGAGAATTATACAACGTGATTCTACTGGCAACAGAACAGACTGCTACAGTTAGGGCCCTTTCTGTGAGCAGTCTGAGGACCATGGTTATGCTGTCTGATCACTGCTCTTTTAAAAGAACTGTAAAAATCACATTTTAAACGCTTTTTTTTTTATACAACATACTGGGTCTGTATACTGAGTTTCTTCAGGGGAAGGAAAGTGGCCCACTGATAAGGAAATAATATTGTGAGCCAGCTAGGACACTATTTCTGTTCACAGCCTTGGTGGCTGCTTATTAATGAAAAGGTTCAGAAGACCAAACTGACCAACCTCAGTTAGCTTGTTGCTAATGATGATTTAAAAACATGTTCAAACAGCAGCATAGACTTGCATTACCTATCCTTGAATCTGATGGGGTGACAGAAGGAGCAAGCCCAATGAAGCTGTCTAATATCTCAGTATTTATCTACAGCTCATTTCAAACAAATGAACTGTTAAAATATTTCATGCAATATTGGAACCTTACATTTCTTCCATTTCCTCATCCTGTTTAAACAGGAATCTAAGAGTTTGGCCAAATCTGATACTGTACATGCATACAAAACAACAGTGGACTCGTCTGCAAGTATGGATATATCCTTAGATATTTTACAAAGTACAATTAAGACCCTTTAACCTAAGCTTTCCAGAAGTATGAGAATGTTGTTCACAGCTTAGCATAAGAAAAGTTCATATATAGAATGGAATGTTAATGAGCACATACATATTAATCAAAATAAAGGATAAGTAGCACAAATGGACCAGCAGTCTTTGACAAGATGTTTCTGTATGCGCCCTAGTTTCCAGATCTACAAAGTGGAACCAAAAGATGCTCCTCAAATGAATTCTTGTCTATGTTCTCTTGCACAGTAATATAGTATCATTCTTTAATGAATGGTTCTGGATCTCCAGTAAAGTGCATCTTTGCCACTGTTAACATCATTATTTCTCACCCACTTCTTTCAATATGTTACCTATATGTTGTGCCTTGTCTCCATTTGGACTGTAATCTCTGGAGCAATGCTAGCCCCTTAATCTGATTGGCATTTAAGATGATTAACACCTTTTGTTATAAAAAATAATAAATAGTACTTTTCCCCTTGAGATTACAATAGCTAGTGCATTATTGGTAGAATAGAGGCAGGGTGGATTTGCAGGGTAGACTAACCAACATAGATACATATATAGCACAAGTTTAACTGTAAAAGCACTCCAAGAGATTTTAGTTTAATTCGCATAGCTGGAGTAAAATAAAATATGAAACTCCTTGGTAATTATTACTGATTTGAAATATGTAGTGACAGTGCTTAGTATTAAATGTTTATTTAGCATTTTGCAATGGAGAAGAAATATCGTTCTAAGCAAACTTTAAAATGACCATTGAGTTTGTATAGGAAGATGTCTAATCTGTATTTTATTAGGGAAGAAAAATAAAGGGGAGTGTGGTTGATGTAATTCTCAGTTTGAAACATGCAGGTGTAATGTGCTGCTACTGTTGCTTTTTATACACTTTGATTTCCTCGTCTGTGTCTCAGTTCAACCGCTAAATACAGTCTGCAGATGTGTCTTATCATTCTTGGATCAGCTTTTATCATAAAGGAGCCCTCAACACAAAGATTATAATTTATTATGGCCTATGAAAATGCCAGCACTGACACTATCGCTGTAGTTCTGTCCTAAAGACATTTGGGACAACCTTAGTAAAGCCAACAGTATTTGAAGTCAATAAGGTTGTACACATTCAGGAATTTGACCCTTTTTGTTTCTAGTTACAATAGTCCAAGAGTTTTCAGCATGCCAATGGAGAGTAACTTGCTTTTAGAAACTCCATTCATCAGTTTCTTGTGTTGCACTGTCTGCCACAACCATAACCTGGGCATTGAGGGTTGGGGACATGGTGCATGAGGGTGACAAGCCAGGAGTCTGTAAGCTGAGTCATAAACTGGAAGTTCAGAAGCTAAGGGCTGAGGTAGAGGATTCAGGCTGGCTAAGTGTTCAGGCAGGAGCTAGACAGAAAAAATGGGGTACCAACAGTCATGGAACAGAACAGGAACCTGGAGCTCTGGGGCTACACAGAGGAGAACTTCTCTTATTGCAAGCCCACAGCAGTGCAGTAGCTACTGCATATATGCAGTAGTCACACCCAAGAACTGTAGCGGGAGTCAGCTGACCTATTTCAATTAAAAAGGCCATGGGCCTAGCAGGAGTCAGCTGAAGGCAGTCTGCACCTGGCAGCCAGCAGCCAGTCCCATCCAAGTCATTAGAGCCAGCTGGGGCTTGTGTGAGAAGGGAATGGATCGGTTCCTGACACTGTACATAGCAACAGTCCAAGAAAGCACGTTTCTCCCATGGTATGAGAGTTCATAATCAACCTGTAATATTTTTAATTATCTTGTCCCTGTCATATAATAGGAATATTATTTGTGACATTATGCCAAGCGGCAGCTTTTATGATTATCACATATCTCAGCTATTTTTCAGTGTTGTGTCATTTGCCATGAATGGTTTATCTGAATGAATAACTGAGCAGCTGTATTGATCCGTCAAGAACATCCAGGACAAGATTATTAAACCATTAAGCACCTCTAGGTCACGTTTTCTTTGGGCATTATTATAAGCAGCAGGTGTTTTGGAGGTATAAAGCTATAGTGATGACTTTTTTTTTTTACACCAAAATCTAAAATCCATATACTTGGATAAATATCATATGATTGGCAAATCCTGTTAATTGTGTTTAAAGACCTTCATTGTTTTCCACAACCAGCTATAAACAAGAGTAATTAACTAGAAACCCTCCAGACTGGATCCTGCAGTCCTTCCTCAGTCCTGTTGTTATCACTGCAGAATTTTCCTGAATAAAGAGTGCAGGGCTGGGACTTTAAACTTAAGAAAAAAAGGAACTGAAGTCAAAGGGAGTTTTGTCATTGACTTCATTAGGAGTAGATTACAACCTTTTGTTAGTTGAATGATGGTGAAGCTGAATGCTTTATAATATGTTGCTGGCCCCCCCTTGAGCCCCGGGGGAGGCACACCTGGGCCAAGGGTTAGCGAGGATTTAGTTAGGGAGCTTCTGGAGGGGCTGGATGTTTTCAAGTCAGCCGGTCTGGACGATCTCCACCCTAGAGTTCTAAAGGAACTGGCTGAGGTCATTGCAAGTCCCCTGGCATGGCATTACGAGCACTCGTGGTGCTCTGGAAAGGTACCGGAGGACTGGAAGAGGGCCAGCGTGGTTCCCATCTTCAAAAAAGGGAGGAAGGAGGACCCGGGAAACTATAGGCCAGTTAGTCTTACCTCGATCCTAGGCAAGCTGTTTGAGAAAATTATTCTGGCACACATCCAGGAGGGGCCAGCAGGGGACTGCATGCTTAGGGGCAACCA
>NW_017729022.1:33920728-33929640 GCF_001723915.1 Gavialis gangeticus
GGGGATCAGCAGGCATTGGGGGTGTCACTGTTCCCCTGAGCACCGCCAGGAGTGACCAGGAATAACGGTTACAAGCTGGCAGAGGGTAGGTTTAAGTTAGACATCAGGAGGCGCTATTTCACGGTCAGGGCAGCTAGGGTCTGGAACCAACTTCCAAGGGAGGTGGTGCAGGCTCCTACCCTGGGGGTTTTTAAGAGGAGGTTAGATGAACACCTTGCTGGGGTCGTTTGACCCCGGTACTCTTTCCTGCCATGGCAGGGGGTCGGACTAGATGATCTGCTCAGGTCCCTTCCGACCCTTGAAACTATGTAACAGCTATTAGTTACTTCTGCTGCCTTTATGCAGATATGTATTCATGAGTCTCCCTTTCTGCTTACTGTCCTTCAAAGCTTTTCTGGAGAAAAGAACTTGAATAGCAATGGCTATACCCAGTTTTTGCAGTATATTCCCCTTTCTGACATGCAAAACATTTGTTAACTTAAAAGTATGATAGGTGATTTTAAAATAATTTTTCAAAGAGGTTGAAGTGAGGCAGTTGTAATGTGAATCTGAGTTAAAAGTCCATTATTCAAAAATACTCAAGGTTCAGACATCATTAGTTGCCCTAGACATAAAATGAACAATTTCTATCTTGAGATCTATATATATCATTCATTATTAAAGCTAATAATTGCTTTAATTATTCAAAGCATTCTGATGGATTGATTTGTCTGTGGCTTTGAGATTTGAATTGAGCTCTATTTTAAAATAATTTAGAGAAATGTAATATAAAATTCTGCTCTTCATATTCTGTTTAGTTTTGAAAACTTTATTTTCCCCTGACAAGAGTGTAGTAGTATCTTTTCTTAACTTGCTAATAACAAATCATATTCTAAGACATAAAATAAGATAGAATTAACATGAATGATTATGAAGAACATAACGATTCATGTTAATAGAAATATTGATTTTTCACGTTTTACATTGAAGTATTGCATACTATTAAAAGATAGTTAATGAAAGATTGTATGACATTAAATTAGCTTTCACATTTACCACTTTCAGAAGATAACATTAAAGTAACTTGACAACCATAATAAATTTAGCATGGGGAAAAATAGGATTTTTTTAGATGCATGATTTTTCTTCACTTGTATATCCCAGGGTGGGTCTACATGAGACGTTAGCTGCCTAACTGGTTCCACATTAAACATCTCAGCATCTACATGTGGGGCCCTATTAGGCTGCCGTAAACTAATGATCTCCAATGTAGGATAGTATTTGTAAGTAGTATCCTACTCTGGAGTTCTTTAGTGTGCAGAAATGCATGTGTAGATGCTGATGGGGTATCTGAGCATCAGGGTGCATCAGTGTGGGGGCTGCCTGCTAGCTATCTCCATACTGGAGCACCCTCATGCCCCAGCCAGCCTCTCCGTAGCATGTTGAGCTGGGTCGGAGTGGCCCTATGCTGGCATGCTGACTCCCCCCTGCCCCCCCTGCCCTCTGCCAGCCAGGACTGTTCCACTCGTGACTACAGCATGTTGAGCTAGAGTGCATGTTCATATGGTGTGCCCAGGAACACTAAAATCGAGTTTATTGCTGGACCTTTATTGCATGTGTACATGTGCCCTCTGTCACCTATTCTATTACCAGACACCAGAACTCAATAATTTGTTTTCTTTTAACTAAAATACACTGCTTTTGTCCTATATCTAAATGCTGTAATGGTAACAAGTATCAAAGATATTTTGTTTAATTTATTTATTTTATTGAGTATCCTACAGAGCAGTATTTGCAGACTAAGAAATGGTAACCTGGTCTAGAAAGCTGATTTGGTGGGTGTGGGACTCCTCCGCCTATGTGGAACAACACTGATTTTCCTAATGATTTTGTTCAGACATAAATTATCTACCATAGGAATCAAACTGCAGATTTATAGCCCAGAGCGTAAATATATCAGTCCATTAAAGGTATTTTACTTTTCCACAGAAAAAATTCTGGGCTCCCTCCTACAACACTCACACAAGTAATGCCATTGACTTAATTTAATTGCTTGACATATGGGCTAGGGACAGACATTCAAAAGCCAGAGCCTGGACTGATTCAACCTTGCAGTTTAGTCTAAGCATGGTTTGCCTGGCTAGGCTCCAGCTGCCGCTGCTCTGTGCTGGGGCCAGTGGCAGAATAAGCCCCCTCTGGCTGGGAGGGAGCTGGCCTCAGCACAGAGCAGCGGTGGCTGGAGCCTGGCCTGGCAAACCATGCTCCAATGCCAGCGGCTGAAGAAGCCCCTTCCTGCCAGGAGGAGGCTTGCCCCGAGCACGGAATGGCGGGGCCTGCGCCTGGCCCCACCCAGCAGCTGGAGCAGCCACCGGTGAGTAGCTGTGATGGGCAGGAATGGGTCACGGCTTCTTGGAACGCAAGCCTCTTCCCAGTGGGGCCTGCGCTGTGAAGCGCTGTAGGGGGCTTGCAGGGCTCTGGCTGTCTTGGGACCCAGGCGCTGCCATGTGCAGCCAGCTGCAGCTCTGCCAGCCCTGCAAGGCAGCCCCTCACTGGGAAGGGGCTTGCGTTCCCCTGCAGCATGACAGGGGCTGCTGCCCTCTATAAGGGCCCTGCCACCTCCCACTGCAATGGCAGGGAGGAGGCACAGCTGGGCAGGGATGGGGTTATTCCTCCTCCCTCCGGTCTCTGGTAGAGGGGACAGCCAGGGGCCTATTCTGGGCAGTGAGTGAGGGGGGAGTGCTGGGCAGACCCTGCTCCAGTCCCTGCTGGTGGTGCAGGGAGGGGGGAATTAAACCCGTCTCTGGCCAGACCTCTGCCCCTGCCTGCTCTTGCTTGGGCTAGGGAGCTGAGGGGCAGGGCCAGCTTGGCTGGGCTGGAGCAGAGAGCCCCACCCAGTCCAGAGAGCATGCAGGGATGCTGGGGGTCTCTGATTCAACTCAAATCAGCAAAGGATCTGGGACAGACGGTGCATAAACCGGTTTGAGTCGAATTAGTTAAGTCTGATATTACATTCAACCAGGTTTATCTCAAACTAGTTTCGGTCATTTTGAAAGTGGTTTATGTTCACTGAACATCTGTTGTGTTCTAGGTGTAAACCAGTTTCTGATCACTTAAACCAGTTTATGTGTAATGTCTGTCCCTGGCCATGAAGCTCTTCCCTTAAATTGTAAATAAACCAAAGCTTTGCTTAGAATAATGCTTGCTAGATAATTTTATTGTTTGGCATTTCTTATAGGCTTCACAATAACTACAGTTATTTTATAGCTTTATTAAACAGGCTTAAAGAAGAAAGCAGCATAGTTCAATCCCCATAAACTTAGGTGACTAGGTAAAAGCTAAAAAACAAAATAATCTTGGAGACTCATGTTCTGTTTTTATTAGAAATTATTACTTGTAAAAAGTGTGTTTGTTTTAAGAGGTGTTGTGGAGCTTGTATAGTGGGCACTCTGGGAGATATTGAATGAAGAACATGACAGAATTAAATCTCGTGAAAATGTGATGTATCATATAAATAAAACAAGCAGAACAGTTTGTTTAAACCAGAGATTGGCAACCCCCAGCATGCTTACCAATTAGTGGTACATGGAGACATTTTCTCTGGCACACCAGGAGGTGTGTGAGGAAATTGTTTAATTTTTTTTTAAACTTGCTGCTCTGGGCTCTCCAGAGCAACCACAGCTCCCAGCACTGTGGCAGGCACCAGGGGCAGAGTCGGAAGAACACAGGCAGGAATGCTTCTTGTGTCCTTCTGACTTCCCTTGTCTCCCACCCCCATGCCTGGGCCCAGGCAGACCGACACCCTATCCCACCTGGGTGGGGGCAGCAGCAGAGTGCCAGGACCAGGCACTCAGGGCATGGTCTGGGCAATGTGGGGAGAAGCAAGCATGGGGGAGGCACTGCAGGCAGGCAAGCAGGGGCTGGGTGGGGGCTGCCCCAGGGTTTTGCAGGCTTGGGTCACAGCTGGTGGGTGGATTGGCGGGGGGCACCCAGCAACACCTGAAGTGGGGCCCAGTCCAGCTCGTGAACTTTGTAAGGAATGGGGTGCAGCCACCCTACCCACAAGGGGACACCATCTGGCCAGGGCAGGACACTGGGTTCAGGAAGCTTCCAGCTCAGTCTTCTTGCATGCTGGGCACAGTGCAAGCAGAGCAGAGCCACACCTGGTACAAGGCCCCAACTGTGGGAGCCCCCCAGACCCTGGAAACAGCCACCACAGCTGTCTTAGCCTGCCAAGTCCCAGGTCTTGCCCACCTGCAGCTCCCCTCTAGTCCCAGGGTAGGGGCAGGCACTGTGCAGGGCCATTGCACTGTGTGCTACCAGCCAACTTGGCCCTGAGTGCCATCTGCAGAAGCTGTTGCCAGGGCCTGGGGGCTCCTGTAGCCAGGCCCTTGCACTGGGGGTGGCTCAGTCCCTCTCAGGCTGTGCCTGGCTTGCAGGGAGGTCAGACCTGGAGCTGGGAGCCCCCTCAGTGCAGCGTCCTGCCCTGGCCAGATGGCATCCCCTCACAGGTACGGCAGCTGCACCCTGTTCCCGTGGAGCTGTGCTGGCTAAGCTGGACCCCACCTCGTGTTACTGTGTGTCCCACCCACCTGCCACGGTCCAAGTCTGCAGAGCCCTAGGGCAGCCCTTTGCTTCCCGCCGGCCCCTGCTCTCCTTTGGTTGCTGCCTTCCCATGGGCCTGGCTGAGCTTGCCTGTCCACAGCACCTCCCCCTGCACCTGCTTCTCCTCATGCTGCCTCTGCCTGGGTGGGACGGGGCGTCCACCTCTCCTAGCCCCAGATGCACCCTTCCCTCTCAGCCATGGACTCAGTCGCCCCCGTTCTGGGACCTTTGGGAAGGCCTGAACACCTTGGCCTTGGTGGCTGCTGTTGGGGTGTCGCTGCCTTCCTCTGCCAGACACTGCCCTGGACCAGTGGGCCTGAGCTGCAGCTGGTAGTGGGGGGAGATGCTCGCTGTGAGGAACAACCCCTCTTTCTCCTTTTCCTTTTTTTCCTTTCTCTCTCCCCTCTTTTTCTCTCCTTTCTCCTTTTTCTTTTTTCTTTCAATTTTTTATCTCCCCTCTTCTTTTTCTGTTTTTTCTTTCCTTTTTTCTTTCCTTTTTTCCCTCTTTGTCTCCTTCCTTTTTCTGTTTTTTCTCTCCTTTTTTCTACTCCTTTTTCTCTCTCCTTCTCTCCCCTTTTGTCTCTTCTTTCTTTCTCTCTTTTTTCTTTCTTTTTTGTTCTCTTCTTCTTTTTAATTTCTACCTCCCTTTTTCTCTCTCCTCTTTCTCTTCCTTTCTTTTGTCCTCTCTCTCTCATTGTAACATGCTTAACAAAAAAGAATACACAAGAACAAAGGTAGTGTATGAAGCTTTATTTATTGTCACCAGGTTTAAATTTTTTAGAAAACCTGGTATTTACCATTTTAAGAAGAAACATTTATTATTATTATTAACTATATTAATATGCAGTGCATCCTGCCATGTACTGCTCCCCTCTCCAGTTCTGTTTTTCTGGCATGTTGGTACTCTGGCACCTTACAAAGTAGACGTTGCAGTTTTTTCAGCACTCCGGCCAAAAACATTGCCTACCCCTGGGTTAAATCATATTAACATGAAACTCTAGTTTATTGTTCTATGACTTGGATCTTAGCTGATTCAGGGACCTTTGTGAATAGCCAATATTGTATTCTATTGAACTGAAAACCATGGAATGTGTTGAGCAACATTAAATATAGGCCGTTTTATTAGCATTGTGTATCATGTGTTTATGAACATTTCACTTTTTATATTATAGTAGTATTTCACTTCTTTCTTAGAATCACAAGGAAAGATAGAAGGAAGTAGATTTATCCTCAAAGACCCTGTGGTGTATCTAAGTGTAGCTGGAATCCCAACTCTTATCTCGTGGTCTGGTGACTTAACTACAAGGTCCTGTTTTTTCTTGTTAATGATGCTGTTATTCATAAAAGTGCCAAGTTTGTGTATATATTTCTAGGTGAGAGATCACTGAGCCAAGTGGAGTTAACATAAACATTTCATTAGCTGGGGTAAGGGATTGTGAGGAGCTGGAGAAAGTTACTGGAGAATATTTTAAATGTGTGATATATGACTTCATTACAGTAGGTTACACATCTATAAAGGGGTGTAGGTTGTAGTTGTGGTGATCTAAGGACATAGGCAGACAAAGTTCTTTGGGTAAATCTGATATCTTTTATTAGACCAACTAAATAGTTAGAAAGTTTTTTCTTACCAAGCTTTCAGGTTTTAAAACCCATCATCAGGCTGAGGAAGCATCTGCAGTTACTGTGCGAGCACACACCAAATGCAGATGCTTCCTCAGCCTGACGATGGGTTTTTAAACCCTAAAGCTTGCTATGAAAATTATTTTCCAACTATTCAGTTGGTCAAATAAAAGTCTGTAAAGGAACTCCATTACTATGGAGATGTGCACAGTATCAAACAAAATTGAGTTTTTGTAATATATAATTGTAAAACTTGTGGTTGGCTATTTTGCTATTCTTGTATTGCTATATTATGAAAGTGACCTTTACTGTTAAGAATTCTCTCATAAGCCAACTCAAGGGGGCTTTTAAATGTCATGTTTCTTTTCTTTCTTTTTAAAATCCTTGTAGTTTTTTGCTAGTCTCTTGGCCTTTTTATGTCTAATTTGTAAGGAGAGGCTTAGAGAAAATAAAAAAGATACACTTAGTTGGGGAGTGGGAATAAAAACGTATAGAATTGATCTCAGGGGTAATAAGTTGCCATTTCATACTGTCACTTTTCAATTCAGGACTACATTGTAAATGAAACAAATGTTTCACAAAGTAAAAGCCTCTATATAAGTTTAATCTGTTTTTTTAATGGCAGAACTGAGATTTTCTCTTTACTGAATTTCATTTCTATTAGTGGACCTAAGACAGTAGTGGACTGTTCCGTTTTGCCTTAGATGTAATCAACAGAATCATTAACTGATTCATAGTTGCAGGGCAAATTTCTATCCAGTGTCAAAAACCAAGGTTCTATATGTGTATTTGATTGCAGAATTTGAGGAATAACAGAGAACAGGCTTAATTTTGTCGAAACTTGTATTATTGCTGCTTCTGTGTCAGCTGAAAAAACCTATCTTCACTTTAAGAATGCAGGTTGAGTTTGCAGTTAGCAAAATAAACACCTTTCTAATTGTCTTTTTATTTGTATGAAGTACACTGATCTGGAAATCACTGAAATGCATCAAAAACATGGAACTACGAAAGTAACACTGCTTAATGTAGTACTTGGGACTTGAGTGGGTTTTGGAGCAAATTTTAAAACATCTTTGCTTGTGCAATCAGGGTGGCATAGAAAAATTTGTCTGGTAGTTTTTTAAATTAAAAAAATATAGATGGTAGGGTTAAAAGTAGCAAAATAGTAATGCAATTGTGGTGTATTCACCACAGGTGAAAAAATACTATGGATTAACATGCATACTTGTTCTTCATATATTTTTAATTTAGTCTTTCAAAAGTTTTTAATTTCCTGTTTTACTGACCTCTTATACTAATATGCTCATCATCCTGTTTGTTCATGAAAATAAAGGCCAAATTAATTCATTACTTTTTTTTTTATATTCAGTCTTTCTGGGTAGGGGGTAAATCATCCTTTTTCCTTTCTGTCTTGTGTCCCAAAGGTCCATTACAATATCATTTGAGTTGGGTGCATTGTGGTGGACTTAAGTGGACACAGAATATAGGATTAAATAGGCTATTTGCATCTTGCAGCATCTAGCATTGTTATATCCAAAGTTTATGCCACTAAAATCCAGTTAGGGATATTCTGATCCTAAAACTAGCCAAGGTAACAGACCAAAGGCATAGCCAATCCTATGTTACTGCTGGTAATTGTGTTAATATGGCATACTAATGTAATAAATTTATTATCAGATAAAATCTCTCCATATTTGGAACCAAATTGCTATATGTGTAAGGGTCCTAATGAACTCTATCTGTCAGGCTGTGGGCTTAAACTTGAAGTCTCATCTTTTCTGGTATGATTGCTCATCCTGGTCTGCCTCTTCCTCAGAAGAGCATTGTGGTGGACATAGGTGGTCACAGCCCTCCAGCTGGGACCCACCACATGCCTACACTCTGCCACTGGAGAGGCCAGCCAAGGTCATCTGCCCCACACCCCTTTCAATATAAACCCCTGACCCTTTAAGATGAAGTGTCCAGGCAACAAGATTCAACACTGTATATAGACTGCTGCACTCTTGGCTTGTGCTGCTACTGGTTTCCTGACAGACTCTGGATATCTGTCCAGGCTTGCCCACAGACCGTGAGCTTGGCCTGACCCTTTTGATACTTGACCCAATTCTGGTTTGATATCCCTGATATCTGGTTGGGCTAGCCTTTTGACTCCACACTTTGCCTGATCCTCTAGTGAAACAATGTCACAAGGACCACTAAGGAAAGCCTGGATCAGAGCACCACGGAAAGGGTTGTTGGGTGGGGGAAGGGAGGAGTGATATTAGGCTGTGGCCCTGAACTTGGGGCCTCAGCCTGCTTGGCACAGACGTTCATCTTGGTCTACTACCTCCTCAGCAGACCACTCAGGCCGATGTAAGTGGCCACAACCCTGCAGCTGGGGCTCGCCACATGCCCACTCCCTGCCACCAGAGTGGCCAACCAGGGTCAGCTAACCCCTCACCCTTTCCAATATAAGTGTTTCACCCGGAAGAGAAAGTGTGCAGGCAGAGCCATCCTTAGGGCTGTGCGGGGCCTGGGGGCGGGGGAGGGGGAGGAGAGAGTGGCGAGAGACCAGAGCCGGCAGGGGGTTTGGCAGCCTCAGTGCATGGTGGCCGTGGCGGGACCTGTATGGCACTGTCCGCTCTGACTTGGCGTGCTTCCCTTAGACCTTGGCTGCTTCTCCTGACCCTGAGAACCCCCAGACCAGGCTACCTATGACCCAGCATGACACT
>NW_017729022.1:33930146-33941862 GCF_001723915.1 Gavialis gangeticus
AGAAGATCTACTAGGTCCCTTCCGACCCTTAATCTATGAATCTATGAATAAGGTATTTGTGAATTTGGAATTCAGTCAGCAGTGACCAGGGAAGCTAAAGCTGCTGGAAAGAAGTTCTATGAGGGGCATAGATCAGAATCCCTGCTAGCGATTGTGAAAACCCCATAAAGGAAAAAAAATACACCTGAGGGTGGTGGTATTTTTCTGTGGTGCCTTCAGCCCACACAGCCCAAGCCCACTGTAGCCCCAGGATTCCAGAACAACCCTGGGGATGTTGGAGTTACCCGATTCATAGATGTTAGGGTTGGAAGGGACCTCAGTAGGTCATTGAGTCCAACCCCCTGCCCTGGGCAGGAAAGAGTGCTGGGGTCAGATGACCCCAGGAGATGCTTGTCCAGTCTCTTCTTGAAGACCCCCAAGGAAGGGGAGAGCTCCACCTGGAACTGCCTTGTTAGGGATAGGAGCATGATTCCATCTTTCACAGTTGCCATTGTGGATGCCACTGACCTTTCAAAGGTCTTGGGGATCCACTATCTTTTGGGGAGTGAGGGAAGGATCCAGGCTGAGATGACCAGAGAAGTTAATTTCCTTGTTTTCATTGCAGTATCATAGAAATCTAGAACACAGGCATGACAAGGTGCAGAGATGTCCCTTTTTGATTCCTCTGTTTGAATTGACTTTTTTTAAAATATCCATCTTGTCTGATTTCTAACATTCAAATGCCCTTTTGAACTAGAATCCGAAATGGTTTCATTCATTCCTTATGGGCCTTCTGATTACAGCAAAAGCACAAGTGTGAAACTTGATATTTCTATTATATATCACCAAAAGGTCACCTGTCCAAAAATTTACAAGAAATTATATTGCTTCTTTCTGTAATAGCTTAATGTTGGGAGTGACACTTTCAGATTGGAGAAATTAGGTTCTTCTGGGTCACCGGTTCTGTTTGATGAATTTGGGCCAACAAATTTGAGCAAGATAAGTGAGCGTATGCGGCTGGTGTCATCTACAATCAACCAAAAGGTGGAGGTCACAAAAGTGTGTTAAGTTGCCCATACAACTATGTAGAACATGTTTCTTAGTTTAAAAGTTGTCCTGTGAGTATAAATAATCCATCACTAATTGATATCCTCCTAAACATTTGTTTTCATAAATGAAAAAAAGGATGATATAAAAAGTTACTGGTTGTATATGTGAAGCTTGACTATAACGTAGTTATAGACCTTTGGAAAGATGCTATGATAAAATTTCTAAATTTGAAGGAAGGGAAAGTGGGAAATAATTAAAGTCAAATCATGCTCTCAGTTGCACTGTGAGCTCTCATTAACTTTAAAATAACTAGGATATTTTTTATGGTGTTGCACGGGTGTGATTTACACTAGAATTTGCTCTTCTGTTTTCTCTGTGTAACTAGCAGGAAGCTATTTCAAGTTTGCATTTTGCCACCTGGGGTCTCATGGTATGTGTTTGGTGCATCTTATTAGTGATACTTGTCAGTGTGCAATTTCTGAAACTTATAGTAATATTTTTTTTCTGCTGCATTTCTACCTTTGACAGGTAATAGATACTGACATTGTGTGACTCAGGTGATGTAGATAAATCTGCACATGAGAATCTCTTATGTCTTGTATGCTCTATCTGTGCTAAGAACTTTAAAATCAATACATCCTTTCATTGATTGCTGGCAGGTGCATATCTCTGAGTTAGTGTGGGAACCAAGAATAGTACTGGGTAGATTTAATTCAGTACTTTGCAAAAATGAGCAAAGATTCAAATGTAGTTAGAAAGAAATCATTGGAGATTTAGAGTTTGATTTCTGAAGCTCCTATAACTTGACAGCTAATTGATAACTTGGTACTGGAACTCTGTTTTACTGTAATTGGATGCAGGTGGATGGCTTTTTCTCCTGGAATGAAAACAGATAGCAATATACAAACTTTCCTGAAGGGTAGCAGATTTTGATCTAAAACATTTCACATTAATGAGAAAAAAAAGCTCAGTTCTGTAAAACTATGTTAGGAAAAACCCAATAATTTTAGCAAAAAGTTAACCATTAAAATGATCATATAAATAGAGAATTAAGGTTAACTGCATTTACAGACTTCCATGTTGAAACTCTGGACTAAGGATAAAATAGGCAGTTTTTTCCCCACTAATTGTCTTGGTTACCTTAACCACTTAAGCCTCAACTGTATCCTTGCTTGCTCCATAGGAGTTTTGGGAAATCAGATTTTTTGTTTTTATTTTCAGTTAATTAGAAAAAAAATGCCTTGGGTCAAATGAAACATTTCACCCTAATTTGCTCCATTTGAAACACTTTGTTAAAAACAAAGGAAATTTGGGTGCCTACACGCATGCTCTGATGCATTCTAATTCAAATGTGTCAGAGCAGACTCCATTAACTGAGTCTGCTGGAGCCTTCTAATTAGAATGCTTCAGCATGCCTCACCGTCATGTGTATTCAGGGTCAATTCAAAATGGTGGTGGGGGCACTTTAAAATTTGTCGAATGAGCTTTAGTTAAAGCACCCCAGTGGCCATTTTGAAGCACGGGATACTGAATACACTTGACCCTGTGGCATTTTAATTAGAGCGGCTGTCCAGGAGCTGCTCTAATTAAACCCCCTGCCTCCGCACGCTCCTCCCCAGAGCATGTGTGTAGACACTCAAGGGGCTAGATTCCTAAGGGCATAAAGTGCAATATATAACCCTGAAGAGTAGCTCAGTGATTGTGCTCCTACACTTGATATGAGAGACCAAGATTCATAATCAGATTTCTTCCTGATATGGAACAGGGATTTGAAATGATCTTCTACCCCCTTAAACATGGGGCCAGAAGGTATATTCTGAGGCCAGTCTCAATTTCTCCTCTTGAAGTGGTTCTATTTTTAAAATGAAAAAAACCCCCAAAAAACTTAAATACCCACTGGGACAAAGTGTGCGAGAATGGACTTGGTGGTTTGGGTACTCCCCTGGGAGTGAGGAATGTTGCTGCACTGAATAATCAGGTAGAGAAAAGATTTGAACTGGAGTCTTCTGTATCCCAAGTTAGTGCTGTAATGATTGGGTTGGCAGGGCACATTTTCCTCCACAGTTTTGCAAATGGCTGCTGGGTGTCTTTATGAATCTATCCTGAGTAATTGAAATATTTTGCTTTGGAAATGCCATGAAAAACTTTTCAACATTTTTATTATTTTTAATGTTTATGTTATCCAAAAGCATTTGCATTCAGGGACTTCCATTTATAGGTGTGACCCAAACAAACAGATTGTGTGAGAATTTAAAAAAATCTGTTTCTTGTAAAGACCAGAGCTCGGATTCAGTGGCATAAAGGGGCTGCATCATGGAGGAGAGAACTGGGGATAAAAATGCCAAAATGTCAAAAAATCTCTGGGATTTGTTTTAAGATCGTTCAGTAATGTATTAGCTAATAACACAATAAATGTTTATGAGGTTAATATAATGTTTTGTAACAATATAATGAATTAAGAGAAGGATTGGTGATTATCCAAGTATTTTAACCAATTTTCAGACCTCTTTATAGCTATATATAAATAGAAAAGTAGTGGACTTGTTATCTTCTCGGACATTGGTTATGAAACCGTAAAATGGAAAAAATAATTAAGTTGTCATCTAGTCAACTCACAGATGACTGGTTACATCACTTATACTTTAGGGTCTAAACTACAGTATTCCTAAGAAAGAGTAACTAGATTCCTTGGGCATCTTTACGTGCGCTCTGGGGCTGGGGGGGAGGAGCACTTTAATTAGAGCAGCTCTCAGGAGGAGGGATGTGAATTCAGCTTTAAAATGGTGGTAGGGGTATTTTAACTAAAGCTCGTCCAGTGAGCTTTACTTAACATGCCCCTTGCCGCCATTTTGAAGCATGGGGAGGCTGACTACAAGAAACGCCAAGGCTGCTGGAGCCTGGTAATTAGTATGCTTCAGTAGACTCAATTGAGTCTGCTCCAACATGTTATAATTGCAGTGTGTTGGAGCAAATGTCCCACAAATCTACAGGCACCCCTTGTGTTAAAGTGGGAGAATAAGCCTATGCTCATGTGGAAATTACCATTTACCTGACATCCTCATTATTGTGAGCAACTGTGCAGGCAAATAAAATTGGAATTCTCTCTGTTCTACTTTTTTCTGTTTTTAAATATGAACTTTTTAAGAAGAGCTTATCTGTACCATCAGTCTGTCTTTCAAATTTGACAAAACTATCTTCAGGATGTAGTTCAAGGCATACTTGATGTCATCCCCAAAGACACAATATGTCATGTATCATTATGTATGACATAAGCTTGTTATAATTGGCATATCAGAGAGAGAACCTCTCAGGCTGTTGACAGACAAAACCTTCTCCAACCCCCCAAAATAGCGCTGGAACAAGCCGCATGCTAATTCAACCTGGCTCCCCACTGTATGTCTAGATTGGGCTCTTCAGCAGGGCTTTTTGGTACTTTTATCTAAAGATGTTTAAATCAGCTATTAGATAAGCACCAAAAAGCCCCTCTGAAGCACCTGATCTATACAGATGTTGGGCAAGCTGAATCAAACTAACATGATACCTCTTCTAGGAATGCACTGTGTTTGGTGCAGGGGCACAGTGAGCTGAAAATGCTGTTTTGTTTTTTGTTTTTTTTCACATCTGTAAGCAGCCACAATTGCTAAATAAGTCTCCTCTTGTCATGGAAGAACTACCTAGGCTTCAGCCACACAGTTTTGGGTCAGACACAGTATGATATTTACTATTTTATAAATTACGGTAGCTTTGAATCCACACCTTTAGTTGTTGGTCATTTGTACTCCCTGGATATATCTACACATGCACTTTACTAAGGAGCTGACTAATTAGCTCTGCAGTAAAGTGTCACCATTTACATGTGCTCCTGTATTAGGGTGTAGTAAATTAATTAAGCCTACTATAGGATAGTACTGTCTGGGACAAGTACTATCCTGTAGCACAGTGGTTATGTGCACTGAAATGCACATGTAGATGGTGACTGGGTCTGGCTGGGGCATGAGGGTGCTACAGCGCGGGGGGCTAGTCCCACACTGTAGCATCCTTGTGCCTCAGCCAGCCCCTCTGCAGCACACTGAGCTGGGGTGGAGCAGGCCCGAGATGGCAGGCTAACCCCCTGGACCCTTCTGTCACTTGGGTTTGCTTGGCCCCTGTTCAACAGGCTGCAGTCCCAGGTGCGCGTGTAAACACAGCACCCAGGAACAATAAACTCTAGCATGAACTGTTCCAGAGTTTATTGCTATATGCTAATTGTACATATAGATACACCTCTTTTCATATAATAAAAAGCGACTGCCCAGAAGGTGAAGATTACCTTTTTCTCTACTGAAAGGTACTGTACAAATTGGGGAAAATTCAAGTTTTTCTTCTGTGTGCTACCCTCACCTCTAACCTGGAAGAGCATGACAGAGATAGAAATTTAATTTCACTTCAGTTCTTTGCCAAGGATACAGATTAATGCCACTTTCAGTAATGGTTTTAGTGCCACAAGGCTTTATTGGGAATTGGATGGAGAGCACCATTTTCAGTTAGGTAGTTCATCAAAAATATGGCAGTTGGTACAACATTTGAAATGCTGCCTGCCTGTTGTGGATTTGAACCTACAAGCAAAATGTTGCATATGTTGTATAAATGAATTCTAAATGATGTTTAATGTGGAAAAAAATTTAACAATTCCAAAATAGAATTAATCTATCTATAGCCTTCATAAAAAGCATAATATACATTTTTTTTCATATGGACTGAAACTCTATCTTTGCCAACACTAAAATAGTAATGCCTGCATTTTAATGATTAAGTGGCATCTAGAATGTGTGTGGAAGAAATAAAACTCATTGTTCATCAGTGCATATTAGGTATTGGTTTAGTAGGGAACCATTAGGTTCAAAACTTAAAAGTACACAGGGGCTAGGGACAGACATTAAAAAAGCCCAAGCCTGAACTGATTCAGTCTTTGAAGCTTAGTCTAACCTGCAGAGCTTGAACTGAGTTGCAGGTGGACAGACATTCACTTTTGATTCAGGAAATGCAGGCACATGCCTGCAGTGGCTCAGGCTAGAAGTTGGAGGGCACTAGAGTGAGCCCTCCCTTCCACAGTACTGAGCTGGGGGGGGGCTGTGACCAGGCCCTGGGAGGACACTATGATTAGGGTTTAAGCCCCCATCCTGGCTTACACAGTCCCCAGCCTGGAGGGGGAAGGGGAAGCAGCCCTTGCCAGGCTTTCCTGGCTCATTGCTCAAGGAGTGGGAGTGTTGCTAGCCCCTCACCCCTAGCCCCTGGCTAGCAGTCTGAGGCAGGGGAATGGGGGGAGGGAGGACTGCTTGTGTGGAGTGCATGCATTTGTTGATGATACTGAGCTTTTCAGTCTCCGTCCTGCTTCTTCATGTTGTCTGCAGCAAACTGACAGGCACTCACGGGTCCCATGCATTGCAGACTAGGTTATTTCTCACACCTCTCTCTGTCCTCTCCTGAACACTGACAGATTGCAGCCTTTGAAGCAAGCAAGCCAGCAGGGAGCTTAGTAGTCCATCAAGAAAACAAAGCCTCTCTCATTAATTTAAACTCTTCTTAAACAGCCTTTTTTCAAGGAAGGAATGGAGGGACATTACCAGCTGACCTGCTGATTAGTTCCAAATGCCCTAAGCAGATACTGTCCGCTCTTTCATTGTCCTGTGTGCCTTTGTCCTGTTCCAGTGAAACTGGAGACACAGACACTGCTTAGCATTAGCTAGAATGGGGGTGGTGTGGCCAGATGCTGGCTGGGGTCTGTGCCTCAGGGGTCTGTGCTGTGGGAGAGGGGGATCCCTGCTTGAGCAGTGAGCGAGGGGTGGTTTGGGCAGGGGGGAAGAAGCCAGGCAGTGTTGTCTCCCCACTGCAGTCCTCTACCCGCTTCTCAGCCCGTTCAAACTCTGGCAAGGGAGGAGAGAGGTGGGGCCTGCCCTGCTCTCTGGACCAGACAGCCCAGCCCAGGGCTGCAAAGGATGCTGGGGGACTCTGATTTCACTTAAACCAGGAAGGGGTCTGGAACAGAAGTTCCATAAACTGTTTTGGTGCAAATCAGTTAAGTCTGATACTGCATTCAACCAGGTTTATCTTAAACCAGTTTTGGCCATTTTTAAATTTGTTTATGTGCACTGAACTTATGTTCTCTTACAGGTTCAAACTAGTTTCTAATCACTTAAACTGGCTTATGTGTAACTTCTGTCCCTAGCTAGGGTTCATTCTCTGGGTACAATTCACTCCAGTCCCTACCACACAAGGCTTTTGCAGCAATTATCCATTGCTTAAGCACCATAAGTGATTCACAAGCTTTTACAAAAGGCTTTCAGTACAAAAGTGGTTTTTACCCACTAAGTGCAAGTACTGCAGTTTCAGCAGACCACTCCTTACACTAGGGGTGGGCAAAGTCTGGCCCATAGGCTGTATCCAGCTGGCAGTGGACTCTGTTTCTCAGCTGCCTCTGGTCCAGAGCTGGGGCAGAGCGGCAATCCATTGCCTGCACACCCCTGCCTGGAGTGTGCAGGCTGCAGATCATGCAGCCCTAGCCCTAGCCCTGATCAAGATGTCCCTGCTGCAAGATCTCAGTAGCTCTGGAGCAGCCCCCTGCCCTGCCATGCACCCTGCTAGTGCGGCTGGGGCCGGTCTCTATGCCAACCCCAGCCATGCGCTATCACAGCACAGTTGCGACCAGAGTCTCCATGGAGACCAGTCCCAGTTATGAGGGCAGGGACTGCTGGGAAATGGAATCCAGCTGCCAGTTGGATCTGCCTATTTGCCCACCCCTGCTTTATACCTTAATATGCATGCAGGGATTGGACACGATTTAATGCTAAGAAAGGAGTTTGCTTCTCAAATTTTTCCTCTTTCCTTCCCTACTAATGTTGACCTTCAGTCATGAGAGAGGCCTGTAATAATACAGCACTACAGGAAGGATAATGTTTACACTGTTTTTTCCTAACAAGGTTAATTCGCAGCTGTTCAGCTTTTTAAAATCACATTTTATATGTAACATTATTCTAGAGTTCACTATCCATTTTTATTCTCTTTACTCTGAAGTAGGTTTGTATAGTGGAGCCAAAGCTAGTGTAAACTGCTAATTTGCCAGCCTTTTAGTTAGTCAAGATCTGCTATAAATAGCATTTTACAGGCAATTTTTGTGAAAGCCTCTCACTTGCATTTGCTATCTTCATTCTTTATTGTATCTTCCTTTACTGCTGGCTGAGCAGCTAGTTAATTTCTTCAGCAGTAGAACAACAAGGTTTTACAAATTAAAGAAATATTGGTTAAAAGCATCCTGTGGTTTGCTTTCAAATTATGTGGGGATTTTTCATAAGCCTGTTGATTACATTGATATTCTGGCAGCACAGTACAATTAAAATTGAACATATGAATCGCATATGAAGGAGAACTGAGCCTGCATCCTTTTACGGGAGTTAGATATTGGTTTTATTAACTGTATATATTTTTGACAGCCCCTCTAATCATGATTTGTAAGATCAGCAGTATAACTAGTTATGCTTGCGATAAACATTGGCATTCAGATTGACATTAAGGGTTATTAGAATCCAACATTTTGAGAACTGTCTGTGCATATTGTTTACTTTTGATATATGAAATGCATGCCAAAAGGGTGTAAAAGCAGTTCTGAAATCATAGCTATTCTTTATTTATGGTTGCACCTGATTAGTCAAACCACCAACCCAGCATCTGTCTTTGCATTCAGTTCTGCCTTGGCTCAGTGCTTAGTTCAGGAAGAGAAATTGCTTGAATTTTCAGGTGTACGTGCATATGCTTAAAATGAGAACATTTCCAATGTCAGACCAGAATGGGTTGGAAATGGTATTTTATTTAAATCTTACAAAGATCGATGCAGAAAGCTGAGTTAATGTAAGGTTATGGCTGAGAATTTAAATGCAAAAAAAAAATGAGGAAATTCAAACAGATGGTTACCAAAGCAACTATGATTCTCCCCCACTTGTGCTTCTGTAGTGTCTCGTATACCTCTGTGTTATTAAGCTGTAATGCCATAACATATATGTGCTGTCTAGCTGGGTTACTGTGGGAACATTGCATTGAATGTCCTGATTTGTGGATTTAACTGCTGAGTTGTAAAGGTCCATTAATGATGATTTTTGTAAAATATAATTCATTTTTCTTAGAGAAATCAAAACCAAGGGAACAGAGAAACTGAAAATGAATAAATCAAAAGGAAGAGATAAAAGAGACTAAAGAAAACCCCCAAAGAAAACAAGGAGATTCTGTGTCCCAACAGCTAGAAGGGATACTGCAGAGCAGAGTAGGGGGAACCTCTTTCATCTAGTAGTAGAGTGGCAAATCCCTGCCTCCTTTCTCAGGAGCAAAGAGAAAGTGGAAAGATGAGATTAAAAAAGAGAGCATGATTACAGCAAGTGGCAATGCTGAGAGAAAAATAAAGCTTGTTGGGAGAGTAACATCATTTTGCCACTGCTCCCCTGCTTGCTTAAGGCAGTATGTTCAGGGATTAGAGTAGTAGGGGTAGTGGGTATCCCACACTTAGGGTAGTGGGAGGAGCAGTGCTGTCTGATTTAGATAAGAAGCACTTTCCTACAGCTTCTCCTCCCATCCAGCTGGTGCAGTGAGAGCTCCCCCTCCTGTTTTAATCTGCTTTGGCCACTGGCTGTATCATATCATGAATGTTCATTAATATTTCAAATTCAGGGAAGAAGAAAAAGAGGAGAGATTTCAAGTTCCATCAGGGCATTCCTGATAAGAACACTTCACAGCAGAAGGAAGGTCCTTTATTCGGGGAAGAGAATGACACTGTCATGTTGTCGCGCCTTGTGCTTTCTGACACTTTGGTCCTTGTAACAGAATCTTAATAGAGTGCTTGAATCAAGTGATTGCAAGGCTGGGACTGAAATTCAGAAAAGCAGTTTTTTACTGGTTTTGTATACAAATATGCAGCCACCACGACTGAAGGAAACTTCATTCTAGACTTGTACCAATCACCATGGTAACATATTCTCTGCATGCAATGGGAATTATTCTTTAATTGTAGATATGTAGAGGGGTTTTTTTTCCCAATAGGGTTTTTGTGGTTGTGATGTGTGATAGAGTTTTGAATGGAGATCTCTTGCTTCCTGTGGACAAAAGATTTCCTTTGAATGCAGTAGATGATCTCAAGGGCTGGGAAACACTTGACTTGTTCCAGGATTTAAATGCTATTTAATCAGAAGGGAGAAGGATTCTCTTTTGAATCTATTGATTTAACTGTCTTAGCAATCACTATGACAAAAATGAATTGCAGTCACTAAAAGCATGCACAAAATGTTTATTGTATACAATTCAGATTTTCTGACATTTACTCTCACCTGGGAGTGAGAGTTTTGCATTTCATTTCTGTTTCACAGGCTATGTAATAGTTAAGCACAGTTGTAGGGAAGTGCAAAGAAACCAGAAATGGAGCAAACTGTTTTTGTTGTTATTACTGTTATAGTCCTGGCTATACAGGTCACACAGCTATTTACTTTGAGTCGCCTGATGTGTGGGCACCCCTGAGATCACTGTATGTTGCATGGTTGCTACCTCTCCAATTTTTGGAAGGAGGTCTGTTCCATTCTTTCTTAAAAGCTTTTCAGGAATTACCTGGATAGATTCCTGGTCTTGATACTGCTTCCCACTAACTTAAATTTTGCAAGTATGGGTTTGAAATTCTCCCTTCTGTAGTCCCAGAGTACCCTGGCATTTTCCAAAGTATATGCAATATAAAGGTGATGCCAGATTCACTTCTAACAAACCTTTTTAGAGGGCTGAGGCTCAGCAGATTTAACAGGAAGGCAAAGGCTGCTCTGAGATTTCCTCCTTCCCCCATCCCTTTGTGAAGACAGAAAGGCCACACTGCTCATTTTGAAGCACTAGGAGAAAGGAACAGGACAAATAATTTTCCTTCCCTGAGCACATTGGGCCCAGTGCTGTGGGAGTTATTGGTCAGAATGCTGCATCGTGCACAGAGGAATTAATAAAAAGTTGAAATATCAAAGGTTCTTGCGAGGGAAGAGATGCTGTGGGGAAATGAGAAGAATAATTGTTGTTGTGGCTTGGCACTTTTTTTTTTGGTGGCAAAATCCTAGTAATCACCACACTGATTCTGTAACTGAAAGACCATAATTAAGTAACATTGTAATGTCTTTGCAAGTGGGGCACTTCCTTTTGTTGACATGCATCAGTTGTTAAGTATCCAACATTTACCACATGGTAATGTATCTGATATTTGAATATTTCTCTATACATAGAATACTACTGTAATAATATGTCAGAGGCAACATGGAGTAATGGCCTGAGTACAGGTGTGTTATTTGAGAGCTGGTATTCTGGCCTTGGATCCCCCTATACTTAATTTGCCCTTTATATAATGACTACCAAATTGCCCATCATGAATGATTGTGAGGGGGGGGGCGGCACGGCAGGAATGGAGCACCAACACCCAGTGCCCTGCAGTGCTGCAGTCTGTGCACCCCCGCTGCCCCTGCATCCCCGCATCCCCCACTATCCCCTGTTGCTCCACCCTGCACTACCACAAGCTCCCAGGGAAAGAGAGGGGAAGGGAGCTTGCACATGACGGTGGCTGGCGACACCCAGTGGCATGCAACATGCCTCCCCCCTCTCCTCCCTCTCTCCCCGCCCCCTCCCTCTCTCTGCCACCTGCTGTCAGGGC
>NW_017729022.1:33941872-33944228 GCF_001723915.1 Gavialis gangeticus
AAGTGGCAGTGGGGGGGGTGGTACTGCCACTGGAAACCCCCCCTTCCCATTCCCATTCCCCTCCCTCCCTCCCCTATTCCCTGCTGCCTCCCCCTCCCTGCCGGCTGTTGTTGAATGAGGGTGTTGTGGTGGTTCCTTCGCCCCCTCAGTCCGTAGCTTTCTGGGCCCTTGCAGCCAATCTGCGTGCGCCCTTTTGGCAGCGCATGCAGAGTTGGCCTACAGCATAATGGACAGACAGACAGACTAAGGCTATTATTGTATTAGAATGCTAATCATATTTGCCTAACATCCAGGCTAGTTGAAGCAATTTACAAAGGATTCCTATTACATAGTAAAATCTATAGTTAGTTTAACTAATTAACTAATTATGCATTTAAAAGATGATGTTGAAGTACGTGGTGTTTTTGTAGGTGCATCTATGCATGATTTTAAGTGGGCTTAACTTTAATGCACATTAAACTAATGTGGATTAAGTGGGTTTTGGCAGGTGTCTACATGTAATGGGACTTGGGATTAACTTTAGTCCCAGGTCGCTTCAGTCCTGCCATGTGCCCCTGTGGCCACTGGGGAGAACTCCAGCCTCCAGATACATGGCTGCCAGCGCTTGGCAGTCATGCTGAAGCCACAGCCAGATGCCAGCATTTGGCAGCTATCTTGGAACCCTTCCCTCCCTGCCCTCTGGTCCCTGGCCAGCCCCTTCCCTGTTCAGGAGCTGCATGCTGAGCACAGGGGCAGCACATAGCCGCTCTCTCCTTGCCTGTCTGGCCTCCCTGTGTCAGAGATGCTCTTGCCCCTGTCCCTGCCAGCTACACCCAGTACCCCACTGCTTCAGCCCAGCCCCTACCAGTGATGACCAGTGCTCTGTGCTCCTGCTGGCCATGGTGCTGTCCCTGCTGACCCCAGCAGGCACCCCCACACCCAGGCCCCAGGAAAGCCATGCACTGACCAGTGGAGGTCAGGACACCAGCCATGGGAGGCCCTGGCCAACTCCCTCTTCCTTCACTCTCTGCTTCAGCTTGCCTGCCCTGCTGCTCATGTACCCCTTACTCTCTGTCCGCCCCCCTGCACTATTCTCAGCATGCACACATGGTTGAAACAAAAACATTTTATTACCCCCACCCCTATCGCTCCTGCCTCCCACTTCTCCCCTCAACAAATAGAACCTTTCCACCACCCTCCCCACCCACCAACAATAAAAATCCTGCTCACAAGTGGCAAACTATATAGAGAGCATCCCAGCCCTGGGGGAGGAGAGGTGCCAAGACAGGAGACCTAGGGCTGGGCAGACCAAGGACTAAATTCCTGTGTTAATGTGGAGTGATGCATCTACACGTGTTAATCCACATTAACTAATCCTGCTTAAATTTGATACTTGGTTTGGGCAGGTATCAAATTTAGGCTCACATAGCCTAAAATCACCATTTTTAAGCCTCATTAAGGGCACACACATGTAGACACGTGCCCCTAATGCAACTTAAATCGGGCTAATCTGCATTAAATGGCCATGTGTAGACATGCCCAGTAAATACAATAGGAAAATTGTTGGAGAATTCTTATTTTTTGACATAATCCCTATAACATTTCTGGAGTTAGTGTCAGTTGAGACAATTTCTACATAACTGCTAGTTATGTAAAGTGGATCACCCTACTGATTATTTACATTTTTAAATACATAAGAGTGACCACTGTTTGCTGCTTTGTGACAATTTTCCCTCTTTTGGTTTATTTTTGGGTCTAATTTCAATCTGCTCCTCCTTGGACAATGCAATAGAGTTAACTTCCTAAATAACTTAACATTTGGGGGGGTTTTGTAATATATTTAGGAAAGTGATTTTCTGTGGTTGTCCTTCTGTATAGTTTGCAGTTGGTATTGTACATCGCTCTTGAGTGGAGCTTCCATAATTTGATGTTCATTTAAATGTCAAATTAAAAATGCATATATGAGAGTTAAGGACCCTACCCTAGCTAATTATTCACTAGGGGGTTTTGAAATACTATATTAATGAGGTAAAACATGCAAAGGAAAAAATGGCTGAACATCAAAAGCTGGTGTAAGTGAACATGCAAGAGGTTTTAAACTAGAAAATCCAGCGTAACCCTTGCCCAGCATGCAAGAATGAAAAGGAGTGAACTTAGATGGCTTAAAGTAATAGTAAAATGGGATTTCCCCCTGCTGCTCCATGTCCGACCCAGTGCCAACCCCACCCCACCACTCCGCAGACTAATGTGCACTGGGGCCCTAGGCAAATGCAAAGTCAGAAGCCCTTCTCCCCCTGGGAGCTGGGCTGCAGGGAGGGGGATGGGGAGCAGGGACCCTTCCTCTCCTGGTGCTGGTGGGAGAGGGTGGGGGCCTGGG
>NW_017729022.1:33945378-33963790 GCF_001723915.1 Gavialis gangeticus
CAAGTGTGCATGTGCCCCTGCTCCTCCATGTGCAGGAAAGTCTAGGGGGAGGGTAAAAGGCAGGGAGTGGAGCAGGGATCGAGAGGGAGTGAAGCAGAGCCAGGCTTCGGGCCTACGCCTGCTGTGCCCATGTGGCCCCTTCTCCACACCCAGGGTCATTCCCCAGTGCTGGCAGCCCCTGCAAAATCACCAGCCCCCAGCCCCATACCAGCCCAGGCTGCCTTCCCACCACCAGGGAGGGCCCGGAGCTTGGGACTGGAGCAGGGCCAGCCTCAGCTGCACTGGCTGGAGCCCCCGGCACTCCCACATCCACCCCACATCATTCCCGTGAAGAATCCCGCACAGCCTGGTAGCTCCTCCAGAGGTGGCACTGAGGAGCCGAGGGGGGCATCTGGCGCCCAATCTGTGCACAGGGCAGGGTGGCTGCAGCTGGGGCCAGGCTCTGCCTGCTCCCCACCTGCATACCTCACTACTACCGTTGACAGCGGTGCAGCGCCATGTGCATTCCCGCGGGGTGGGTAGGAGGCACATGGTGCTGCACTGCACCACTGTCCAAGACAGGAGCAGGCAGAGGCATCCTGCAGCTGCTGTGCCTCGTGCACAGATTGGGGGAAGTGTGTGCCCCACAGCTCCCCAGTGCCTCCTCTGGAGTAGCTGCTGGGCTGTTGGGGCTCTTTGTGGGGATGATGCGGGGTGGGCACAGGGGATGCTGGGGGCTCCATCCCCTTTGGCCCAGTGGTGTAGTTGAGGCTGACCCCGCTCTGGCCTCCAGCTCCAGGCTGCCCCAGGTGGTGCTGGGCCGGTTCGGTGCTGGGGGTCAGCGATTTCGCAGGGGCTGCTGGCACCAGCCAATGACCTTGAGAAGAGGCAGCTGCATGGGCACAGTGGGCCCTGCTCCAGCCCCTCCCCGCCGCTCCATGTCCCCCTGGCCCTTGTCCAGCTCCCTTCCCTGTCCTTCCCTCCATGGCAGCTGTTTTGGGGGGCATCCAAGCTGGGTTGGGGGTGCTGCCACCGTGATTCATCCCCTTGCCCTCAGGCTGGGAGGCAGAGGCAGCCCTACAGCTTGGGTGGTCGGGGAGGGGCGTGTTCCTGTCCCCAAATTTCTCCCACAGCCACACAAACTTGGGCCCTGCAACTGGGGTGGGCAGCCAATTGCCACTGCCTTCTCCCGCTTTTCCTGTGCTGGCCCCACCACTAATCAAGTGCAGACTAATTCATTCATTTTCCAGTGGAGGGAAGAGCTGCTGAGGGAGCTGCAATGGGGAGGCTGAGGAGGTGGCAGTACCTGTGGAGGGGCCCCCACTTTTCCTCAGCTCACTCTGCTGCTGTTAAATGGCAATTCCAGATTGATTTATTTCTAATTATTTATTTCTGAGGTGTGGAGGTGGGGTAGGGGGAACCCCCGTACCAGATACTGCAGGAGGCGGCGGTGCTGGCCTAAGGGCTCCCATTTGAACTTATTTGGCCCCACTCCTGCCCTCCTGGCCCGCAGCTAGTCAGCATGTGTGCAGCTGGGCAAAAGCATTAGGGACAGACAGAGAAATTAAGGCTTTTCTTATATTAGACTTCTAGATCATCCAGAATAACTGGTGATCATTCCATTAACACAATAAAAGAAGTGGGATAGATTTACAGTTTAGGGCATTGCAGTTTTTGGTGGATTCACTGTTCTGATACCAACTCTAACAAGAAGCACACTTCTTCTATAATGATTTATATGTTAAGTGCAATTATCAGTTTAGGAGGTAAACCTTGCTCTGCTTATCCATGTCTCTGTCACCTCAAGGTCAGATCGCTGCAGTGAATTCTGTAGAGGGTTATGTCTTGAGACCACCTGACAAATAGTCATTGCTGAAGACTCTATATGTACAAGTTTTATATAAGCAGCCTACAGTATCACTGCTGTGGGATTCACATAGCTGTTTTTGACCCTTAGATTAGGACCTGGTTAAGTGTGAAAGACTCCATCTTTATGTGTGACTTAGTTCCATGGACAGAGGTGTTTGGTTTAGTGTTCATTTATGTAGGGTTAGGCAGCTTTAAGGCATTTTCTTTAAGAATTTCTGTAAAGTTGTCTTAAAGTGTATGAGACTGCTTATCCTCCCTTGCTTTATTGCTCTACAGTGGCTTATAGAAATTAGGTATTAATAGAGCAGTAAACAGCTCTTCATTTATTATTATGATATTGATGAGACTGTAAATTTAAGTGTCGTAGAGGTCGCCAGAGAGCAAGATGACACCTGCTTGAATGACAGATGTCTCTCTTAAAGCTGAAGAAATAAAATAAAGACAGCATATCTTTGTACCATATACTATACTGTTGCCTAAGAAGTGTCTTTTGACCAACTTAGACTTGAGAAACACACAGAGTCCAGAGGCAGAGGTAAGGTGCTGATAGTACCAAGTGATAGATAGATAAATAGGTTTTCCTATTATTGTATTTTAATATACTTGCACTTAGTGGATTGTTAATGACATGGACACATGTAACCTCTGGAATGTATAATTTATACTAATATATATGGTGAGTGTACAAAATTATATAGTTAAGCAGAATTATTTTCCACCCTTTTCTCCTTCACTCCACATTTTCTTTCTTTTTGTTGTTCATCTTGACTCCTGTTCATCTGTCTTTCAGTTTCTATTGTCCTCTTCCTTTTTTGCATTTCACCTCCCTCATTTCTATTCCTCTTTCTTCCCTGCCTTGTGTTTTCTCTCCACTTTCCAAATCATTTAATCATTCTCTTCCCTTCCCTCCCCTCTCTCCTTTACTTGATCTCAGTCTCCTTGTCCCCTCAGACCTCTAAAATGCACACTCTCTCCGCCCATGCATTCTCTCCTTTTTTTCAAATGTACTCTAAATCTTGTGTAACACTAGCAATTCTTAAACTTGCATGCCTTCTTTCCTCCTCCCACACACATTTCACCTTCATATATGCAGTGTCCTGCATACATACAAAAAAGAAAAGAAAATGCAGCTTTTTCTTTGCTGATTATGACCCCTCAGGCACCAAAGCCTCCTTCATCCTTCTAGTGGCAGCTGCTTTGTGTGTGCGTGTAATGTTTCACTGAGCAACAAACAGTTACACATTCTTTTTGAAATAATAAATCACGTCTGTGTCAGAGGGGGGGAGAAATGTTAGGACTTAATATTCTTTCCTATTTTTAAATAACTTCCAGCTTCTCTTGCTGCCACAGTTACCCTCAAGCATTAAAATCCTGCAAGAGAACAAATAGAGTGACATTAAGTTTACTTGCCACTACAGTCTCATTGGATCAGTGATCAGCTTTCAATTATTTCCAGCCAAAATAAATTCTGAACTCTCCAAATGAACAGGCAAGATTTCTGCACATGAAAAATTATATGCCTATTTTTGTGTCTAAAATGTGTAACCCAGGTGGTATGCTGAAAGGTACTCTCTCTCCAATTGAAGGGATGTCAGCGGGTGCAGGTATGCTGTGGGAGGCATGGCTGCCTAGCTGTATGCAGCTCACCTCCTTTTCCTACAAGGCAGAGAGCCAGGACACCCAATGAATCTTAACTATATATAGGTTTGATATTATAAAATAATATACAACTTACAATCACAAACTTACACACACACATGTATATGTGTGTATATGTATATGTGTGTGTGTGTGTGTGTATATTTCTATATAAAAAATAATTTACAGGTATGAATTTACCCAAACAAAACTCTAATTAACCCTGAACTTAAGCATAGGCCTAGCTCCCTGTGGCCCTTGGGTTAGACTGCAGTCCCTGCTCCTCATTCTCAGCCCTCCAGGCCTGAGGGGAAGGGGACATCCAATGATAAAACAGAGGTTACCTGATGGACCAATAACTAAAATATCTGGCAGTGATGGGTCAATAATTAAACATTCACGAAAAGGTTACATCACGTACCCAATGATGACTGACATAAACTAATGACACAAATACCTGACGATAGGACTAAAATATTTGTGTACACATATACATACGTACATACATACATGCATACATACATATATATAGTGAAGTTACATCAAATAAGACACCAGTGCATCAAGTAATACAATAAATACAAATACAAGACAGCTTAAAACCCTGTTCTAATACAATAATCAAGGCCCAGGGCTACAACAAAATCCCAGCAACATAGAAAAACAAACAGAACCCAACAGTGACCCAGCAGCTGTGCCCAAGGAAGAAATGACAACCCAGGCAGGGGCCCTGTCACCAAACAGGACACCCTTACCCTTGCTGGGAATGCTTAGATGGTGGGGCCTTTATCCCAGGAACCCCCTTAACAAACAGGAGCCCTGGATCCCTTGCTATACCCCAGGGCAAATTGTCCCCTCTTGTCAGAGGCTTTTCCTCAACCATTCATAGTGTGGAGGGGCCCTCCTCCCCTGTGGGAATCCCCTTCCCCAGGTGACTCGTGACTCCTGCACTTGACAGGTTGGCTTGTCTCCAGTGGCATAATGTAAGGGCGAGGCATTCCTCCCTACTCCCCGTTCCTGGCGTGGTTGACCTGTGCCACCACTGCAGAAGGACCCAAGCTGTCTTGTGTGGCTCTCCTGGCCTGTCAGCCCACTCTCCGCCCTCTGCACTGCCCTGTGCTCCGAAGGGGCATCTGCCTCATGCAGGTGATGGAGGGGTGAGGGAAGGAAGGAGAAAGGGACCCAAGCTGCCTAGGACTTTACAACCCTGTGCAGTGTGCCCTGTACAGCCTTCTCTTGTGGAGGCTGAACAGGTTCAGGTCCCTTAGCCTCTCATCGTAGGGCCTGCCCTGCTGCCCCCTGATAATGCAAGTGGCCCTCCTCTGGACCCTCTCCATGTTGTCTACATCCCTCCTGAAATGTGGCGCCCAGACTGGACGCAGTACTCCAACTGCAGCCTGACCTGTGTCGCCTCCTTGGACCTGCTTGAGATGCATCTGTGGATGCACAACAAGGTATGGTTGGCCTTCCTGACTGCATCTCCACACTGCTGACCCATGTTCATCTTGGCATCAATAATGACTCCAAGATCCTTTTCTGCCTCTGTACTGACGAGAAGGGAGTTCCCCAGCCTGTAGGTATGCTGCTAGTTCTTCCTCCCCAGGTGCAGTACCTTGCACTTGTCAGTGTTGAATTCCATCCTGTTCTCATCCGCCCACCCCTGTAACCTGTCTAGGTCCAATTGCAGCCTATTCCTCCCTTCCAGCCTGCCCACTTCTCCCCGTATCTTAGTGTCATCTGCAAATTTGAACAGGGTGCTTTTTACCCCCTCGTCCAAGTTGCTGATGAAGATGTTGAACAGTGCGGGCCCGAGAACTGAGCCCTGCGGAACCCCACTGCCCATATCCCTCCAGGTCGAATAAGACCTGTCCACCACCACTCTCTGGGTGCAGCTCTTCAGCCAATTACTGACCCATCTGACTGTGTAGGTATCAATGCCACAGTCTCCTGGTTTTTTAAATGAGAATGGGGTGAGAGACAGTATTGAGGGCCTTCCTATAGTCTTTCTGGACTTTGTCTGCCTCAACGCCTGCGTCCAAGGATTTTGTGACCTGGTCATAGAAGGCCACCAGGTTGGTCTGACAGGGCCTGCCTCTAATGAACCCATGTTGGTTGCCCCTAACCATAATCTCCCCTGCTGGCCCCTCGCGGACATGCACCAGGATACTTCTCTCAAAAAGCTTACCCAGGACCGAGGTAAGACTAACTGGCCTATAGTTTCCTGGGTCCTTCTTCCTCTCTCTTTTTAAAATGGGAACCACATTGGCCCTTTTCCAGTCCTCTGGCACAATGCCAGAGCACCATGAATGCTCGTAAAGCCATGCCAGGGGTTCCGCAGTGACCTCTGCTAATTCCCTCAGCACTCTGGGGTGGAGACTGTCAGGACCTGTTGATTTAAATATGTCCAGTCCCTCCTGAAGTTCCCTGACTAGATCCTCTCTGACCCTAGGCCTGGCTGTGCCTTCTGTGGGGTTATGGGGGTCCCGGTTGGGGGGATGACCCGATTCCTACTCAGAAAAATGGAGGCAATGAAATTGTTAAATAGGTTAGCTTTGCTGTCTGGTGTGATGACCAGGTTTCCTAGTGTGTCTTGTAGGGGCCCCACGTTACCTGGTACCTTCCTCTTGCCCCCTATGTATTTAAAAAAGGACTTCTTGTTGTCCTTGATCCAGGTAGCTAGTCCCAGTTCCATCTCCACCTTGGCCTTCCTGACCACCCCCCTACAGCCCCAAGGAGCAGAGGTGTCCTCCCTGGTGATGGCCTCTCCCTTCTATTCCATCATGGGTTGAGGACCTGTGCTGCCTCGTGCAGCTGCTAAGGTCCCGTCTGCTCCCGGACTCTCTGTGTACCAACCTGTGCACCATTGCTATGGCTCCCTCCACAGCAAGGAAAGGACACAGCCACTTGCCGCTCCCTGTTCGGTGAAGGCATCTTTAGGGTGCTTCTGGGGCAACTGCTCCACCATGCTGGTTGGCTCAACCAGGTCTTCTCAGCCCTTCTTTGTCATCCCTCATTAAAGTCTCCTATCTGCTGGGCATGTTGCGTTTTTATTTCTTCAGAAGTCTCCACCCCCAGATTGGGAACAAACCAGTAGGGTAGTCTGAAGGGTTAGTCTCAGGTCCTCCTCTTCACCTCACCTCTAGGTCAGAGTGGGGCAAGCCATTCTCCTTCCCTTTCCTGATTGGTGGGGAAAGGAAAATGCCCCTGCTAATTGCCGTGAGCCTGTCAGCTCAAGCGGCTGAGCCAGGCTGCTACTGGCAAGCCTGCCACAAATGTATATTCTCATAATTGCATTTATCCATGCAGAGGACTTTTAGGTGATTGATTACCCTTGCAACTCCAGTAAATGAGCATGTATTTTACTCTGCCCCTACATGCCAAATATTCTGCAGCTATTCAGTTTCACTTGAAGGAAATAGAGCCCTTCAATAACAGGAATCATAGGGTCTGCCATACTGGATAAGATTTTTGGTCTGGAGCAGTGACTTTAGACCCCATTTCAATAAAGCACTTAAGTACGAACTTCAGTAGATTTTAAATGTGTACATAAAGGAATAATGTACTTGAAGTGCTTTACTTGAAACAAAAGCAGAATCTCCCAAAATGTACCCAGCCAGGAGTAGGATGCCGTACATGAGTAGAGGGATGAATTCCATCATAACCTCTGCTATGAGTTGATGTCTTGAAGCAAGAAATAGCAGTCACTTTCTGTTGTGCAAGTATTAGATAATGTGCGCCTCTTTTATAATCACTTCGATAATACAGCAGTAAATAACTTAATTTCATAAATAGTTATTCAGAAGAGGGCCAGATTGTTGAACTAAAGCAAATTAACCCAAAATTTAATCAGCAACAACATAATTTTAAAATAAATTAATTCTAATTACGAAAATCCAACTAAGATATATATGCTTAATAAATATATATTTAGAGATGGAGAATAATACAGAGGTGCAAAGCATCCTGGGATGGTGGAGAACAATGAGTTAACTTGAATCTGGAGGGAACTCCTTTCAAAATGGCTGAAACTGGATTAATATAAGCCTGGGTGGGTCTAGTAGCAGACTTAACTGATTTAGACTAAACCAGTTTATTTAACTTCTCTCCCAGATCCCCTCCAAATTCAAGTTTTAAAAATACAAGGAGAAGTTTAAAACTATACATAGGATAAAAAACATAACTTCTTTTTTAACAAATGAGTTTGGATTCAGAGGGAACAGAAAAATTCTCAGTGGGTGTGTCTACACATACAATTAAAATAAAGCAGTAAACTCTAGAGCTTATTGCTTTTGAGTTTAATGCTCTTGGGTTTGTCGTTTGAACGTGCACCTGGGACTGCAGCACACTGAGCTGGGTTGGAGTACCCCTGGCTAGTAGGGGACTCAGGGGGGCAGCATGCCAGGCCAGGGCTGACCCCCCAGCTCAATGTGCTGCAGAGGTGCTGGCTGGGGCATGAGGGTGCTTCAGTGTGGGGCTAGTTAAGAGGTAGCCCTTGCACTGAACACCCTTGTGCCTCAGCCAGCTGGGACAGTGTCTACACATGTGCTGCTGCAGAGTAAAAAAATCTGTCTGGCTCTGGAGTTAATTAGTTTACTCTAGCGTAATAGGGGCATAGATGTAGACACTTGACGTTTACTGGTGAGCTTATTAGTCTATACCACTATAAATGTCTTATGTAGATGCACCGAGTAAGCATTCAGCATCAGCCAAACATAGCTTTCTACAATTTCCCATTATGTTTATTAGCCATACTGTCATTAATTTTTTTTTAGAAACTCTTGCTGCTCTTCTCAAACCCAGAAAAGTGTGGAATTTCCCTTCTATTAATTGTCCGTTACACATTCTCATTTGTGGGTATGCTGAGCCCTTGAGCCTTTGTAGCCCTTTTAGTACCCAGAGAATACACTCCAATACTGTTTCCCTACCACCTATGCTGCACACCTGGGAACACAGGAACAGGGCGCAATGTGAACTTCCTACGCTTCAGTTTCTCTCAGCCACCTGGCTTGGAAAAAGCCCTTGGCTGCTCTGTGTTCACAGACTTTTTTGTTCATTACAAGATTAGTTACCCTTTGCTTTTGCCCTCACTGTATGCACCTTTATTTTCTTTCATTTTTATGAAAGAAAATAAAGGTACTCTACTCCTGTTGTACGGGTTCAGAGCTCACTTCATCTGTAAGGTTGATGGCTCACACTCTTTTCTAACAGATTTTCTCTGCACTACATAGTACTATCTTGGTGTGTCAACTTTGTTTCCAATCAAGGTCATTTATATAAATTTTTGAAGGCTGATCAGGCAGAGGGTGTGGAGAGCAGCTCCCTCAGCTCCCTCCAGGTAAGTCTGTGTGGGCAAGGGGAGAGAGAGTGCATTCATCATGTCTGCATCATTTTGGGGTCACAAAGATTTCCCTGTTTAAATGGGGTCATGCTGAGGAAGAGGTTGGGAAGCACTGCCTTAGATACTGATTGGGCCAGAGTCATGAGCTTCCTTAGGCAACAGTGTACTGCATCAGATGCTATCAGACAGCTTATGAAGAGAAACTCAAACCTTACAACTTGCTACAAGTGGTAGATTCATTTACAAGTGGTAGATATATCTATATGTAGCAGGTTTACCCTGGTGATTCACTCTTGCAGCCATGTCAAGTGGACCTCAGTAAGTAGCAATGAAGAGCTTAAAACGTTTTCTAAAGGAAGAGACAGAGGCACAGGAGAAAGATTCTTGCAAAAGGAGTGTATGTGATAAACAAGGAACTAGAGCCAAACATGGTAACTTGCTTTGCAGCACAGTTTTAAATCAATTGTTTATTTTTGAGATAAGGCTCTGAGGAAAGTGAATAAAGGCAAACACCACATGAAGGATGGAATCATTGTAAGACCTATATATCTTGCAAGATATGCCTGTTTCCTTGGCCAAATTCATCCTAGTTGTTGCTCTCTGTTTCAGTGGAGTAAATAAAGGTGATTTTGGTTCTTTCACTATCCTGTCATTCATTATCATCAGCCTGTCATTCATAGCTGCCTCTAAGGCACATTCTTGCAGATTGCCAGCCCAAATGTAGCCCTACAGAGCATGAGGAATTGCTAATGTCTTTCTCTCTGCACCTAAGAGGAGTTTGCCTCTGCTAATATTTCCCAACAACTTCAATTCCACTTTTTTAAAAGGCTCATTAATTTTTTGGCACCCTGCTCTGTAAAAGTCCGATAAGTATAACATAGTATGATAACCTTGGGATAGAGGTTTCAATCATCCTATAGAATTTAACAAAAGAATGAATGAAAATGACCTGGCCTGATTGCCTGACTAAGCCAAGCTATATTTTAGCTGGCAGTTGCCTGCTTGAGGGATTGGTAGAGGGAAGGTGGTAAAGGGCCAGGGGTTTTTCACCTTGAGGGTGAATGTTGTATATACCTTTTAGTTACAGAATTCCAGCAGCTGACTGAAATATTAAGTTGACAATATTAAGTATCTATTCAATTTTACATTTTCATGAACAGAAGTGTGCAATATGGGTTTCACTCCCATTCAGACTGGCTCAACAGCAGGTGTACATCTTTCTCCATAATTACCAGCTAATCTCTTAAAGCTAAATCCTATTTTATCTTTATCCACTTAAGTGGCACTTGTGTGGCTGTGCAACTGCAGTTTTTGGCAGTGTGGATTCTGCATGCATGTCCATAGCTATGTAAAGTCAGAATGCAACCTTTTAAAGCCTGCTGTTCTCAGAAGGCTGTGTTCTGGCTGTATAGGGTGCAAGGTGGAGTAGAATAGCCCAAGCACACATGTAATGCTGAGTAAGTCCCAAAACTTTAGTCACAGAAAATCCATGACAGGAGGGAAAGAGGATGGCCCTCCTACTTTTTAGCCCTACACTTATGGTTGGGGAATTGGCCAGGGAGTGGAACACCTACAGTCTAGGTACCTCCCATTTTCTAGCAAAATACTCTTAACTACCTGGCCACGGACTAGGTATTGCCCAGATCATCCTCTGGCCCTTCTTTTAGAGTTGGCCCACTGGACAGCCATGAGGGAAGGTATGTCTGGCCAGGAAGAGGACAGAAAATCAGAGAGAGGGTTGCTGAGTGAGATGGATGCTGCCCTCAGGGGCCAGCACCCATCAGGTGGGTACTGGGGCAGGGTGGTAAGAGGCCCTTGGTGAAAACTGGGCAGATGGGAAGAAGCTATTTTGCTGCTCTTTATATAAAGAATATATAATGCAAGATACAGAAAAGCCACTAGGGGCAGCATTTTTTTCAAATAAGTCATCCTCCCTCTAACCCTACGTATCTTTCCATTCTGGCTGCCCAGTGCATCAGCTTCAAAAGCAGGGCTAGAGAGTCCTTTGGCTAATGCATGGTCCATGACCTGATGTTTTAAGCAGTCTGCTGGGAAGTAGAAGATGGAAGTTTGAATATCCTTTGGGAGTGGGGTTCTTCCTCAACACTTGCTGTAATCACTAGGCTATTATGCTGAAAGATGGGAAGGGGGACCATCGCCGCTTTTGTCAAGCAAGTTATGCACATATCTAGGTGATCCTATTCCACTACAGGTGAACATAGAATCCAAACTGTTCAAGCCCAAGTTTTACTTTTGTAGTGACATCAAGGAAAAATAGGATTTAGTCCTATTTCTGATAGTATTGGTATAAATACCTGTGGCTACTTTACAATATATATTTATGGATACCTATAGTGATTACGGAAAAGTAGGTTTCAACTTTGTATCTGTGAGTGGGGGAGGTGTGTGGATAGATGTACAGAAACTTGGAGCAATTCATTCCATTGCAAGACTAGGGAGGAAACGTTTACTTTGGACATGTATTGCTCGGTGAATGCCTAGCTGAGGTTCTGCTAACTGGAGCCCTTATAAAGGAATTATAAACCCATATTAGAAAATTGTGTGTAGAAGGAAAGGAGGTGAACTGCGGTAGTAAAAAATGCAAAAGTTAATTATACGTGAATTAAGGGAAGGGAAAATCCCAGAAGAATGACATGTTTGCTCATAGCCTTATATTCTCCTGTCTTCAAGACACAGGAGAAGGAAACCAGGTGAAAGAGTTCCACAAGCATAATTTTTGGCTCTGGGGTGCATTTGGTTAATTTCTGTTATAGTGGCTGAAGTCGTATTAAATATACTCCAAATATTTCAGTTGTCCTTTTTGCTTGCTGATGTTAAAATAAAAATCAGTAACTCAGCCTGATAGTCATTTTTTCATAAAATATTCATTGAAAGTAAGTTAAACATGAATTCTAGTCATGAATTCATTATAATCAAATTATTCTCTTGTGCATTATGTTTATGGAACTGACAACACTGAATAAGATTACTGGACATATTATTATTATTGCCTAATGTATTTAATTGTGATACTCATTACAAGCTTGTGAGATGTAGATTATAGGTAAAAATCTCAGGAGATGTGCTGCCAATAATCATGCTCTGGGTTTCAATTATGGAATGATTCTGCCAATTATTCCTTTTAATTCTGAAAAGCAAAGGTCACAAAAATGAATTATTTTTTTATGAATAAGAACATGGGAAATTATTGAAGACCAGCCTATAAACATATGAGAATATCCATTAACCAACCTAGGACAAAGTGGGCAAACCTACTTTAGAGGTTGGCCTCCACCCTGACCCTCTACAGTTTTGATGGTGCTAACTTTGATACTCAGAAGCACTGAGGGTATTTTCAGAATAGCTCAGGGTTGGTCTGACTAATCCATTAAATTGGATCTTAATCCATTAAGGTCATAGATGCTTATTTATTTTGGTGGAAGCAATATTAGGTCAACACTGAATGTTGTAAGTATCTTAAAAGATGGGAGGGAACATTGTCTAATGGGTATTACAGGTGATTAGGCTCTTAAGTCTACTACAGGTGTGATAACATATTGTCATCAGGAGTCCCTTGATATGAGGATGACAGTCCTCTAGTAAATAGGGAAGTCATCAGCAAGTCCTGAGATAAATGGAGGGGCCAATCTGAGATCTACATATTCAACTGAAGCCGTGGCAAATAGTTCTAGGAGAAAGGAGTGGACTTGTTGACTTTGAGTCATAGCTCTTTCCCTTCCTCTCATTTATCCACCTCCACAGTGAGGCAAGCTTGCTTAAAATGATCAATGCCTTGCGTCAATGCCTAGAACATCACAGTTCTAATAGTGAAGGGGTCTGTTTCCGAGCCATTGCTTAGGACAGTTGCTGCAATGCCATTGTGAAAAAGTCTGATGGTAACAGATTTTGGCTTGTATCCTTCTCTCATCAGTGTGTTCCATAGACTGTCTTTGTTGATTGACTCTAAGGCCTTAGTCAGGTCAATGGCAGCCATGTAAAGAGATCATGGTATTGTTCATGGCACTTTTCCTGCAGCTATCTGGCAACAAAGATCACGCCTACTGTACCTCCTGAGTGGTCCGAAACCATGCTGGGACTCGCGTAGAAACTCTTTGGTGAGGAGAGTGAGTCTGTTGAGGAGAATGTGGGTAGGAACTTTCTAGCTATGGACAAGAGTGCAATACCACAGTAAGTACTACAATCTGATTAATTTTTTTTTTCTTGAATATGGTTACAAATTTGTAATCTTTTAAGTCACTGGGAACCAGATCATGTTTCCAGATTTTCAGAATAATGGCATAGTGAGAGAGCTTGTTTCTACTATGCTTCTATATTTCATCAGGACCACATGCTTTGTTGTTTAAGTGGCTGCTTAATGGCTCTTAAGGCTTCTGGATAAGTTGGTAGATCTGCAAGGTAGATCTTAATAGGGTGTTATGAAATCGTTTTGGTAACGACTTTGACATTAGAATCTCAGTTTCAAAGCTTTTGGAAGTGTTCCTTCCTTTCCCTGTCACTATCATTGAACTTGTCCTGATTTTCTTTGTAGAGAAGCCTAGAGTCCCTTTGCACACCTCATGAATGCCTTTCTTGAGGCTTTCCCAGTGATCAGTGATGTCAGGATCATCAGGGAGTTTGGAGAGTTTCTCATTAAGGCACTGCTGGAGATGATTGCTTTTAGCAGGGTCTTTTAAGCACTTAATATTGAACCTTTTCATTGGTCGCTGATTTTGTTTCCATCATTTTGGGGTGACATGAGTAGATGTGATGGAACGTATCAAACGCTGATCTGTCCAGTAGTTGTCTGTGTTTCTGAGGAAAGACGGGAGGAGCATTGTCTACTGAGTGATTAGGCTTCTGGGTCTACTACAAATGTGATAAGATATTGCCTTACATCAATCACTTAACTTCTCTTTGTCTCATTTTATTCATCCTTAAAATAAATTCTCTTTGTCTCATTTTATTCATCCTTAAAATGGGAGTAGTGCTTTCCTACCCTATTGAACTAGTCAGTCTTATTGATGTTTGCTGGTTAAGAGCTTCTGAAGAAAAGATATGCCACAATATGAGCAGTAATTGTTAAGTTTTCTAATCATAATTATGGTGTCATTGGACAATGTTTGTCCTAAGTATTAATAGCTATCATGTACCTTTGCTTCATTTCTGTTTTAAACCACTGAAACGCTTCCTATTTGCTCCTTATAATTTGCTGATGTGATCATTAACACCTGAGTACACCACTAAATCCAGCTGTTGACAGAGACCCATGGTCAAACTTTAAGATGCTCCTTGTCTACTCCCACTGAATTTAGAACATGATTTGGCCTATTTTTTACCATTTAGTTTCCCCTGATCCCATCATTGCACGGGTTTAACTCCTTTGTCATCACTGAGAATTATGTATGTCCATCAGGGGAAGGACTGACATTAATTCATTTAAAACATAACTATGTCTTAAAACCTGCATTCAGGGAGTGAATATGGAAGTGCCCATTGCCTTAATTAAATTAATGATTCTCCGAATGAAGGTAGATTCTGCAAGTTCTAAGAAGGTAACTTGTGGACATTTCTATTGAGACATTTTGATAGCTAATGGAATAAGACAGAGCAAATATATATGATTTCACACAGTAACTGAAATGGAACCTGGGAAGGCATAAAGAAGATGAAAGGCAACCATATTTTCAGAATTAAACCAGAAAAGGTTTAATGGGGAAGGGAAAGGACATTTGCGGTAGAAAGGAAGAATCGTTTCATTCCTGCTTCTAAAAAGAATTTAGGGTTGGCAGCACCAATAGAAAGATTTGTTGCTTGAATTTCCTTAAAGGAAGTGTTTGGGAGATTTATGTTCCTACACTAGGAGATCCCACATACAAGTAGGACAAACACTTTATTTTTGTGAAATCAGAGGAGGATAATTATTCATTTTGATCTCTGTCCTGTAAGAAAATGAGGTTATGCACAGTGCATGTGGCTGGCTGAACATGAAAAGCTTTGTATTTAAAACATTCTTCTTTGTCTAGTTTATTTCTTTATGGCAGTGGTGCTCAACATTTTGGCCCTGCAAGCTAGATGAGTGGGGTGGGACCAGTCTATAGGCTAGATTGAGCATTGTGCACCAGGACCAGACCCTGGGGCTCAATCCCTCCCTGCCTCAATCACTGGCAAAAGGCTCTGGGACCAAGCACCACCCTCTCCTGCTCTCCTGTGCCAAGATTTGTCCCCAGGGGGCTGGCACCACCTGCTTCCACTCCTCACTCTGATTGGTCCCTGGGGACCTGGCAATAGCTTCTCCTGCTGAGATTAGGTCCCCGGAGATTTGGAACATTGCTTCCTGCTGGGATTGTTTCCCGGTGATCTTGCAACTCTCCCTCCCTCCCTCCCTGCATTGTGGAATTGGTCCCTGGGGACCCAGCACCATCCCAGGAACAAATCTTTGTGGGAGGGGGTCTGGCACTGTCCGCTCCCATCCCAGTGTTTGGGATTGGCTTCTGGTGGCCTAGTGCCACCCTGTCCCAGCTCCCTGCATGCTGGGATTGGGTCCTGGGGCAACAGTATGCTTCAGGGGAGACTAGCTGCAGAAAAAAAATAACGGGTAGTATAAGTGTTACATGAAGTTCATGTTGTCTTCTCTGCAGAGGCCAGTTGCATCTGGGAAAATCTGCAAATGGTGGTGCAAGTTATGGAAGGAACAAAAGAGCTGTTTTCAAAGGCATAGTAATTTGCATATCATAATTCGCTTTTTCCTTGAAAATCTGTGAGTGAAGAAACAGGCATAAGCTATGGAAAATCTTAACTGTGTGGGATGGGATAACTGTTCCCTGCCTAGAATTACTGACCAGTCATCTAATTGCTTTGAGCAGTGTGTACTGATAAATACTACTGGGAAAACTAATCTATAGAACAAAGATCACTTATAAAGAATGTGGAAGATTTGTGTATTATGTTTAAGAAATATGTTTGACTTGGTTTACCTTTTTCATTTTGTGCTACTTGCTAGCTGTCTTGAGCATTTATTTTTTCTGGAAGTGCTTACTGTGAGTGATGAATAGGTAATCAGTGAACAATGTGCATGTCACTGACCATGTTTGGGTTAGGTGAGCAGACTGTCAAAACTCAGCAATATTTGAACATGTCTACCCAGGCTATCTAATGGATCTGCTAAGGAAGGTGGCCAAGCCAAGAAAATTGGTTCTGCTAAATAGACTAGCAACCAGACAATGGATCATCTAGTGATAGCTCAGTGTGGCTAACCAAGGATTCATCCAAATGGGAGTCTGGAGTTATACAGTGCCCAGTGAGAGATCCTTCCCTTAAGAGTTGATGGATGCTAATAGCAGGGTTGAGTAAAGAAGAGAGACTTGTGGCAGGATGTTGTGGCAGGGATCCTGGTATTGTAGAAAACTGACTAAATCTCTGAGAATACCCAGAACTGTTGAGAAAAATGTGGCAGGAAATGGCCAATAGACATGTCATTGTTTCATTTAGATCTGTATATTTCTTGTACTTTCCAAAAAGAAAGGTTTTCTAAGTCTATGTCTATTTTGCCTTAACTATCATGTGTTCCCCAAAGAGGTAAGACACAAATCATAGGGCCAAATGCTACTCCATCTATTAGGTATCTAGGCAGACTTTAGTCCCCAAAAACTATGAATACAGCAAGTGGATGGATCCTTCTCCTCGTGTTTTTGTGACTTCCATTTAAGATAGTGTTAGAGTGATGTAGTTGTGATGTTTGAGAAATTATGCAAGTGTCAAAGATATCTCTGAGTTGTTATATGTTACTGGAAAAACTGCATAGTTGGTATATCCCATTTATGCAGTTGGTGCAATAAAAAATATCACCCAAAGAAATCCTTAGTTTTAAGGCCAAGATGACTGCATATTATAAAAGTAGATGTGTAAATGGATTTTTCAGGAACTTAAATGAGATGCAATAAGATTGCATTTGTGTGCTCAATAGGTGGAGCAGGGTCTAGTCTAGGGGTTGTCAACCGGGGGTATGCATACTCCTAGGGGTACTTGGAAACTTGAATATGCATACCCCTAGGGGTACGCACGGGTGGGCAAGGATGGAGCACCGCCACTCACCACCCCGTGCTGCTGCCTCCCAGGAGCAGGGCCAGTGGGGATGAGGGCAACACTTCTTTAAAAAGGTGAAAAACCCCTGGTCTAGTCTATGCCATCCACAAAGTTGGAACTCTGAAAAATGGTTTGCTTGAGCAACTGAATATTCTGTGAAAAACCACCATAGTTTCAGGCTCAAAGCTGTGGAACTGTGGGATATCCAAGTCTCAAAAGGAGGTGGTAAAAGAGGATATGAAGCTCTTGATGTCTCAGAAATCCAAAACCAGAGGCAGGACATCCATGCAGTGCTCACATTTTGTCTGGATTCAGGTAACTTAAAACATACAGGTTCAGTGTGTGAGTTCCAGAAGGCTGGATCTGGATTGGACAACAGTATTCCCACTTTTTTTCCTTGCCATTATTGTAATGCAACCCTGGAAGTCTTTTCAGTAAAGCATTTTTCCTCCTTGATATACTCATTTGACATGTCAGCTTTATAGCGGACCTATTTTATGGGTTGAAGGAGGGCAGTATCTGACAATAGAATTTGATCCAACTTTCTCAAGTGTGATAACAGCAGTTCATATGACTGTCTCTGATTAAAGATCTCTATGAATGTTTCAAAGTTATAATCACATATGTGGCTTCCTTTGCACTAGATTCACTTGCGATTTTCCTCAGATGTTTCATGGATTAGAACAACTGTATTGTGACTTCTTCCCACAGATTGAGTTATGTGTCTTGTATATTATTAGTAGGGGTCTACCTAAGTTGAGGTGGCCACTGGCTTTTTTTTGCAAGCAGACTGTGGGGCTGGTAGCCATTTTTGTGGGCCCTGGTGGCCCTGCCCCTTGCCACTGATTGGCTGCAAGGGCTGTCCATCATTTAGCCCCACCCCTCACTGCCAGTTGGTGAGGGGAAGGGCTTCATGATGGACATCCCTCACAGCCAATCAGTGGCAAAGTGTGGGATGGTAGCCATCTTGCCATGCCAGCAGCCCCGCCCCTGGTGGGCTGTTCAGCCAGGCTGCAGTGGCCACAAGAACTGCTGGCATCCAGAGGGAGCCAGCATTTTATTTTCAATGAGTATGGGTTGTTTTTCTTTTCAGGGAGCATGCCAGAAGTGTAGAGCTCATGGTTTTTTGCAGACCCTGTACTATTTCACAGGACCTGCCCCAAATTGTGGTTTCCACAGAAATCATGGAATCATGATTTTGGTAGGTCCTTATTTGTTAGATTATGTATTGCTCACATCACTGCCACTACCTATTAGCTAAGAATTTTTTCAAACATGGAAAATGTGTTTGCAACCATTTTGAAAAGCTGGGCCACATTTTTCCTTCTGCTACTTTTTCAGCTTCCTCCTACACCACCCACTGTGGCCTGCATTAAGAGTGCTATGTTTCATCTAGTCTGTAGCTGGCAGCGCTAGAAAATACAATAGAGAGACAACATTGTGCTCCTAAAGGAACAGGATCCAGCTGACATATCAGTACTTACATCAATCATTATATTACACTGG
>NW_017729022.1:33968790-33969639 GCF_001723915.1 Gavialis gangeticus
TTTTCAGCTTCAGTATGTGAAAATGAATTTTACTGGGATGTCTGTGTTTTCTACCCCCTTGAGATGGTGAGTTTTTGTATCTACTGTGCTGACCTCAGATGTGTAATATCATAAATGGAAGTATAGACTGAGCAGTACTGGATTAGAATGGTGACATCATATTGCACTGTAAATGTTTCTGATTCTTAATGACCTCCAATGAGCTTGGTAGCATTGGCTTCTTCTGTATTATTTGATCTGTCAAAACTCATATCTCATTAACCCATACCTCATGTTTTCACTAAGTAAAATGTTCAAGTTAGAGAGTAAATAGAGTTAATCTGCAACTGAAAATAAATGGAAGGTACTAAGTAAGCTCTATGAATTCCATCTTTTAAAGTATTGTGTATGCTGCTTGTCTTTACCCTTCTATATGTAATTCCTTATACCTATTAATTCAATAATGTAGCATAAGTGATGCATAAGCAGCCTCAGCGTTATGCATACAAAACCCCTTCATGAGATTTGTTGGGGATATAGTAATAGAATGAATATGCTTCCATATATGTAAGAAATAAAGCAAAATCTAAAACAAATTTAAGTTTAGTGGGGAATTTTGAAGGAAATATTTGAATTAATGCATACAGCCAAATATGAGAGGAGGATGGGGCTGATGAATAGAGGGAGGAAGAGAATATTTGGGAAGTTGGCCTGCCAAAGCTAGCAGGGGATGTGTAGGGATCAGAATTATACCGAACCAGGAGACCAACTTAATATTCTGGAGCAGGTTTGAAGAGCCCCAAACCAAAAGAAACAGGGATTTGGGTCAGATCATCTGGATGAACCATAAAGTGCTGCCCCCCCCCCCCC
>NW_017729022.1:33969804-33976911 GCF_001723915.1 Gavialis gangeticus
GCATCCAGATTTAAAGGAGGGCCTAAACAAGGGAAATATAGATAGAACTATGGGGTTGGTTTTGTTTTTTTTTTTTAAAAAGCCACATTGAATTTTCTGTTGGAATCTAAAAGCACATTGGAAAAGCAATGGGATTTACTCGCTTTGGTAACAGAGTATTTATCAAGCTATTCTCTTCCTTTTCTTAGTAATAATTTTGAGCATAGTACTCAAATCACATCTGACTTTCAAATTGTTATGAAATATATGGCTGGCCTTGCACATACAATACAATCTGCATAAATACTCTTGATTTGAGTCATCCAGTGAGATGAGTGATATGGATCACAGTTCTACCTCATTGTTTACCACAGTTCACTTCCATATTCCCTGCAGTTTCCCTAAAAAGGGAGAAAACTTGCCTAAGATCTACATGAATTATAACTTTACTTCTTGTGATAAATATAAGTAGAATCAAAATTTATGAGTCTTTAATATATATTTTTTACAAAAGTTACCTGTATTTAGCAGCTATAAAGTGCCTGTCCCTCACTTGTCACTTGAAAAGCTATTTCCTATCCATTTTCATGACCTCTGTGATTTCCCCAGTAGAAAGCATTTTAATATATTCAGTCTTAAAAATGTTTCCATTAATTTGATGGTTGGTATCCAAATAAATCCATTACCTAAAGAAATAATAGAATGAAGAACGTGCTTCCGTTATTACTTTTGATGAGTAGTCTTTTATTTTTAATGGAACACACAGCCTACTATTATGCACATGATGTTGTTACCCTGTTATTATATATCACAAAGAGGATCAAAGACAGCTGTAACAGAAAACATGCCATTTGTATGTGATTTATATGAAGCTGGGTGAGTTTCTTCACAATGTGGTGATAGTCACATGATAACAGCTTGAGTGAGTGTTTATAGAGGCAGGAAATTTTTTCCAGACTGGAATTCAATGAAAATCAAAATAGGCCCAGTACAGCATTCATATGTGCCTTTTGGTTTTCTTAAGCAAAGAAGCAGTGATGTAAACACACTTTGAACACTTTTGGCCAGACCTTCAGGTGCACCTAGGTGTCAATAAATTTAGGAAGCAATAAGTAATTTCCCAGTCCATTCCACCTAAAATCCTGGTGTAGAGGATGTAACCTCTCATACTTTTTAAAGCTGCTGGCAGTACTAGCACTCCCCTGCCCCTCATCTTTCCCAGCTGACCCTTTAAGACTATTCCCTCCTCCCTTTATGTCCTTGAAGATGTGCAGAAGGGATAGAATAGGAGCCATGATCTGATCTTTTATTTTCAATCTGTTAAGTTACATGAGCATGGGTAAAATCACAAATGAAAAATGGATTTAGATATTTCTCCCAACCTCTAGTAGACTGATCACCTTCTGTAGCCTGGGAAATTGCTATTGTTCTGCTTAGGGGTTGTACAAACATGCACAAGGCAGATGAGAGTCCTAATTATTTATTACTGTTGTGAAAGACGCAGGAGTATCTGGTATAATACAGTAAGAAAAGCTATGTAAAGCTTTGTCTTTTGAGTTGCATCATATAGTACTTAGCATAAATCACTACACCATAAATACTACTAGAAGGAAAGCTGGAGCTGTATCAGATTAGTGCGTAGTACCTTTCACATTTTAAACCCTATACATTTTAAAAGGAAGGTGGAGAAGATGAACTCTTAAAAATCAGACATGCTGTGCCCCATGGCCGCATGCTGCCTTCGGTGGGTGCTGCCCATGTCCCCCTGCTGCCCTTGTGGCACTCTGCAGCCACATGCCATGCCATGCCCTCCCCCACAACGCGGGGCGTGCTTCATGCACCAGCTTCCTGCACAGCACCCTGTGGCCATGTGCCTGGGTAGGTGCTCCCCATGCAAGGGGTATGTGTGGCTGCAGAGTCCTTCACGGGGAAGGGGCATGTGAGGTGCAGGCAGTGCCCGCTACCTGTAACATGCAGGCTTGGGTGTGCGCCTGCTCCCTGCATGGCACCCTGTGGCTGTGCGCCACGCCCCACTGTGCAGGAAGTGCCCGCCGGATGCAGGCCGTGGAGGGGGTGTGGTGCTGGGGGGAGGTGGGGGCACAGCCGCAGGCAGCCCTGAGGACAGCAGGCAGGGGAACACAGGTAGCGCCCACCAGCTGCAGCACATGGCCATGGGGCAGGATGTGCCCCTTGTGCCTGCCCCCCATGTGGCACCCTGTGGCCATGTGTCACACCCCTCCCATGTTTTGGTGCTCCCAGTGCGGTGGGGGGGGCATGGTGCCTGGCCGCAGGGTGCTGCACAGGGAGTGGGCAGGAGGATGTGCCCCCCTCCATGGCCATGTTGCAGCTGGTGGGCACTGCCTGCACCCCCCTGCCTGCTCCCTTTGCAGCACCCTGCAGCCACGTGCCACGCCCCTGCATGGCTGGTCCTTGCAGTGGGGAGCACAGCTTGACCCTGCCACCTCGGGCCCCACCTCCACCTCTGCCTGTCCCTCTGTCTGTCCTAAGGCTCTGAGCCACACATGCACAGTTGGCCCAGAGCATTACGGACAGACAGATGGAAGTGGTAAGGCTTTTATTATATTAGAAGATTCCAGCTATAGTAGTTTTTCAGGGAATGTTTCATATGTAGTAAATTGTCTCTGAGAGGAAAACAGTGATCATTTGGGATGACCCCAAATGTAATGGGTAGAGCTTAACGTTCCTGTGAAGGAAGCTGTGTTTGGAAGTGTCTTTGTTTTTTAGACTGATGGGAATTAGTGGTAGTTTTCAGGGAGAATAGGTTGCTCTTTTCACTCTCCAATGCATCCATTGTAAGATTTTGAAAGATTTTGTTTGCTATTTAGGCTGTAGGAACACTGAATCATTCTGAAAGTATTGTGTATAATTTTGAGGGAAGAGGACAAAAATATTCAAAGGATCCTTTCAGAGCTAATTTAGGTGAAAAAGAAAGCATTTATTTTCTCCCAATTTCACATATCACACGCCATTTGTGATGCCAATTTTAGGATACTACTAAGGGAAAATTAAGGAGGTCTTTAGAAGAGGTTCCCAAATATTTTCTTGCATAACCCCTTCCTGGTTTACCAGCCACCTGGGTACTCCTACTAGCATATGGTTTATACTTTAACCCCTTAAATGCCAATTATTATTGTAATGAAAATCAAATCTACCGTTATACAATTTCTCCTGCATACACCCCAGAGATATCTTGCATAACCACAGGGGTACACGTACCACAGTTTGTGAACCCTTGCTTTAGAATATGTTGTCTTTATTACTTGGCTTCACTCAGGTGAATGGAACCAGTCCAGAAATCTTTGAGCTATTGTTGTAGGCAGTCTTCAGGCTGAGCCATAGATTATTTTTTTTTCTTAATATGTTTTAATTGTCTTCATAAATCTGGGGGCCAGAAACATTTGGCCCTTTTGAAAAATTAGACTCTGGAACAGGTGACAGCAGCCATTGTAGAGCCACCACTAACTGGCTCAACCTGAAAACTGATTTTAAGATGCACCTGAGTAAAGGAGAAAGAAAAAGGTCAAATATACTACCTAGTATTCTTATTAGTTCCCTTTCTATTGGGTAGACTTTTGGAACTGTTGGAGAAAGTACCTCAACACAAAATCAGTACGAAGAAAGGATTTAAATATAACTGTGAGATTTCGGGAAATAGGCAATACTTCATTCATCCATCCTCCTATTCAGTTGTTGCCTACAAAGAAAGACAAATGGGGATTGTAGGAGACTGTGTGAAAAATATGTGGATTAAAAAGGGGGTGCAGATGATGGAGAGGGCAAGAGAGATATGCTACAATTTTGTATGTTTTTTTTTTTTTTAACGTGGAAAATTGGACTTTCTTAACTTAGGTCATCTTCCTAGCACAAGTCAATCATCATTTGTACAGTGAACCTAGACTTTTACTTGGGTTTCAGGCCACATACTGTCCAAACCTAGTTCCCAAAGGAATTTTTTTCACTGTGATTTGGAGGACTAGTAAGCTTAGGCTGCTTTACCTGGCCTTAACTTATAAATTACAGCCTGGGTTTGCTTTAGTTCATATTGGAACCTATCTGTTTTGCAGTGAGAATGCAGAGCAAATTCCAGAAGTTGTCAGCAAAAAACCCTGCATGTGAGTGCATAAACAGAGAAAAGAGTAATGTGGAAGGACTTTGCTATGGGGAGGTTAATCTAGGTTTGTAGACCTGAATTACTAGTGTTAACCATGCAATGAAGACGATTCTGCACAATAGTTAAACTCCACTTCAACAGAGAGAATCTAATGGTTACTAATTGTGCTGCATTTTGCTTCACAGTTGTTACGTTGAGGTTAAATAATGTCTTTGGAAAGCAATTGGAGAAACAATTTGAGAAGAGAAGCAGCTTGCTCTCATGATTTACATTGTGCTGGAGTTGTAGGTAGATGCTGTTTGCTTGTTGTCTCTTGGATGTCGAAATCCAGTATTTTAAGAACAGAATCAGACTAATGATGCTTAAAAAGTGCAAACAGATGTAACTGCAGGTGCTTGATTTCAAAGTCCTGAAAAGCTTATTGTACTTGCCATGAGAACAGCTAATACCTGGGTTCTATTTTCTTTTTTCCAAATGCTGGTATTCTTTTCTCGATGTACTATAACTCAGTTACAATGCTATGAGTTGTGATCCTATCTTCAACACCAGTAACAATAGCTGATAACAAATAGCCTTTGCTTTATGTTTAGGACCAAATACTGATTATTTAAGAGTGCTTAAATGGTGGGTTGTTTCTGCCAATGGGTCTGTGTCTGATAGAGGTTATAAGACCTGACTGTACTAAGAGGCTTTGTCATGAAACCGTTTTATAAATTAAAACATAAAGTGAAAATCATTTTCCTCACCGGTGAATGAAATGAACTTCTGATCAAGAACATTAACATTGTTTAGCACAGTGGCATATAATCCCCAGAGACCTTTGGCTGAATCGGACCCATGGGGGTTCCCACAAGTCCAGAAATTTGGCAGTGGTGAGCAGTGGTAACATGACTATCCAGAGCTGCAGCAGTCACTGTTCTTCACCACCAAATTTCCTGACCCTTGTGTGAGTCTTGCAGCACAGATGACATGGCCCAATGTGCTGAATTGTGTTGGTATGAAGAGTGAGGCCATGTCCGGATCTGGAATATAGGGCTGGTTTGGTGCACCTACTGGATTGCACCCACAGACTGACTGCTGTGCACTGACCCCACACTGGATTTGGCCTGTAGGTCAGCCCCGCACTACTCATCCAGGCTATGAGGCTGGACAGCTGAGCACCACTGGTTTAGGATTTATAACAGAACTATCCAAATCCATATTGGAAAGCAACAAAGGATAGCTCTGCGAACAAAAGGAAAGCATTTGCAGTACATATTACAGTTCCTCCACTTTTGAGAGGTTTAAAACTGTTCTGAAGATTTGGTTTGGTTTAAAGCTTTGTTTAGAAAGTCTTAACAGATGTAACTTGGATTCTATACATGTAGTATAACCCAATATCATACCCAGCCTTGACTTCTGAAAACATATTTTGGAAAAGTATGTTAACAAGTTATGATAAGCAACCCAAAACTTAGGTAAATTTTCAGAGAGCTCTTGCCTATCCCTCGTTTGCATACAAGTCACCACGTACATGTTGATGAGGATTCACCTAGGTTAATTCTATCATTCTGGTGCAAAAATGATTAACAAAAATGCACATGGAAACTTGTGTTTTCAAAAATAGACTTGGAGAACAATTTTCCATAGTACCTGAGGGACTAGGGTATCTAAAGTCCACCTAAGTCCTGTTTTAAGCACCCTACATGTGTAAGTCTAAAACTGTGAGCTAGAAAATCTACCTTACCTTGAAGGCACTTACGTTCTTTAGGTACCACCGTTCCTGACTACTAATGTTCTCTAAGCACCTGCAGATCTGCCTTCTGGGCACGTGTAGAACTGCTCCAACCTGAGCAGCTGACTCATACGTAAGCTGCACCAAGATCGACAAACCCAGCCAAGCAGTGCCTAAGACACCTTAGTGCTTGCCTATACTTCTGCAGCAACTGCTGCCAAGGAGGATTCAGTTAGCATACCCCCATCCACCTGAGTCTGCTGATTCACTCAATAGCCCAGAAGTTTACAAGTAAGCCTGCTCTGGGTTTGTTTCCACTGCCCAGTCTTAAGCCCTTGGTTTTCAGTGGGTCTGAAAGCAGTGGCTGGTGACATGCCCACAACAGCCTGGCTGGTTAGTAATCTATCACTGAAAATAGCTTCGGTACCAGGCGGTTGGAGGTTTGCCAAAGTGCATCCCATATTTAAAAAAGGTTATAGAAGGGACCCTGGGAACTACTGGCTGGTAGTCCAATTTCTGTTCCTGGAAAACTGGTATAAATAATAATAATAAAATAATTCAACACAAGGATGAACGTAACTTGCTGAGGAGGAATCAGTATGGTTTTGTCAAAGCTAATCATGCTTCGCCATCTTCCCAGAGTTCTTTGATGGTGTTAAGCAGGTGAATCTGGGTGATCCAGTTAACTTGACTTCCAAAAAACTGTTGACAAGGACCCGTCAAAGCCTCGTAATGGCGTTAGGTAGTTTGGGGATTAGAGGGAGGGTCCACTTTTGGATTAGAAATTGGTTTAAAGATAGAATTAGTATAAGTGGTCAGTTTTCAGGATGGAAAGAAATAAACAGTGGGGTCCCGCAGTGATCTGTGCTCTGACCAGTGTTGTTTAACATATTCATAAATGATCTGGAAAGGGGCTGGAGTAGTAAGGTGCCAAATTTGCAAATTCAGCAAAATTATTCAAAGTGGTAAAGCTCAAGGTAGACTGTGAGAAACTATAGAAAGATTTTGCACTACTGAGTGAATGGACAACTAAATGGCAGATGAAATTAAATGTAGATAAATATAAAGTGAGCCTAGGTAGAATCGCAATGAACATGGGCAAAGAGAACACATACTATACCTATGCTATGATGGGTTCTGTATTAGCTGTTACCACACAGGAATAAGATCTGGGAATCATTGTGGACAGTTTACTAAAAACATCATCTCAGTACTCAGCAGCTGGCAAAAGGGCAACCAAAACATTAGAAATGATTAAGAATGGAATGGTAAATAAAACAAA
>NW_017729022.1:33981911-33983829 GCF_001723915.1 Gavialis gangeticus
AAAGATAACACATACTATACCTATGCTATGATGGGTTCTGTATTAGCTGTTACCACACAGGAATAAGATCTGGGAATCATTGTGGACAGTTTACTAAAAACATCATCTCAGTACTCAGCAGCTGGCAAAAGGGCAACCAAAACATTAGAAATGATTAAGAATGGAATGGTAAATAAAACAAAATATCATGATTCCACTTTATAAATCCACAGTGCATCCATACCTTGAATACTGTGCCTAGAGTTAGTCCCCATGCCTCAAAAAGAAATTAGCAGAACTAGAAAAGGTACAAAGAAGAGTAACAAGGATGATTAGTGGAATGGTGGGGCTTCCATATGAGGAGATGCTGAAGAGGCCTGGTCTTATGAGTTTACAAGAGATATGATAAGGGATTACAAAACAGTAAATTGTGAAGAAAAAGTAAAGAGGGATTTATTATTTACTAGTCTCTCACAATAGAAGAACGAAAGGTCATAAAATGAAACTAGTAGGTAGTAACAAAACTAACACAAGGAAGTTCTTTTTTCACACAGTGCTTATTAAAGTGTGAAATTCATTGCTACAAGATGTTGTGGAAGCTAACAGTTTAACCATTTTGAAAAAGGTGTTGGACATATTTTTGGAAAAAAAGTGCATCAGTAGCTATTGAATATGGGAGTTAGGCCTCTGAATCAGAATTATCTAGACCTTAAATACTGGAGGCTGTAAGTGGGAGAGTAACAAGTGGAAAAAACCCAGGTCATACCCTGTTCACTCTCCCTTTTGACTTCCCCTCCCTGCCACTGTGTGACATAACATACTGGATAAGATGGACCTATGGCCTGACTCAGTAAATGGCAGTTATGTTTGTATAATGAACTTCCATATGTGGAGAGTGTGAGTGGACATGAATGTGCAGGGCATGTTTAGCCTTGACCTCCCAGGGACTGGATGCTGCAGCAGTATAGACAAGCCCTAAGGGGCTACCATCTGGTATTCATGCTGAGACCACATACGGACAGCATTGAGATCAGCACAAAACATAGCAGCTGTGTCCATGCTCATTCAAAAAGCAAGGCCTGAGGAAGAAGGCGGGAGTATTCCTGCTGTTGTCATTGAACTTTCAGATTGTTATATGTGAACTCCATTGCTCAGTACAGAAAGCCAAAAAGCCTCAGGCTGAATTGATTCAGTCTTTGCAGGTAATTTAAGCTGCAAAGATTGGACCAATAAGCAAATGAACAGATATTCACTTTTGATTCAGGAAATGCAGCTACGTGCCTGCAGTGGCTCAAGACAGAAGCTGGGGGGGTGCATGAGCATAGCTCTCTGGCATGTAGCCAGCATGGGCTATCTGTTCACTTCCTTTTGCTGCTGCCCCCAAAGCCTCTGGGATTTGCAGTCCAGACTGACAGCAGCAGGACTCTGCAGAGTTGCTCATAACTTCCTCTTCCTGCTTCCAGGTACCTCTTAGATTTGTAGCACACTGCTGCAGCCAGCACTAAGTAAGCAGGGCAGGGCAGGGCAGCTCTGTACTCGGGGGAAGGGAAGTTTAACGCCCCTCCCTGGCTCCAGACCCCAGCTGGGGTTTGCCTTGGGGGGAGGTAGTGAGCTGGCCAGTGAGCCAGTGCTCACTGCTCCCACTAGGGCAGGAGCAGGCAATTATTTTGGGTGGAGGGCCACTTACCCAGTTTTGGCAGGCTGTTGAGGGCCGCATGGGTAGCCCCGCCCCTTGACAGGTGCCCCGCACCCTGGTCACCATCTTGGGACCAATGTCGCAATGTCTTGGGACCAACGTCCCAGGGCTAGCACCTGTGGGGCCCAAAGTGGGGTACAGGCAGGGGTGTGTGGAGCTGGGCTGGGCTGCACCAGCAGAGAGAGGGAGGAGCTCTCATTAAGAAACTGGGGGGCTGTGGCGTAGACACCCACACAGTCAAAT
>NW_017729022.1:33984272-33996113 GCF_001723915.1 Gavialis gangeticus
TGGAGAGGGTCCAGAGGAGGGCCACTCGCATGATCAGGGGACAGCAGGGCAGGCCCTATGAGGAGAGGCTACGGGACCTGAACCTGTTCAGCCTCCAAAAGAGAAGGCTGAGGGGGGATCTTGTGGCCTGTTATAAACTAGTCAGGGGGGATCAGCAGGCATTGGGGGAGTCACTGTTCCCCTGAGCACCGCCAGGAGTGACCAGGAATAACGGTTACAAGCTGGCAGAGGGTAGGTTTAAGTTAGACATCAGGAGGCGCTATTTCACGGTCAGGGCAGCTAGGGTCTGGAACCAACTTCCAAGGGAGGTGGTGCAGGCTCCTACCCTGGGGGTTTTTAAGAGGAGGTTAGATGAACACCTTGCTGGGGTCGTGTGACCCCAGTACTCTTTCCTACCATGGCAGGGGTCGGACTAGATGATCTGCTCAAGTCCCTTCCGACCCTAGAAACTATGAAACTATGAGCTGGCCTGGCTCCATATACCCTGCCAGTTGGGACCCCATGCTCCTGCCATCCCGCTCTGAACCTTGCCGGCACTGGCCCCAGGACACTGGTGCAGGCCCTGTGCTCCCGCTGGCTCCCTGCCCACTCACTCCGAGTGCCCCCCAGCCCTGTGGTACAGGTTGGGGGCAGCATACAGCCCAACCCCCTGCTTGCCGGCAGGCAAGAAGCTGGTGCTGAGCATGGGGAAAAGCAGCCCCTCGCACACCCCATGGCCAGTACAACCTCCTGCAGCTGTTCGCAGCCCACGTGGGGCTGTCTGGAGCAGGCACAAGCAGTCCCACGCTATAGTACAGGTCAGCAGCCATGGGGCGAGCAAGAGGCCGCTCTTCCCTGTGCTCAGCCCAGGAGTGCTGCAAGTGGCTGCAGCATGGGGCACCAGAGATGGGGTGGGCGAGGGGCTGCTTTTTCCCCCACCACGCTCAGCTTTTCCCCTGGCCAGTTTCCCCTGGGCTCCTCCCCTGCCCTTCCCCACCCCAGTTCCACCTTATCTACAGTTCCAGCATGGGGCAGCCATGCGATCTCAGGCCAGAAGTCCCTTCTGGTGCTCCCAAGGGGGCGGGAACGGCTGAGCAGGCCCTGCTGTTGTGGGAGCCTGCTGGGCTTCCACTGGGTCCTACTGCCCTTGGTTCCTATCATTTCTGACAGGAACCAAGGGCAGATAAATATTAATTTTCTAAATTTTTTTTAGGAGCCCCGCAGTCTGGATAGAATGGCTTCACGGGCCAGATCCGGCCACGGGCTGTAGTTTGCCCACCCCTGCGCTAGGGAGCAGAGGGGCAGGGCCAGCCCTGCTCTCTGGAGCAGACAGCACAGCCCAGCCCAGGGCTGCAAAATGCTGGGATGCTGGGGGACTCTGATTTAACTTGAACGAGGAGGGGGTCTGGGACAGAAGTTTCATAAACTGGTTTGACCTAAATCAGTTAAGTCTGATACTACATTCAACCAGGTTTATTTTAAACCAGTTTCAGCCTTTTTTAAAATGGTTTCTATGCACTGACCTTCTGTTCTGTTACAGGTTTAAACCAGTTTTTGATGACTCAAACCAGTTTATGTGTAACTTCTCTCCTTAGCCCATGACTCCAAAATGCATTAAAGTCCCTTTTGTTAGATGCATCTCACACATGCTAACCCTCCCTGGTACAGAAAAATACCTTGGTTGAACCCAATGTAGCAACGTGAAATGTTATCCGTACTGCTTGGGAGGGCCTGAAGTCTTCCCATGACCCTTTCTTCAGTTGCTGTGACATCTTCACTTTCATCCAAGTAGATCTCCTTTTTCAATTTAACTAGTCTAGGCACTTTTCCCATAATGCTTATGCTTTGGCTCTTTTCCTAGATTGGTTAGCTCAGTTCACTTTGTTTTAGTGACTGGGGAACCAGCTCAAACTCGTGCTTCAGTGATCCCTGGAATGTGTTAATAGGTAAAATTTATCAGTCTGAAAAATGCAGGTCTGCTTTCAGTCTTTCCCATTGCCTTCCTTTTATACAGTAGGCTTGCAGTTAGAACATACATACAGAAAGTGGGAAATGTGGATTCCAGGTTCTTCTCCTTTTTCTCTTATCAGCAGCCTATAAACTCTTCTGGGTGCGGCACCCTCCACTTCATTTGGTGATACAAGATTTGTGGGGCCGGAAGGAGAGTAAACAGGATAAAATATAGCAGTTAGAGCATCCAATTGGGAGGAGAGAGTGCTCTAACCATTAGGCTGTCACATAGAAAGGGGCACATGCTCCTTCTTTGGTCATGCTTTAAAATGGTGAGTCATATTTAGTTCTTTCAAGGCTGCCTATAGGTGTCTATCCTCAGAATTGATTCTGGGCTCTGGATCTTGAATGGACAGAAGCTCCTCCCTTGCAATCCTGATTTGGGCATCTAATTCCTGGGAATGGAATTGGAGTTCTAAAAGAAACCCTGTGCTTAGTGTTTCCCATTGGTTAGTTTTAGGCATTCCCTCAGCTTGCAGGCCTTTTGGATCACCCATTTGGGTGCTTAGCTCTCCCAGTGCAGTGTCCAGGGAGTCTGGGCTCCTAACTCTTCATTTTGGATGTTGCTTTGCGGGGCCAGTGGCCTGAAATGTTGACATTGCACTGCTTAATGTCTAGGCACCTAAGCTCTCTTTTTTGGATATGGGCCATAAATCCCATTTTCTGAAGTGACCTGCCACTTAGCAGCAGCAGTGTAACGACAGGTGGGCAAGCGGGTCTTTAGCCCTTAGTGCAACCTAAGGGGAGCACTGAAATTAAAGAAAGGGAGTGGGGATGCTCCCCTGCACTCTGTACCTTCCCTGCAGTGGCTCAGGCAGCCAGGACAGAGGAGCAGGAGCTGGGTTAGCACCAGCCAGAGCCTTGTTTCCAGAAGCTGCTGCTGCTGAGGAGGAGGTACAGGTGTGGTTGGGAGTCAGATGCTTGACACTTACCACTTCTTTTTATTTCATGCCAAATGTTACCTTTTAAATAGTGGCTCAATATACTTTTTCTGTGGCACTAACCCTCACAGAAGTGGCCTGGAGTGCACACTACATCCATTACATCTCTGCTCAGGAGCCCTTACTAGACATTCCTGAAAAGGAGAGAAACACCTCACATTGTAACACTTTTAATTAAGGAAATGAAGACTTTTTTTTTTTTGTATATTTGAATGAAAATATTTTGTTTAAGTAATTTGCACCCTAATACCTGAGAGTCAACCTGAGAATGCTGCCTAGAGTGTCAATTGTGGGTTTAAATTTCAGTGTCTGTGCCCAGTAAGGCTGTGGTATGGTTCAACAAAAGCTTTATTTACATACTAAATTTTATGATATTTTGTAATATTGTATTCATCATAACAAATATGTGGTATGTGAGTGTTAAATCCCTTTCATGTATTTTTATTAGATATTGATATTTGCAAATGATTATGCAAGTAATATAATTTACTTGAAAAAAAGCACTAATATTCTTGATTACATATTCCCATATTAAAGATACTCAGATAAGAACATGCATGACCACATTCTGTGCAGTCTTTGCTGCCTACCCTTCAGACGTATGATTTTAATCCTTATTTCTGAGAGAATCTATCCTTTCAAGATTATGGAAATGCATGCTGTTTGGAGACTCAATCCCATTAACCTGTGTTATCCTGATGGTCTTGATTATTCTTAGCTTTTCCCAAGGAAATTATAAAAAGTAGAAGACTAAGATTAATATAGCATTAAAGTTGAGAACTCTACCTTTCCAATGTGTGTTTATGCTTCATTATAGTCTTTCTTTCTATCCTTTTGATTGTCCGCAATTAATATTAATATACATTTGGTCATTCAGATTTAAATACTGACAAGTTTAAAACTTATGAATACCTTTACTTTTTGTTTGGCTTAGGTAGATGTCACCAAAATGTAAAGCAAGTTTTGAGTCTTTGTGTAGCTGAATGTATATTTAGTACAAATTATTTGAAATTTTTCATAGAGCAATCTAGTGAAAACACTGACAATATCCTTAAAGAAATCCAGTAAACATTAGCTCATTCACATACCATAAATCTACAAAGGGGCTTGAGTTAAACCAAAGGTCACAACTTCAATCCTCCTCTCTGCATTTGTCCAGTAAATTGGTATTTTCTCATTACTGTATTCATGCCAGGGAGAATGGATGGTCAAACCCTAATTCAGTGAAAGAGATGAGAAGTTATACCCTGTATATGTGTTTACACAGTCAAAATACCAGAATGGCCTTTTGCATTCTTTAAATCTGCTTTCTAGATTTTGTGACTACTGCTGATTTTCTTGGTGATACCACACTAAGGAGTGGTATAATACTGATTTGAACACTTGTATAAAATCTGGGTACTAAGTATGAATTCATCAATAAAAAGGGCCTGACAAGTGTTTTAGAAGAGAGAATAAGATTACAGGTGGCATTTTATAGAGACTGTGTGAGAAAGAAAGGACAAGAATTACTAAGTAGAAAAGAAACTGATAATCCTATTCGCTAGGGGTTATGTAGGTAGTACAAAGAAAGAGGTGGTGTGTGTATGTGTGTGTGAAAAATGGGTTGTTTAGTTGGTGAAAGATCAAGGTTGAATGCAGAGTTGGTAAATAGGGATTAGAGGGTAAAAGCCCATTAGTGGATCAATCGGTGAGGAATCAGGCTCAGTACAAAGAGGTGAGAATTTAGGCCACTTAGGAGAGGATTAGTATTGAGAAGTAATAATTCCGTTGGAAAGAAGAAGAAAAAAGACAGTGAAGACTTGCACAAAAGTGAGGGTAAAAAGAATATGAAAAAGTGAAAGGAAAGACAGGGTCAAATACAAATCTGTCATTTAATAGAAGTCTCTCGTTTAATCTGGGAAGAGATGGTGATAACACAAATGAAGAATTAGTTTGGTTTCAGTTTTTCTTGCATTGCATGTCTCTATTTTCAGCAGAAGACAGAAGGAGAGAGGTCATAATTATGATGATATGAAATGAATTTTGAGCATTTAATGTTTTCAGCTGCTGCCAGGTATGCTGTGATGGGTAAACTCTGAAAATCATATTTCGAAGATGAACATACAAAGGCTTGAAATTGCTTGAGTGTTAATGAATTTGGAAAGTTGCAAGTTTGCATCAATAAATGTGACAAACATCTCTACATTTCTTCTAAAAGACATTTATTTTTAATAATGACTATGTATTTTATGCAAGATAGGTGAAATGCTTTCTTTTAGGTGAGAAATTCTGGTACTTATAAAATCATAGGAGACTTCAGGATGAGTAGATAAAAGAGGATGGTATAGAACAGTTTGGACTCCCCTGCACCATATGTATCAGTGTATTCAACATTAGTGAATAGATTTGTGCAAACAGCAGTAAAATGTATTCAGTGAATGATTTTCACTGAAAATGGGATAAAACATTTCTGAATTAATTATTCACTGATTATTTCTAAAAAATTGCAGGTTAATGAAAATGCATTAATATTATTATCTGAAGTAATGAGATAATTGCAAAAAGTGATAATTGTAAGATATTTTCAATTAATAATTAGAGCCTGGATAGATATTGTTCATTTATTATTTCTATAGCACCTAACTTGTATTAGGTGACAGCTACAGAAGAATAGTTTAGAAATAATGTTTAGAAATTAAAATATCATTTATATAAAATGTTTATTTTGTAGAGCTGATGCCTTCTTTGAAAATTATATGTTGAGCCTTAATGGCTAAGTACAGACGGTCAAAAAGCCTGAGCCTGAATTGATTCATCCTTTGCAGGTTAGTTTAAGCTGTAGAGATTGATCTGATAAGCAAATGAACACATGTTCACTTTTGATACAAGAAATGTAGCCACATGCCTGCAGTGGCTCAAGCCAGAAGCCAGGGGGCACTAGAGCGTGGCTGCCAGCCATTCCCAAAGGGGAAGGAAGAGAGAAAGCCCTGCTGGAGTGGAAGGGGTGTGGCCAGGCCCCAGCCCATGCTTTGCTTGGGTGGGGAAGAGGGTTTGGGGGGAAGGGAGAAGTAGTGGCATTGAATTCATAAAAGCTTGAACAAAAATGTTCTTTTCTGAAAAAAACTACAAACTGAAGAGCTATGAACACAGCCTGGGCTGTGTGTTTGCTTACTGTTCCTGCTTCCCCCAAGGCCTCTGCGATTAGCAGTCCAGACTCACAGAAGCAGGATTCTGCAGAGTTGCTCATAACTTCCTCTTCCTGCTTCCAGGTGCCTCTGGGATTTGCAGTCCACAGTCGCAGCCAGCACTAAGTAAGCAGGGCAGGGAAACTCTGTACTCAGGGGAAGGGAAGTTTACTCCCCCTCCCTGGCTCCAGACCCCAGCTGGGGTTTCCCTGGGGGAGGCAGTGAGCCGGCCAGTGCTCACTGCTCTTACTAGGGAGCAGAGGGAAAGGGCCACCCTGCTCTCTGCAGCAGACAGCCAAGCCCCGCCCAGGGCTGAAAAGCATGCTAGGATGCTGGGGGACTCTGATTTAACTGGAACTAGGAAAAGGTCTGGGACACAAGTTTCATAAACTGATTTGACCTAAAGCAGTTAAGTCTGATACTACATTCAACTAGGTTTATCTTAAACCAGTTTAAGCCATTTTGAAACTGATTCTGTTCTGATACAGGTTTAAATCAGTTTCTGATCACTTAAACCAATTTGTGTAACTTCTCTCTCTAGCCATAGTGATGTTAAAAGCTTTTTTCCTAACACTGGTAATACTGCTCAAAAAATTGAGTTATGTGATCTTTGTTTATTCTGTGGAGAAGCTTTATAGACATGCAGAACAAATTAATATCTAGTATGAGAATGAGAAGTTACTGCTGTACCAGCTAGTGTTGTCTTCACAACTTGATCTATAGAGAGAGCGCTATTTTTAGAACAAGAGTTTCCTAAAAGGTTTTTAGGTTTTGTTTTACTAAATGAAGATAGAATGTTTGTTTTGAGGTTTGTTTCTTCATGTTATATATTGTGGTATTGCCAAACAGGTCCCAGTCAGAAATAGTCCCTGTTTTCGTAGATACTAACAATTGTTAAACACACGGAAATTGACCATCTCTTCCCTGAAGAACTTGCAACCTAAACTGAGACAAGTGACTGTGACAGCAGGGTGGAAGAGGTGGAGGAACATCAAGGATAACCGAAATATAATGTGATTTACATAAGCAGTTGTTATATAACTTGATACTATTTGAAATGTCTGGGGAGGTATTGGTGGTTGTCTTCCCAAAGATGTTGTAACAAAATTTGCTGTGTGAGAGAAAAAAGACATAAGAATTTGGTGAGTAGAGTAATTTGGTAAGTGTTACATATGCTGGTCTCAAACCTGTGAACTCTCACTAAAGTCCTGAAAAAGGTTGTAGCTTCACATTGCTAGGAATATTTGGCAGCTAATGAGAAAATGAAGAAGCAACGTGATAATCAAATTTCCCCCCTGAGGAAAAAATATGGGGTACTAAAAGGTTCTTTACTGTAACAGAGAGAAGTATTAATGAGTGGCTAGAAGCTGATGCCATTAAATTTAAAGTCAGAAATAATGCAGAGATTTTTAACTGTAAAGGTGACTGACTGACCATTGGAACAACGTACCAAGGGAAGTGGTGAATTCTTCATATTTTTATGCCTTCAAATTAAAGCTTAAATGCTTTTCTGGAAATTTACTTTAAACAATAAGAAGTTATTGAATTAAATAACAGGATAAATGAATGAAATTTAATGGTCTGTGATGCATAGGAGATCCGGCAAAATGATCTAACAGTCCCTTCTGGCCTTAAACTGGATGAGCCCATGATATATGTGTGCTGTAATTCAGTCTGCTGGCAAACCTGGACATTAAACACTGTATTTATTTCAAGCTATATGAATGACTTCAGTGAGACAAGGGTATTCTCAGTTGCTCTAAATAGGAGGCTGTTTATTTAGGATGCATACAGGCATCACATTTCTACTGGTAGAATCGCAGTTCATAGATCATAGAAAACTAGGGTTAGAAGGGACCTCAGGAGTTCATCTCGTCCAACCCCTGCTCAAAGCAGTACCATCCCCAACTAGATTATTCCAGCCAGAGCTTTGTTGAGCTGGGCCTTAAAATCCTCCAAGGATGGAGATTCAAGCACCTCTTTAGGTAACCCATTCCAGTGCTTCACCGCCCTCTTAGTGAGAGAGATTTTCCTAACATCTAAACTTCCCCTGTGGCACCTTGTTCTGACATCTGCTAACACTGAGAACAGTCTAGCTCCATCCCCTTTGTAACTACCCTTCAGGTAAGTTAAAGGCTGCTATCAAATTCCTCTTCAGTCTTCCTTTTTGAAGAAACCTCAGTCTTCCTTTGGAAGAAACTACATGCACACACGTTCAAACATTTTCTACTGCATCATAACTGTCATGTCTAGTAGAAACTTTGTCCACCTCTGATCAGGTAGAAGTGGTCTGTAGTAGAGTATCTACTAGAGAAATGAACACTTGTACAGCATCTCAGTGTGCATTACTCCAGCTCTCCTCTTCTCTCCCCTCCAGAGAGAGACAGTTTGTGACTTTACTGCATCAGATAAGCACAGAGTAAACCCTCTCCCAATGTCAGCTTCAGAACTGGGGAAGCTTGCACCCTGTCCATAGCCCCAAGGCTGTGCAGCTGACGACCCCATCAAACCTGTGCAAGTGGGAGAAACTGACCTGGTGAGCACTGAACCCTGACCTGTCAGCATTGCTCCGCACCCGCCCCCCACCAACAGGCCCAGACTAGCCTAACCCCACCTCTCTGTTTCGAGAGCCACCTATGGATCTGCAAGTCTGCTCCATGTCTGCAGGGGGACCAGGTCTGGGGGCTTTGTTTCTGGTGGGGGCTGGGTCCATGACATTCTGTACAGGAGGGGGCAGGATGTAATCATGCTGGACCCAGCCCCTACCAGAACTGGAGCTTCCAGATCCTTCCCATGGCAGGAGTCAGCCTGCCAGCACTCAACCCTCCAGCTAACCCTGACCAGATTCACCCACCTGTACTGGAACTGGTTCGGTAATTTGGTCCCAGAGGGGTAGGGAGCTATTGTAGGCTGATGGAGGGGAAACATACAGGCTTGAAGAGCCATCAGACGTACTCTGTGTCTCTTATCTGAAAGGCTGCCAGCTGGAAAGGAAAGATGGAGGGATGTTGTGTGCAAGGGGGTTTGCCATGCTTCCCTGGAGCAGCCAGCCAGCCCTGACCTGTGCTGTTGGCTGCCGTCAGCTGTCTCCAGGCAGACATGGAAGCCTACAAAGCACTCTGGGATGTGTGCACTGGGGCCTTCTGGCTGGGTGCCATCAGCAGAGCAGACTGTCTGAAAAGTACCTGGCTGGTCGCTGTAATGCTTGTACAGTGCTTTACCAGTAGGTTTTTCTACTGGGAGAACAAAACCAATAGAGAGCTCTTGGATCTTTTGCATGCTTGTACTCTGATGGCTAAGTTTAAACAGACAAGCTTGACAATTCTTCAAGCTGATCAGATCATATCTTTTGGATGCTTGACAAATCTGCATCAGCCTATCTATATGGAAAAGATTTCTGCCGTGGCAGTGAGTCAGAGCACTGCTGCACTGTAAACATAAGTATTGCTGCTATAATAGTCTGTTGAAATTTAGATTTAGGTTTCTGCCATATGCTCAGAAAAGACCAGAGAAAGCTTTAATGGCTAAGGAAAGGGATAATGAGTGTGATATATATGTTTTGTTCCTTAGAAACTCTCTTTCCAGCTCAAGCTTTTTTCAGTAATTCTACAAAACTGTTGTGGTTAGTAACACAGTAAGTTGCATTCTGTATATGTATTATGTGTTTAAATACATAGAACTTAGGAGTACAAATCCAGTATTCAGTATAGAAAAAACAAAGATTTGGGGTTTTTTTACTTCTAGGTTTCTTGGTGCTAGACAGAAATAAAAGCCTAATATATTTTTAATTGTTTAATTATATGACTTGATTAAAACTAAATTCTCTTTAATAATTAAAACATAACCTGAATTTATTTTAAATGGAGGCTTTATTATTTGATTTTTTTTCTCGTTTGAAAAAACATGATTTCAGTTGTTCATTTAGGGCTGGATCCTGCTCATTTTGAAGCCTTTCTGTTGACTTCATAAATACAGAATTAGGGTCTGAATTATCTGCATGATTAGCTAGACAAACATAATGGAGCATGACACAAGAGGTTTGTATTTAAAAAATATTAGAATTTTTCATCGGGGGAAGGATTTTGTGACTAATAAGGTTATGCCATTGTCAAAATTGTGGAATGTGTCATTGGCCTGTTCTGTTGCTTTAAACAAGGAGACAAAGAAAATTTGTAACGTTACCTGAAATAAATGTGAAATTTACTATATATCTCAATTTAATCACTAACTGTTGGCTGGTCAGACTAATCATAGGCCCAGAAACTATTTCACCTATAAGGCAACTGAAACTTAAGTGTTCCTTGCTGAAAACTTGTGTTGTCTCCCCATTTCGGACAAGTCAATCCTAGTTAACCACTATGGGGCCTAACTTCCATTCTTTCAGTCGGTAGCATAGTACATCCCTGGAGCATGATTCCATCCCATCCTACAAAGATGCAAAGCTTTTTAGTTCTGTCAAGAGGAAGCAGCCAGTCAGTGCACTTTCAAAGGGTGACCATTTCCTCCCCAGGGAGATGCAACATCCTATTCTATTAATGGGAAAATCTATGGTTTATCTTATGTACTTCTATCTTACCAGTATTCAGCTTGATCCAATTCACCAAGGGAAGGATTGAAAAGTGATGGGGGAAAACCAGTATTGGTGGTGGTGGTGCTCACCTTTTACCTAATACCCTAGTTGCTAAGCAACTTGGGCAAGTACTGGAGACACTTGCATTCCAGCCCTGTCTAACCCCCTTAGGGCATTTGTATCTCCACCTTCTAGGACAGAGTCCATAGACAGGGCAAGTCTGAGAATAACCTTCATATCTCCCATTGAAGTTGATCTTGTTGGTGTAAAAGAGTGCAAGACTCAGAAGGACAGCAAGCAAAATGGAGTATGAGTTTGAATCCTGGCAGTCAGTGCACTTCTCCTGGGAAGAGAATTTCTGGGTCTGGTCTTTCCTGCCAGGGTTATATCTAGTTTTTAGCCAATGCCTATCTAGTATGAAATGTATAACCAGTTCAGGGAGCAAGGAAGGTGTTATGGAAAACACTCAGCTGGGAGAGGCCAGTTCTAGTTTCTCACCGCTGTTATCAGTGCTGGTTAGCCATTTTATCTAATGACAGCTTAATGCAAAATGCATAAACAGTCCAAGCGGCCGGGGCCAGAGCCCACAACATCTTCTTCCACCCAGTTGAGGGCCCTAATTGCTCAGCTATACATTCTCACTTCCTCTTCCTTACTCTCCTGGCCCCATATGTCTTTCATTCCTCACCAACTCATGGCTCAGCTTCAGCAGGAAGGGGTTGAGGATCTTACAACCTTTCAGCCATGCAATGAAATATGAATTATTTTGGTGTGGTATGGGTTTTTTGATGAGAAATACAAAGATTAGATTGGTTTCGCATCATTCAAAGCCTTTTTTCTCAAGATATGCATTAATACAGGGGTGACCCAAGATACGACCCATGGAGTTTTGTCTTCAGCCCTGGGGGACAGATGATGCAGCATTATGCACTGGATCAAGCCCATGCACCTGGGTCCTGGACCAACTCATGGTAGTCTAAGCTATGAATTGGCATCTGGAGGGTATGAAGAAATTCATCAAACTGTAGTATTTTCATCTTTAATGGGAATGAGTGCCTTGATTCCCAAGTCTTTTAAGGGGGTTTTTCCCTATCTTCCAGTAAGTAAAATTCTGTGTTGCACCTCAACCTGTAACTTGCAGCAAAAAAAAAAAAAAAAAAAAAAAGGAAAATGT
>NW_017729022.1:33996242-34019982 GCF_001723915.1 Gavialis gangeticus
AAAAAAAAAAAAAAAAAAGTACAGGATAATGTACATGGTCTGTGGTCTGGTCTAAGTTATGGTAACAGTCCTGAGCTTCTCTGTTGTCCAAAGTATGGCCCAGAATTTCTGCCACAGAACATGCTGCTGTTCCCTGTCTCCCAAGACAAACCACTTCAACCTTCCTTCCCAGCACACTACCCAATGCTGGTGTTTGTGTGCGGGTCTTTGCAAGCCAGCTTTATGTTTCTCTTTCACAGTGGCAGTGTTAAGGAAATGTGTTGACTGCTGAGATTTTGGGAGCCTTTTTAATGCACTGTAAAGGATGTCAGGGGAGTAAAGATGTTTACACTATAGAATCTGGCACATGAAGCAAGGAGGAGTTTCTATTTTTAGGAAGAAAATCATAAGGGTCAAGTCAGTGGAACAAAGGGAACAGGTAAAAGGTAAAGAAACATTAACACAGTAGTAGCGCGTATACTCGGCACCTTAATTCTCCCCCCCCCCCACACACACACCTCTGGAGGTGTGCCCAAAAAAGTTTTTAGTCTCTAGGGTGCTCAGGCAGCAGCCTGCAGCTGTCCCCAAGTCTGAGTCCAGCTCCTTCAATCTACAGTCCTGGCTGACCAAGCCAGTGATAGCTCCAATTCCTCTGTGTAGGACTGCCCAGATCCCACCTTCAGACTGCCCTCACTTCCTCTTACTGCAGCCTCAAGTTTCCTCTTCTTTTTTCCCTTGTCCCCAGTCCCTGAGAGTTTCTGGGACTTGTAGTCCAAATTAACAGTCAGCACAGCTCTGAAGACTGTCCCAGTGTCTTCTGTTGTTGCACACATTGTATTCATATTACAGTATAATTAAGAAGGCTTTTCTAATTTGTGCGTTGTTAATCAGTATAATAGCATAAACATGAGTGGAAGCAGTGCCATGTGGAGACGTGTATGGTTGAGGTTGTACAATATTTGTTGTGTATTTTTACATTCCATTATTTTTATGTGGTTCAGTTTAGATGAGTTAGTTACTGAGCATCACCAAGAGAGGAATAGAAACTTCCTGTTAATTATAGAGGCTAGGGACAGAAGTTGCACATACACCAGTTTAAGTAATCAGAAACTGGTTTAAACCTGTAACAGAACAGAAGTTCACTGCATATAAACCAGCTTCAAAATGGCTGAAACTGATTTAAGATAAACCTAGTTGAATGTAGTATCAGACTTAACTGATTTGGGTCAAACAGGTTTATGAAACTTCTGTCCCAAACCCGCTCCTCATTCAAGTTAAATCAGAGTCCCCCGGCATCCCAACATTTTGCAGCCCTGGGCTGGGCTGTGCCGTCTGCTCCAGAGAGCAGGGCTGGCCCTGCCCCTCTGCTCCCTAGTTGGAGCAGTGAGGGCTGGCTCACTGGCTGACATGAATGACTTGTGCCCCCACTGGCTGGGGGGGCATGGTGGCAGCAGAAGCCCGATGGCAGCAAGCGGAAAGCTCCCACAGCCACCGCCTGTGCTGTCAGCAGCGGGGGGCCAGGGGTGGCGAGCACCAACCAAAGGTCGGCAATCACCTGGAGCCACCACCAGCAGCGTCGGCGGTGGCCAGCAGGGATTGTGGACCACCTGCAGACACTGCCGGCACTGCTGGTGACAGGGTGGCAAGAGGTGACTGCCTGCAGGTGCTGCCAACACTGTTGGCCCCTTTTTGTAGGAGGTGCACTGCCACATGCAGGGGGTGCACATTCACCTGCATTCACCCCCTCTGTGTCACCCCTGCTGGCTGGCTCACCGCCTCTATGCACACCCCATCTGGGGTCTGGAGCCAGAGAGGGGGAGCTAAGCATATGTAAAGTTTGGGAAGGTAAAGGAAAATAATTGACTTTTCTTCATGAAAAATCTTAACCTATCTATTTGTAAGCCCATTCTCATCTAGGATTGTTTTTGCTTTGAATCTTTTCTGAGTGGATAAGAGAAAATGCTGTTTCTTAGCAGCCTCAGGAATATGGCACTTTCTAACTGTTTGAAATGACTGACTGCATTTCTTTCCTAATGGAACATTTGCAATTGTGTGTTTGTAGGTTGTTGTTATTTTATAGTAGAAGCATAAAAAAGCAGAACAAAAATAACTGCCCTGCTCTTGGGTATGTGTGCATGTGTTACTCACATTTCAGATCAGAGCAAACTTGTGAGACTGAGATTTCCAGTCTGTGGGTTGAGAGTTTATTCTCCCACTGCTTGTCCTCTTCAGCTGAATAGGTCACCATAGCTGAGCCAGTGCCCATGGGAGGTAAGGTAAGGTCCATTAGAAATTACTTCTCCTTGGAGAAATAAGGAAACCAAGACTTGAGTTGTGACTCTGAGTCACAATTCAGTTGCTGTTCTGCTGCTGGCTGGTGGGTGCGACTTCTTATGAGCAAAGCTATCTAATACCACAATCAAAACCATATTGCAAATAGAACGGTTCATAATTTGAGAGAAGTGGTTAGCTTTATTAGTCTGAGGCCAAGCAGGGTAGATATTCTGAAAGCAGGGTAGATATTCACCTTATAGACAAACTAATTGGATTATATAGAGAGCATAAACTTTTTTGAATTGGAGTTTACTCAAGATGCTGTGAAAGGACAAGCATAGAGCAGTGGATAAAGTGGAGTGAGTGATGTGAATATTAAAAATGGTGAGGGATGGAAACAAGGGCGAAGACAGGAAACCAAGAACAAAGGGGTCACCCAAGCTAACCTAGGTAATGGGATAAAAATCCATAGTCCCTGGTTAAATTATACTAAACACAAGCCAGTCTGTGTATTCCATAACATTTCATAATTTGAGATGCATAGTGATTCAGTGGAAAGGAGAAAAGCAAGTGGAGTGGTTTGTGATGGGGAAAATGGCACCTGAAAGGAAAAATCTATAAGAAAGTGATAAGGCTAGTGTTATTGTAGGGATCAGAGTGTGTGGCAATGAAGAAATAAGTGCCCAAGATAACATTGAAATGGATTTGTGGAGTGAGCAGGAAAGATAGTATAAGAAACGGTGCAAGGAACTACAGGTTTTGGAGGGGCCAGCCCTGGCTGCAGGTAGGCTGTTAATTTACAGGCTGCTTGGCTGGAGGGCTGGAAGGCCGGCTGCAACTGCTGAGGGTAAATGAAGCCACAAAGAACATTTTTACACGTGCTATGGAACATGGAGCAAAACGCTTCAGTTAATGAGCTGTGCTAATTAAAAGTCTGTGTGTTGTGTGTATCAGCGTCCCTGCGCTGAAAAAATGGCGGTGGGGCACTGAACTAAAGCTCATTGAACATGTTTTATTTCAAAGCACTCCGCCACCATTTTTTCAGCATGGCGATGCGCTGGGATGCTGATATGTGTAACATGGAAGGCTGCCTGAATGTGTACTAATTTCTGTGCTGCAGAGGACTCAATTAATTGAGTGTGCTCTGACGGGCTGGATTTCCAGTGCATCGGAGCAGGCTCCACACGTATTTAGGAGCCCAAAGAGAGTTAAAAGCTCAAAGAACAGAGTGCAAAGGGAAAGAAGGTGCTAATGTTAAGAGAGAAGGACAGAGCCTATGTCACCCTCTCTAAGGTATGAAGAAAGACTGCAAGTTTGGGGTTGGTTTGTTTGCATGCTTGCTTAGTTTGTTGTTTTTCTTTTACTGTGTGACAAGGCTGTCCCATGTAACAAACTGGCTGGTAGTCCTGGATGAAGTGCTAACTGGCTTTAATAAAGAAGCAGGGTGAGTAACCCACCTAAACAGTTATGGCCATGGGTAAAGGTGACTTCAGTAAAGGAAACATTGTCCAAATGCAGGTTGAGATGGTTTGGGCATGTAGCCAGATGGCCTGAAGAGTATGTGGGCAGGGAGTTCAGATCATTATAATTAGGGGTAGGAAACAAGGGAAGACCCATGAAGATGGGGCATTCGTGTGAAAAATAAAAGTCAAGAGTATGCAGGGTGTTACAAGAAATATAGTGATCGACAGTAGATTGTGAAGAAACATCTTCCAGAAGAAAAAGAAAATAGCAATTGATTTGTCTGTGACAGCAGGATCCCTGTCACATAAACTATTATGCCACTCATGATATAGGTGCTAGGCACGCTAGGCTTTGTTATTGTCTGTCATATCACTGGCAAGGCAGACTTTTAAGTGACAAGACAGTCTTCATTATTGCATATCTGTGAAAAGTGCTGATCTGACAACTGTGTTGTCATTACAACTGAGTATCAGAGGTTAAAACCAGGACTTGCTAAAGGTTGGATTGAAAACCTATTTTTTGTTTACTGTTTGATTTTATTTTAAATGTTGTTATAAACCACTCTGAAAAACATTTTGTGCTTTGGGGGCTGCATTTTTAATGAATTCATAAAATTTGATATTCATGAGTTGAAATGCTAATGCTTTTATAATTTCCCCATGAAACCACAAGAAAAAAAGCATCAGGTTTTCATCAATAAAACAAAACAATTTTTACTGTATAATGAGGAAGAGAAACAACTTCAATCTTCTTTAAGGGACTTCTGTCAGTATTTATCGCACTGCCTTGTAACTCTGGTGCAATTTTAAGTATACCAGTAAGGTAGTTAAATGTTAAGATCTGCTTAGTGGTATGCATTTCAGATTTAGTTTATTTACAGTTTAGATCCATGAACCATGTATAAACCATTAATCAAATAGTTTGTATATTCAGATAAACTGCTTTTTTATGCATTAAATGGTGAACTTATTTTTGAGACTGTGGTCACATTTAAAGAAAGGATAATAGTTGGGATAGGGGATTTTATGAAATAGGAAGTGGACTAATTTGGGTGGAATTTGCTTTTCTGGTAAGGAGTAAGCTTGAAATACCTTGCATATCTGGGAAGTGACACATAGCAGCTATAATTGGGCAGAGTATTCTTTTTCTTGCGCTTCTTACCTTTGTCTTCTTTTGAAGCCTTGCACTCCCAAGCTGATGTCAATTGTAGGTAAGTTACTGATACTTCTAACAATACCTCTGAAAGCTGATGCACTTTTCCCCATTGAAAACTGTCAAGCTGGTAACTTGTGATAAGCTGTGGCAGTTTTGAAGGCAAAGGTGTTGACAGTCTTTTCATTTTGATTTCTATGCTTAGGTGTGATTATGTAGTTGTTTCATTGACAGATAGGGTTGAGGGAGGATGTTCTTATGGTTCCCCATAATTAACCAGAAGTACCAGGTTGGTTGTAAATTAGTGGCCTTGGTTTCACTTCACTGATGGTTTTTTAGTTTGTTCAGGCTAAGTCCTGAGCCAAACAGGGGCTGGATAATAGCTGATCAGGCCACCAACCAGTAAATTGTAGATAAATTTTAATATTAAAGTCTTTAAACATTATTCAGCACAAGAAAAATATTCTAGTGAGTTTACTCAGCACCCAGAGGCTAATAGTCTGTATCACAGAGGGGGAAAAATATTAAATTGCTTGTAGAAACTATTAATATACGTACATCAAAGGATGCTCAGAGACTCTGCAAAAATATTGACCAGGTAATATTTCAGTTACTAGCATAAGTGCCAAGTCAAAAGACATAATGGAAATCATTGTGAGGATGTTGTAGCTGTTTGTACAGTTCCTAGCCTGTGGCTACTTAAAATAATTTTGTAAGTAAATGAAAGTGCAAACTTGAAGACTAGGAAGTTTCTTCATATGGTTTTGCAGGGTCAGTCACTCATCTTGGTAATATGAAGGGACAGTAGTGACTCAGAGTGATGGAAATTGTTTTAATGGTGATGCTGTAAAACTAGTCATTTTGGATGACAAATTCCCAATAAAGTGATGAAATAAAAATAAAGATGACTTCCTAGTCCCATAAATTTCAAAGATCTGATTCTGACATACTGAGATAACTAGGAATGGCAGTGCTGTTTTTCTTCAGGTTTCAGACATTTAAAAAGTTTTGACAAGTGGACCTGGGCAGATGACAAACTGTCGTGGTAGGGTGTTTATTTTTTTGCTTGTTTTGTTTTGGTCCTGTGCTGCTGCTGCTTCTGGGTTTATTAAATGAACAATTGAATTTACAATAGTACATTTCAGTTTCATAATAGTAGGAGAAAATCAATGAGTTAATAGACTATGAAATTCAAGGGAAATAAATCCTATGGTTTGGAGAGACTAACATTTACATTGAAAGAAGAAAATGATTTATTTCGTATTAGCTAATCAAACTTATGCTTTTAATGTAAAAGAAAGGTGTGTTGAAGCTCATGAAGGTAGGTATTAAAATATGCTGTTTACTTATTTCTCTTTGTCATGATTAAGTTGATCTTTATTTAACAAATTGGGTCCGACTGCAATGGGAAAGAATAAGCAAATAGCATACGAGTAATGTCAGTCGTTCATTCAAGTAGCAAAAATCGAAGTACCATCTAATCAAGATAATGTTTTATTGTCTGGAGGGTGTACTCATTTGTTTTCATTTTCTTTGGTACTTCTAAGTTCTAGTGTAAATGAATACCCATTATTCAAAGTTCAACACAAAGTAAGTGGTTTAACCTGTTATTTGTACTGACTGAATACCCAAAACCTGTGAGATGCAAAATAGTTTGAAATAAGGTCTTAGGCATGTTAGGGCCTTGTTGCACATTAATTTTGGGTGGCTCCTGGAGCTCTTAACCCTTGGATTGTTCATGAATTAATACCTTAAACTAGGTTTAAGCATCCTTTAGGCGGCTTAAAGTTACACCACTCCAGGGCAGGTTTATCTCTGATTGGTGTTACCCAGCTCATGTTCCATTAATGTGTGACTATTCCCTACAAATGAAAACCCCCAGCTGTAGTCTTCCAGAATCCCAGGATGCAGTATTTCCTCCCTCACACTCCTGTTTTGTGTGGACAAACTTTCTACCCTTGAACTCTACTGATCAGGGAGTAGTTCTGGCACCAGAACAACTCCCCCTCTTGCCCCTGGGAGTGTGACCTTGCCACATGGTAGCTAGCCGGGTCACAGGCCATGGATGGGTCCAGGAATGGGTCTAGAACAGGGATGGGCAAAGTCTGACCTACAGGCCAGATCAGGTCTGCAGCGGAATTCATTTCCCAGCACAATCAGCACCCCACCCCCCACTGCCACATCACCCCAATCCATTAAAATCATGAGACCTTCTTTAATTTACTTCCTCTTTATTTATTTCTATTTATTATTTTTTTTTATTTAATTTCACCACCCTTTTCCCACTCCACTTCCCTTTCCGCCTCCCATTTCATTACCCACTATCTTATTAACTCTCTGCTTCCTAAATTCATGTTTCTGCACCCCCCACTCCCAACCCATCTCACCCCCTACCTAAAGCAGGGTTAGAAGCCTATCCTGGCTCACCAGCCCTGTAGTGGCAAGTCACAGATGCAGCTCCTAGTCGGACCCCTGCTTACCAGCCCTCTCATGTTAAGTCACAGTTGTGCAGGTTGAGGACAGTCAATGAAGGTTTTTAGCCTTAAGGTGTGACTGCTCGAAACTCAAGCTAGCACTAATAGCAAACAACATTTTGAGTAGCACAAAGTGCAGTGTGTAACCAGGTCCTTAGAAGTTTCACAAATAGTGCCACATTGGGTATGTGCCATACCACAACATTTTGAATTTAAAGGGAATCTTCTTGCTTTCTTTTGCTGACTTTCTGGGCCCTGGTAGTAAGTATCCTTTAAATATGTTTTTTGCTGATAATTTTGCATTCCTACCACTTATTCTGGAATAGCTTCTCTTGCCCCTTCTTTTCAAAGGTGTTCCTCAGCCTTTTTCCTTCAGATAACAAACCCTGAGTCCTGCCTTGCCTACTGAATCTCACCCAAGTAAATTAAGACTCTGTAAGTAGATAGAGTTCCAGACCTGTTCCAATTAAAATCTGTATATGCACCTAACTCCATCTATTACCTTTTTAAAACTTGCATAATAATTTGAGGTTTTTACCATGACTAACTCTTTTTGTTGAATATCACTGTCTCTGTCACTAAAGAGTTATGCCTTTCTGGCTAATAAGTTGCATATTCAGTAGAGTTTATTCAGACATCTTATTCAAGACTTTAAGTCTTAATGTCTGCATGGGGCAGTAGGAAATATCGTTATGCAGTTGTAAATCCTATGTGTTGGAGGACACTGGTGGTCAATCTGTGGCATAGGCAGCTAGTATGTTTGCCATGCAGTACATTGGGGAGGCGGGAGAAAAGGGATTGCAATGGCAGTTGGGGAGGGGGTCAGAGTCAGGGTTTGTGCCTGCTTGAGGGTTTGGCCTTGTGGGAACAGCAGGGGTAAGTGCTGTTGAATTCAGTGTTGCCACATCCCGGTGGCAACTGATTTCAGTGGCACTCGGAGATGCCAGTGGCCGAGTGTTAGTGGCTCTACTTCTTACTTCGAACTTAACTTGTAGCACACTTGCCAAGATGGTTGGCCACCATTGCTGTAGCATAGCTACTAGCCCACTTATCTGAAATCAAGATTGCAGTGGTATGGATATCTGGATACTAGAAGTGGTGATTTTGATTTCTTGAGACCATGGAGAGTTGATTCATTTTACAAGGTCTGTATCACAGCAAGCAGGGCAGTGTTTTAGGAGTCAGTGCTGAAAAAGGTAGTTGTGACAATGGTATAGCTTGCTGTACCTTCTACTTAAGGCATGTTTATGTAGTTTGACACCACAGATAATAACTGGCTGGTTGGTGAGCAGATACAATGGAACGTATATGTGTGAGGTGGTGTGATACGAATTGAAGCAACCTGGAAGGGAAGGATTAACCTCCGTAACCCTCAATGCCCTTTACATATACTCATAGAAAGGAAAAGGACTGCAGATTCCATACAACGGAAAGGCCCATAGATACTTTTGCTCCCTTTGCACTACCCATCAAGAAGCATCTTTGGAGCATATGGAGAACTTTGGTCCTAATCCAGGAAACAGTAAGTTATGTATGTGTGTATAAGTAGTCCTGTTTGTTTCAGGTACCATAAATTTACTATCAGAGTATCCTTTTGACACTCCCAAAATCTTGTAAAGATTGGCTTCTCACACCCTTCCCCTTTCACTTTTCCCTCCCCTCCCACCCCAGCTTTTCTAGTAGCTGCTGAAAAGCAATGCAAAGTAGTAAAACTTCTATAGTAAGCAAGTGCAGCCTAATGATAACACCATTAATGTAAGGGCTGTGTATGAGAAGTGTAGGCTGCAAATGTCGGGCCCCTTTGTGTGTTGAGCCACCTTGCTGAGCTTTTATGTTCATATAATTGGTGAGTTTTTGATGTTAATGTATATATGTGTTGGTTCCTATTTCAATGAAACAGCAGCAGATCAATTGCTTTGAACATTAAAAAAATAGAATTAATTTGCTCTAACATGAATCATATTTTATGGATGAGCTTCATTTGCAGTAGGTCTTAATTTTTGTTCATTTACCTACAACTATCATTGCAATTTACAGAAAATTACAGTTTAGTCAGGAGGGACGGTAGAATAAGTAATGGAAGTATGAATCAATGTATACATGTATGTTGCAGTTCCAGCCATCTACTTAGTAGGTCTATGTGAAATTTTGCTGCCAGTTTTGTTTTGATACATTTTGAGGTCGAAACAGGAAAATTGAAATGGAACAGATATAGTTGAAACAGCCTCGAAACAAAACAAGGCAAATCGAAACATTTCGCCGTTTTGACTGTGTTTCGACGTTTCACCCATAGGCTATAATGGGGAAGGTTGAAACAGCCTATACCTTTGTCATTTATGGCCTGATTTGAATGAAACATGCAGGAATGATAGCCCCTTCTGAGGGCATAAAGCCTGCCAAGTTTCAAGGAGATAGGTGCAGGGGGTTTGGAGAAACTGCACCCCAAATTCTTGAAATCAAAACTTGTGTCACATGTATGTGTTAAGCCACAGTGGGGTCAAAACTGCAGGCATGCTAGCCCCTGCAGAGCCTGCAATGTCTGGTAAGTTTCAAGGGGATAGGTGCAGAGGTTTGGGAGAAACTGCACCTCAAGCTGTGGACAAGCAAAACTCATGGCATGGGTGACACTGTGTGTGTTAAGGCGCAGCAGGGTGAAAGCTGCAGGGATGGTAGCCCCTGCTGAGGCCACGAAGCCTGCCAGCTGTCAAGGAGATAGGTACAGGGGGGTTCTGGGGCCTTGCGCCCCTAGCTGCTGACAGGCAAAACTTGTGACATGGGTGCTTGCGCAACTGACTGTGTCTGTCTTGGGGCAGAGCGGGGTGAAAACTGCAGGCCTGCTGCAGCCACAATGTTGGCTACAAAGGACCAACTCGCAGGATCATCAGAAAATTCTAGTTTATTAGATGGATGCAAAAGTCAGATTGTAAACCTTGGGGCTGATCCCCTCAAACACACACACTTCATGCACAGACTTACAGTAGCTAGCTATGAATACTAAGCACTAGTGTCAAAAGATACCTATCCCCAAGCGCTGGGGTCTGCTGTTGATGGCCAGTTGAAGCTTCTTTCAGTGTGATGTTGTTTCAGAAGGGGGTCGCCGGCTGATCCTTCTGGCTGGATAGGCAGGGTGCTGGTCAGGTCAAAGAGGGCACCATTGGGGGTCATTCTTCACTGCCTTTTATCCCTCTATGGCAGACGTTGGTGACTCCTGAATTCTCGGGCTTACCCAATCCAGGGGTCGTTGACCTGGTGGGACATCCCCCTTGGTGGTTGGTGGATGGCAGCTGTCAGCCCCAGGGGTCACGCCCTTGAGTACATGCAGTCTCGGGAGTCCGTTGATGAATTTTGATTAGTTCACTGCTGTGATAAATAGGGCTCTGGGAGCAGTTGATCCGGGGGTATTCATTCCCAAGAGTCAGTTTCCAGCATTCATTAGTTCAAACCGGGGCTTCTGTAGCTTTAACAGTGAAGTTTGAAGGAGTTCCTGGCTCTGCATTGATTCTTTCCTCTCCTTAGTCTGTGGTTTCATAGGTGTTAATCCTTGCTTATTAACTCATTATCCTAGCCAGCTACTGTGTTACGCAATCAATCATGATTCACTCAGGGACCAGCTCAATACGCAGTAGCTTAGATGACAATGTTATAGGCTATTTGACCTTCCCTATCATATCCTACGGGCAAAATGATGAAACAGTTTCACTGTTTTGACCCTGTTTCGACGGAACGGAACAGCTGATTTGAATCGAAACAAAATTTGAAATGGAATGCTGTTCTGTCGAAACATCAAAACACTGGTGGAAATGGAATGCTGCCATTTTGCACAGCCCTACCACTCAGTGTTTGTGTTGGGAGTTCTACTCTGACTAAATCAGTGCTGACACTTGCATATTCTCTCATATTGTATATTGCTAAAGAATCCTTTTTGCTTTTAAATATGGATATACACCGTTCTTGCTGAAGTTGGTTTATGTAGGCTATATATACCAGACACCAAAACTTGGCTCCTGTGGAACGTCTCTTTCCTTCCTTTCCCTTATATATTTTTAAAAAGTGTGTATGGAGAAGTGCCTTAATTTAGGTGTCTTTATTTTTTACCTAGGTTTTAATCTTAATCCATTGTGCCTCCAAGAAACAAGTCTTCTGATAGAGTACAAGTGGCTCCTACTGAACTTACTTGTGAAAGCCTGATTGTAGAGGGACACAAGAAACAGGGCCAGATTCTGTTCCACCTATTAGGTATGTAATACCTAATATTAGGTATGTGGACAAATGTGCCAAAGTACAATTCTATTCCACCCTGCTGAAATCCTTAAAAAGCTACTGATACAAGAATTAGTAGGTCCTCCTCATTTTTTTTTGGTGACTCATTTTTGAGGCAGAGTGTTACAAAATTAATGCAATGACTAGGATTTGAATAGGCTGGAATAGAATCACAATTAGGTATACAAGTCCACTTGGAAGCTCAGTATGTGGAATAGGATCTGACCCTGGGCATTTGTGGACTTCGGTAGGTGTTCTGGCACTCCTTACTCAATAGAATAGTCTATGAACAACTTTTTGGAGCTGTATTGTCTAAAATGGCTTTCTGACTGATATATTGACTGCCATGGCAACTCTTTAAGAATTAAGACTTTTTTTTAAAAGCATTTTCTCTAGGCTAGAAGATTCATGTGGTATTCTGCCCATGGAATTGCAAAACATGAGCACTTTACATATGGTGTAAGAGGGAAACTGTATGAAGGTCCTTTTTCTCTCTGTAACAGGATCCCTCTGGGACAACTGTAGCACCCCCTTGGCAGCCACACTAATCCTGCCCTCACCTACTCTGGTCTTTCAGGCTACAGCCTGTCCTTACCTGCCATAACTTTTTGATGAAAAATATACATTTGTGAGCTGGTACTCTGAGGATGAGCCTTGGGTGATTTACTCCAGTGTTGCTCAACCAGTGTAACATGAAGGTTGTGTAGGTCGGACTTTTCTGGAACAAGTGGCATTTCTGAGAAAGCCAGGGGGCCTAAAATGCATGTAAATGTAAAAATACATGTCTTGGAAAAAGTGGAGTTTTGTTTTTGTCATGGTGGGACTAGGGTTTTTTGAAAAAAAAAATAGTTGGTGGGATATAAGGTGGGATGAGAACTGCTGCTTTATTCTACCCTGCTCATCATGAGGCTGCCTTTAGTTTAGTTTGATTTCTGCCTTGAGCAAGAACTCTTTCTGACTGGCCTCAGCCTTCTAGCTCTCCTCTATCTTGATCCACTGTGACTCCTGGCCCTACCTTAATCCTTAAACCCTTAACAGCACTTTCCTCCCCACCTCTTCCTGGCCTCTTACCTTTCCACTCAGTCATGGCTGTGCCTTATGGGTGAACAGAAACACCACTATGAACACAAACTACTTAGCTCCATGTGGCCCTCTCTGCTAAGTTCCTTCTTTTTGCAAGGTCAGGGCCAGGGTGACTCTGGCCCTGGAGCCAGGTGAACCCCTGATTCCTCCTCCTTCTGGTTTTAAAACCCCTTTGGGCCCAGGTGCTGCTGATTGTCTCTGCTAGCTTATTGCTCTGCCGACTGCCCTCTACCCTGTCTTGTGGCCAAGCCAGCATCTCTGTAATCTTCCGTCCACTTGCTGTTTGGCCTCAACTTGCTTGACTCCACTCACATTTCCCTCTCCGATCAAAAGTCTTATCTTAGCAAGAAACATGAAGCCTCACGAAAGTGTTACATTTAAAAATGTACAGGTGTGAGGCATCTTGATCCATTACCTTGCTTTGCTTATGCGTAATATTAAGTCTGACTTACTCTGTTAAAGTCAATTGTGTGGCTTGCACATATTGTGTGGCTGGGTATCACTCAGTCTTGTTTGTAAAGTGGACTTGGTAAGTAAGTCTCAAGGCCCCAAATGATAAGATGTAATGCACCTCCCACCTTCACCCCTCTTTTTACATTTTGCCTGGAAGGTTATCAAAGTGCAGGAGCTGTGCCATTCTTTAGTCACCTTCATGAGTTCAGGATGAAGGGTTCTACTACAGGAGGTGATGATGCAGAAGGAATCAAACTTCCTAAACACAAGTGGAATCCCAAGGTCAGAGTGGACACTAACACTGTGTTCAAGAAATCTGTTTTCTGCTGATCTGTAATTTTTTGTGGTTTATCCTTTTATGTAAAGGTAATGGCGTGTTTAGAAACTCCATGCGAAGCTACAGTTCATCTATATGCATGGTTGCTTAAATCTACCACAGGCCTCCTGAAGAGTTAAATCTCCAGAAGGCCTCTACCTTCTGTGAGAGCTGAAAAAAGATATATATAACCTATTGTAGCTGGAAGCTTAGTGCTCCTGCTACTTTAAGAGAAGGCAGGCTGCAGGAGAAGCTGACTGCAGCTGAGGCAGAGGTCAATCAGAGGAGCCACGTGACTCAAAAGGACTTGCAGGTTATAAGCCCAGGGCTTGAGCTGGGCAGGCAGTCTGGCCTGGAAGCCATGGAGAAAAGAGTTGTTGAGAAGAAGTGCTATAGCAGAGCTCCTGAGCTGGGGTAAATAAGACTGGTGCTTTAGGGATTGAGATTTAGGGTGGTGGAGGTCTCAACTGGCCTGGGAGTAGGGACAAGACTGAGGGGCAGAGCCACAGGTGAGAAGTGGAGAGAACAAGCAGGGCCAGGGGGCTTCTACCCTGTATGGGATGGAGCCTGCTGGAGGTAGTGGCTAGGGACAGATATTCAAAAAGCCTGAGCCTGAATTGATTCAATCTTTGCAGGTTAGTCTAACCTGGCTAGGCTAAATCAGTGTTGTAACCAGACACACATCCCAGAAATGCAGGCACATGCCTGCAGTGGCTTAGGCTAGAAGCTAGGGAGTGCTAAAGCAGCTCTCTCTTCCCTTCCATAGTGCTGAACTGAGGCGGGGTGTGGCCAGGCCCTGGCAGGACGCTCTGATTAGCTGAGCAGGGAATTACTAACACAGTTTATCACCCCTAACTCATTGTTTATCACCCCATTAAGAAAGCAACAGAGGGACATTACCAGTAGGGCTATGCAAAGTGGGCCCTATTTGATTCAGATTCACCCAAATCGGGGACAGTGATTTGATCCATTGATTCGGATTACGGTCCCTGATTCGGCTGAATCTGATGATTTGATGCTGATTCAGCAAATCAGCAATTCGGACACAGGCACAGCTTTAAAAGTGTTTTCTACATACCTTGAGGTAGCAGTGCAGCTTGTGATCGCTATAGTGCTGGGGTGCATGGAGTGTCCCACAGGAGCACGGAGGACTCTCCAGCGTGCTTGGCAGTGAACTCAGAAGGGGACCAGAAGTACTGGGGGAGGCCGCTCCCTGGTGGACCAGAATTGCTTCTGGTCCACTTCTGGATCTGCTGCCCAGTGCGCTGGAGAGCCCCCCCATGCTTCTGTGGGATGTTGCATGCACCACAGCATTCAGAGCCTGTGCTACCTAGAGGTACGTAGAAAAATAATTTAAAGCTGTATCTATGTCCAAATCACTGAATCTCTCCGAGTTGATTTGGAGGGTTCTGAATCCATTTGGAGAGATTAAAGGGTCCTTTGATTTGATTTGGATTTGGAGATTTGGTCACCAAATCGGGCCGAATCTCTGCCGAATCAAATTGGGGACTGAAGCTTTGCACGGCCCTAATGACCAGATACTGTTGATTTTGCCTGTTGATTCAGCATGGACTGTAGCCAGTATGTAGTCTGCTAGCTCAGCATTTCCCAACTTTTTTCATTCTATGGCACACATACCTAAATAAAAAAGCACTACGGCTCACCAGATGTGGAGTGGGCTGCGGCGCATGGCCAGCCAAATGGCATTTTGGGCTGGAGGCACGCCCCCTGCCTGGCTGGAGCCATGCTCCCCCTCTGTCTGTGTCTGCAGCAGCAGCAGGCGGTGGGATGAAGTTCCAACCCAAAATGCTGTGGCAAACCTGGATGTGCCTCATGGCACACTGGTTGGGAAATGCCATGCTAGTTAACAGACACTAGTTAACACCTGCAGGGCTTGGGCATGGCTAAAAGGGGAGAGGAGGCTATGTAATTAGCTTAAGGTGATGAGTAGTGACACCTGTGTTCATGAGTGAGCTTTTGCTTCGGGAGCCCTGGGTCAGCCTCCCTTTTCCTAAAGGCATGATTACATCAAGATTTGGCAGGTGAATGGAAGGGGAGATTGCCTAAGGAAAATAAAGATGATAAGGACTAAGGAGGCTCCAGGGGTGTCCTGGCCACCCTGGGGGGGACCCTGTTACATCTGTGGTGGTGGTTCATTCCAGCTCTCTGGGGAGGTGCAAAGCAACGTGCTGAGAGAGACCAGAGTTGAATAGTTAGTGCCTGGAGTTTGTTTGGATTTTGTGGCTAGATCTTCTGCTAGCATTCTGGTAAGTGGCCACTGTGGGGGTCCCCAGCCAGATGCTGTCATAGCTTCTTTATACCAAATGCAAAGCAGTTGGGAAGAAAAGGACATTTTAAAACATTCTGAAAAGCATATTTTCCTGGAACATTTTCAGGTGAGTTTCTTTTCTCTCTTTCCCGCTCTCTTTCCTCCTTTCTTTCCATGTTAAATATAATCAATATATCATATTCTGTGATATTCTGGGTGCAGGTCAGTTTGCATAAAAGTTGTGGAGAAGGTTCTATGCAAGACCTTGACTCTAAATTTCCATACTTTCTAATATGTTATGATAGGTAAAGATTAATCTATAATTATTAATACTTAATTAAAATGCTTATCCTCAGTTTAAGAAAAAAACCAACTATTTGATATTTCATTTCTCCTGAACAAAATAAGTTCTTGTTTTTCAGCTGCCTTCTGGAATACATGTGTTAAAATCATCTGGACTTCTGCTTATAAGCATAGACTTGGAAGAGTACATATTTGAGTTGGTGATTCATATTTGCCAATTCTTTTTCTATTGTAATGTGAATATTGCTGCTGGGAAAGTTCTTCATTTTATCAAGTTTAAAATCAACACCTTTCCAGAAAGAATACATAACTACAGCCCAAAATATTGCATAGGTTTTAAGGAAATTGTGTGTATACGTTATGCATGATGCTTATGACAAAAATAGAAATAAAATAATTTCCTCTCAAATTTTTGATCCTCATGAGAACATTTTATTTTTTGTGGTTATTCTACTTTTATTGATATTGCATAACAGTGAATTCATATAGCTCTTCTTTCTTAATACTGGATTTACTTGGTTCTGAAATGAGGGTTTTTTTTCTCCCATTCAGTATTGGGGCGGGATGGGGTATGACAACTTGTTCTCTTACAATTGAGTATTGGACTGCTTCAGCCTACAGCTGTTGGGAGCAGCAGTACAGGGAGCATGGTTTGGCAGAGGACTGCAGTGGCATACAGGTTCCTCCTTGTAGCACCTGCTCTGTCCCCAGTTCCTGTGCTTTCCTCCCCTGCCCCTCTCACCCCTGCCTTCCCTTTGGCTGGGAGCAGGTGCTGGAAGGAGGAACGTGCATGCCATGGTGAAGTCCCAAGATGTTCCTGACCTCCTTGCCCCATTATGCAGGGAGTAGCTGTGTGGGAAGCCTGACTTGAATAGGGCAGAATCAGTAGTACACAGGTTCTTCCTTCCCAGCACCTGCTCCCTGCTTGGGAAGGAAGAACCTGTGTACCTGTCTTTCCATCCTCCCCACTCTCACCCTTGCTCCAGGGTAGGCTTCAGTTGGCACTGGATTTATGATCCAGGTACCTTATTTCAGGTGGATCCAAACCTTCAGACTGACCATGACTTCTTTTTTCTATAATAGGCAAATTTTATTGATACACAGTTATAGCAGATGAGAATAATGCAGGCAAGGCAAACACAATAACCGCCCCCCCACCAATTCTATATCTACCAGTCTTAGGGTTGACAGAGGGAAGGCACATCTGGCGAGTATGTAAGCTTCACCCTGTGGCTCTTTCTTGAATGTCAGTAGCCTAGAGGTCAACGGCCATGGCCCCCCTTTCCCCCACCCCTATGGGGTGGGTGAGACAGGATGGGGGGGTACCCTCTGTCCATGGTGGCTTCAGGATCCCCTCTCAGGGACCTTTCGCTGTGCTGAAATCCCTCTTTTTGTATTCTTTCCCTCCTCTGACTTGATTCCTGGGCATTGCTGATTGTGGTCTCCCTGTGGTTGTCATACTGTCCATGTTCTGTTCTGTCAGCACATTCGTTTGTTTCCCAAACCCATTGCATGCACACATCTTAATTTGGTCATTTACCAGTGTCTTAATTTGGGCATGCCTAAATCTCCTATTTTGGTCTCCCCACCAAAACTGAAAATCCCAAAGGCTCTGCAGCTGGGTACTGTGACCTAGTGCTAATGCTGTAGAGCCCCTTATCTTTGTTATGGGTACACTGTGCAAACTTCCCAGCCTGTGTATGCCTTGAAGGACACGGTCACAAACAGGCTTTTAGAAATGAATTAACCCTTGCTGTTGCTCTGGACCATTATTCTAATGCAATATCTACTTTACCTACAAGCCAGTTCCTAAAAGCAAACCTCTAAAAACCATTTTCCTGTCATCAGCTCCCAGAACAGCTGCTCCCAGCAGCATAGGGTAGAAGATGGCCAACAGTACTTGGGGGACAGTGGTGGTAGAGTACAGGTTCCTCCTTTCCGTGCTTTGTCAGTTTGGACGTAAGAATTTTCTTGTATTCTCCAGTTGATGATGATTGATCATTCTGCTATATGTATTAAAACAGTGAAGGGAAATTCAGGGGCAGATTACTGAATACTCTAAAAAATTAGATTTACAGAGATTTATGTTGTCCTTCTTTTTAACCCTACCTCAACTTTGTAGTACAGCCATCGCGCAGCACACCAAAAACTTCAATGAAACTCATCCCGAAGATGTCAATAGCAGGCTTAGGGAGCTGGAGTGGTAATTATTGAGCTCCTTCCTCATCCCTAGTTTGTTGAAATAAACAGTGTCGTTATTCTCTATTTGTGTAGTGCAGACAGTACTTGCTATTGTTTAAAACAAACAAACAAACAACAGCTCCACTTTTTGCTCTTTACGCGTTGTATCTTCCTTCAGTGTAATTTGAGTTTCCCTATCAAGGACTTATATAGTTGAGTTCAATGTACAAATAAAGAATATGGATTTCTCTTTATTTCTTTTTCCCTCCTCCCACATGGTAAATGTACCCAACCCTGCAGTGGCTTGTCTTTAGAGATAACCTGAGGACTTAACTGATAATGGCATCTGTACTCGCATAGTTTTGGTTGGCAGCAAACAATTGTTGTTTTTGTTCTGATTTAGAGGTGTGCTGAACCTCCTCTGGGTGTTCTGGTATATTCTTTGCTATATACCACCCTACCAAAGAATTTTTAAATTGACACATCCAAGAGTTCTGTTTTTAAATTGACCTCGCATGGTAAATTCTTGCAGAAAGGTACAAATATTGAAATAAGAAGTTTTAAAGAAAATTACTATTTTCCGTCCTTTATAGTCATTTACTTTTGTGAAAGTTGTTTTGCTAGTTTTATTTGTGTACCATCCTTGAGACCATTCTTAGGAGCAGTTCATATCAACTTAGGCTTGAATTGGGTGACGTCCTGGCTCCTTTGAAGTTAATGACAACACCCATGTAGACACCAGGAAAGCCAATATTTCACTCATCGTGTTTTTTTATGCTCATCTCCTACAATGCTCTTTTGCCCATTGCATTGCTCTCTTTCTGTTATCCTTTCTCAGCTGGGCTGTTTAAATTGTACTGAAACACTTTGTACAGGAATTATTTCATTATGATACTGGTAATAAGCAGTATAAAATTACAGATTCAATATAATACACTTTAACTTTCTGAATTTGAGATGCAAATAGTTTTTAATCTTTAGATCACTTGTTAATACACTGAGTGAATGTGCAGTATTAGTAATTTTCTGAAGTCCTCAACCTTTCTCTGTGCTATACTGGACCTCTGTTTTGAGATCCTTGGTTATTATGTATTCTAACTACCTAAGCAAAATATTGTAGTGTCTTCAATATTCTGGTGAGTTAAACACATTTGCATTAAGATGTGCATCCTTTTAATGCAGCCATTGCTACCTCTCTATATATGTGGTGCGCTACAACATCTAAATCTCAGATATGATTGGAGATGACACTTACTTACCTGTGTTAGATGTTGCACCTTGCTGTGTGATTGCAATATTATTCTTAAAAGTTTGCAAAAGTATCAGTATTTAAATTTTCTTACAGACCATCATTTTATACCTCTGGAGGCTTGTATCAATTATATAGGTATATTATTTAACTCTACAATGTACATTTCCGTAATAATGTCTCAATAAATCCTGAATGGTATTGCTATAGTTTCATGAAAAAAATATTACCAGTTTAATTTACATTGCAATAAAATGTTTTCCTGTAAAATGTTCATGATGGGAGGAGTATTTTCCTCCTCACTGAGCACTTCACAGAAGAGTATTGTCATGAATCTTTTTCATTTACATATTTATATAATGAAATATTTGGATATTGCAAATGCCAATTTACCTAATAAATCCATCCATATGTTGTCTGCATAAGATATTAAGTTTATATCGTGTATTTCATTATGGACATCTCTTGTTTCTTGAAACTATATACAGTAGTAGCTGAAAGAATGTCTTCATCTTGCCTGCATATATTGATCTTCTTCCAGAACCTCATAAAAGAAAACAGTCTTTGTACGATACATTCGACAAGCTAATGATCTTTGTTTTGTTTTGTTTTTTAAATTAACAACCTAGCAGATAACATAGCTTCAGAAGAATACTACCACTTTTTAGTTTTCTTTTTAGAGGATGGCATGTCATGATAACGCCATGAGTAACATTTCTTATGGCAACTGGCAAGTATAGAGATGCAGAAGCATATGGAGTCCAGAGGAAAGTGGATTTCTATATATGTGCTTATCTCTGCATACATTTCCAGCTGATAGCTGAACTTGGCATTAATGCCATATATTCCATAGGAACTATAAGGAGAGTTCTTAAAATCACATTTAAGGAAAAAACTGTAGGGGGAGTATATGCAAGTAATATAAATCTTACATGTCATGACTTTTATAACACAACATATATTTATAGAACAGTCACTGTGTGTAGTTATTTGTATAAGTATATGAAACCATAGTGTTGGAATATCATGGCTTGTGGAGTCCATACTCCATATGGAAATATGGTAACAGAACAAAATATGGAACAGTTTTGAAGATTGTGCCTAAAATAAGTTTCCATAAACAAACCACAGTTTGTTATCCACACTTATTTTAGGTCCTCACTAGCATGTTCAGAAGATGGCTCTCTGCAAAACTTTGTTATATCCCTGTGCAGGAAACCATTGCACAAGTCTGTGCCTTGACTTGTCAGCATCCCATGCATAGAGGCACTCATATGCAGGTCTGATGCAGAAAAGCTTCAAGGCTTTTTAGTTGGGCACTTCTACAATTCTTATTAATTGCTCAATAACCTATTAATGTCCTGATTTAAAAAAAAATGCTAAATCTATTGCATTCTCCTTTGGTCGATTAACCAGTTGTAGCAGGGCACTAAGGTACCTGCTACTGGAAAACAATAGTATGGGCTCAGCTGCTGGTTGCTAGGGGCAACCAGGAGGAGCTAAGGGCTGGCACCTGGTGGGTCAGCTGACCGTAAGGGGCAGGGCTGACCGCCATAAAACAGAGACAGGAGGCTGTGGGTGCTCTCTGTCTCTCCCTCCCTCTTTTGACCGGCTGCTGGGTCGAAAGGGGCATGGTTAGGCTGAGGAAAAGCACTTGACCCTGAAAGGAAAGAAAGGAGAAAGGCCTGAAGGTATAAGCCATTAGTTATGGGTGCGATATGGCGTGGGTTAGAGAATGTTTGTTTAGAGTTAGGTTTTAGCCAGGAGGCTTATGTTTGAGTTACAGCCGATTGGCTTGGGTTATTATGTTGGTTGTTTGTTGTTGCATAAGACCAGAGGACCGGGTGAGGCTGTAGGGGTTGGAGGAGGCCTCATAGGAGCACCCCAGCAGCATGGGGGGGTTCCTAGTGCCAGAGAGGGCACAGCAGTCTGGATCTAGGGCCAGGTAAGGCTGAGGCTGCCTGAGCCGGGTAGGGATCATAGACCCGGAAAAGGGGTCTGGAGGCCAGGCACAGCTAAGGCCACCTGAGCCTCAGGTGTGGGAAGCCCCAGTGGGGTGCAAGACCCGGAAAGGGGGTGTGGAGACCAGGCATGGCCACAGCCATCTGAGCCTTGATTGCGGGGATTGCGAGGCAAGGCCCCAGTGCGGGCGGGGATTGCGAGGGGGTGCCCATGAGGGCTCAGGCGGGCAACGGAGATGAGCCCGGGGACCCGTGAGGGCACGGGTGACTGTAGGGCCCATGCGTAGCCCCTGAGGCTGGAGTGCACCAGGGCAACTAGGCAGAGCATTAGCCTAGATACATCAGGGCACTGTGCCAAAGAGGAAAGAAGGCAGCCTCCCTTTTTTTTTTTTAATCTTGCCCGCCATGTCTTTAATGTTAATGTAATAAAGAGGGTGTATGGAAACTGATTTGGCATGGTAGGTAGGGGGCGCTAGGGGAGGTCATGGCACCCCATGCCCCGTCCTGCCACACCAGTCTACAAGGAACAGTAAATGAATTACCTTATTTCAACTCTTTTTGTTAGTCTGTAGCTAACAGTAATGATATCACATTACACATTGCATGATTCCCAAGTAAGCTGTCTTGGGCTGTCTCAGACTGCCTCAGAAAAATGAGTCTCTGCCTGTTAAGTGGATGTAGAATATGAAGAGACACAACCGTGTCCTGGAAGAACACGGCCTCAATGACAGCAATAATTTTCTGAACATGCAAGGGCAATACAGAATTGCCTGCTTTTTTGTTTTCCATTTCAACTGTTTCTGCCAAGAATGCTGTGTCCTTTATAGTACTTTTTGATGGTCCACTAGTTACAATGACAAACTAAACTACAAACATGTCCTCAAAAGTATTAATTTCTAGGCTTCTGTGACATGTCTGGCTCTTCTCCCTGAAAATCTTTTCCTTTAATTTTATTGTTGGTTCCTGTGGGAAAGGCTATACAGATTGAAATTCAGTGCATCTAGGTTTCTAATTCATTTCCCAAGAGACCAGTATCACAAAAAGGGTGGAAGAGAAGTAATGTGCTAATGGCCCTATTTGTATCCCAGAGGAGGGAAATGCTGAATCTGTAATGTACAAATAAAAGAGCAAAGATTCCCCCTCCTGACTTGGTCACTGCAAGATGGCTGAATTCCTGGCTTCCTTGCATCCAGAAAGAGCGTTTCAAGTACAGAGGCCATGCAGTGTCACCCAGTAGATCAGAGGTTGGTGACCTTTTGGTGTCACAGGCTCACTGCTTGTAGCCCAGGCCCCTAACACCAAGCTGTAAATCTTCACACTCCCTGGTGATCTGCAGATCCCATAGGGGATATGGAACAAGGCAGGCTGTAAGAGCTTTTATTGGCTGTCCCGCTGTCTCAGCAGGACCATGCTCCTAATTACCCAAACTGCTTGGGGCCAGATCTGGTCGCTTCAGGGCTGGATCCAGCTCATGGGCCATAGGTTGCTGACCCTTACTGTAGGTAGTTTTGCCAAGTCCAAAATGTAGCAGAAATACTTCATATCCATTACTTCTGAAGCTAAGCCTAATATAATTATAGTTAATGTGCTATAGTGTAAAACAGGAATACAAACTACAACCTAAATTCTTTCACTTAAATTTCAAATAAGGGACCACTCTTCATCTGATATAAACTGGCATATCCACCAAAACAAGACGGACCTATTTTGATTTACAAAAACGGAGACCACAAAGATGTGGTTGCAGAGATCTTAGAAGCATACACAAACAATACCAAAACAGAAGTTCATGCAGGGACAACAAGGAAAAGTTAGAATGGAAAATTAAAAAGCACTTTAGAATGATTAGACCTAGAAAGAGCTGTAAATGTATGTGTGAGTGCTTGTTTTCGGGTGGAGGGGGAGTGTTATTTATTGGGGCAAACACTTTTAATTTTTATTTCATTGATCTGGAATCCTATTCCAGGGTTCCAATCTTATTCATGGTTGTGTGTAGTGTCTGTCCCACGGGAGCAGGTAGGGAAGGCCATCAGGCTGCTCCTCTTTAGGCTGTGCCAGAGAGCAAAAGTGGCAGCTGAGCAGGCATTTTAACCCTTCCCTCTGCTCTCTTGGGTAGACAGTGCCGGCAGCCACAAATAAGTGGTGGGGTGGGGGAGGATGAGGACAGTGAGCAGGCTAGGGACAGAAGTTACACATAAAGCAGTTTAAGTGATCAGAAACTGGTATAAACCTGTAACAGAACAGAAGTTCTGTGCACTTATCCCTTGCTATTTGAAAGTGGTGTGTGGTCAGCACACTGAGCCCTGCTCCCTCCCCCAACTT
>NW_017729022.1:34024982-34026454 GCF_001723915.1 Gavialis gangeticus
TCTGTGCACTTATCCCTTGCTATTTGAAAGTGGTGTGTGGTCAGCACACTGAGCCCTGCTCCCTCCCCCAACTTTTGGCTGAGCCACTGCAGGCATGTGGCTGTATTTCTTTAAGCAAAAGTGAATGTCTATTCACTTGCTTCTCAGTTTAATCCCCGTAGTTTAGACTAACCTGCAGAGCCTGAGTTGATTCAGCCTGTTGATTTGACTGTCAATCCTTAGCTTGGGGGTGCTAGGAAGGGTGGTATGGGGGGACAGTGGGCCTGCTCAAAGCCCCTGCGGGGAGGGAGGGGAAGGGAGATGGGTGGGTTGTTCTACACCTTAGTGGAACTCAAGCTGGGTGGCATAGATCAGAGAGAATCCCTTCCTGTAGTGTTATAACTTCTTGAGCTGCATAATGAGTGCTTAACACTAGTTTCAGGTGTTAATGTGCAGACAGTCTGGGGGTTAAGAGCTCCAGGTGCCACCCAGAATTACTGTGTAACAAGGCCCTGAGGGACCTCATGGGATGGCTCAGGCTGGGCTAGAGCAGGTGTGTGTTTTAGCTGCCTTATGGTGTCATCAGGCTGTGATATACTACAAGTGCCATGGATTGGAGTTTGAATCCCCGGGGTTTTGACAGAAAGAATATATATTGCATGAACAACCTTAGTTGCATGGAATAAAGCCTGCATTGATCAGGTTGCTGTGGGGAAAATGTGACCATTTGATGAAAATGGTATTTTAATCATCTAGACTAAAGTAATGTTCCTGACTTCTGTCATAGCTTCAGGTATGATCAGGGTTGTTGGTTCTATATTTGCACATCATAAAATTCAGTGCAAAAAACTATACTATTGGCCACTGGCCCACAATTTCCAATTCTCATGCCTCCAAAGATTTTCTTCATAACTTAAGATTCAGTGCACCTATTAATTCTTTTTCAAATAGTGAAATCCATTAATTTCCTATTTTCCTTTAATGGTAAACATTTCTCATGATCTTACGAGTCCTGACCTCTTAAAACCTTAGGTGTTTTACCTGATGATCTTTCTTCTGCTTCTTCCACTCTGTTTCAAAGGGAGGTTTTTAATTTGATCCTTATTAATATTCTGCCCCTCTGCACCACTTACTGCATTATATCTCTGTGTCTTTCCCTCTCTCCAGCTTAACCTCCCTGTCTTCACATCAGCAACAATCTTATTAAATTCACCTTGTAGTATTGGTAGGGGTACACTGATAGAGATTTTTGGGGCTGATACCAATAGCTGATATTTAAGGAGGCATGTCGGCCAATACTGATCTGATTTCTGATTAGCCTCCAGCTGGTAAGTCTGGTGTGGTGGAAGGGGAGCAGGGAGGGAAGGGGTGGAGGGGGTAGATGAACACCTCCCAAGGTGAGGGAAGGGGCAGGGACAGGTGCTGCCCAGGTGAGGCAGGGAGGAAGCCGGAACTGCAAGGCAGGGGGGGAAGGTGGCTCCTGCTGCTGCTTG
>NW_017729022.1:34026600-34026818 GCF_001723915.1 Gavialis gangeticus
CTGCATCCACCCCAGATTTCATTGCTGCTGCCTGGTGCAGCCCTGGCTCAATGCCTTAACTCTACTCGCACACTGTGAAGAGCCGGAGCTGTTTTGGGAGGCTGGTGGTGGCAGCACTGGGAGCAGAGCAGCAGCATAATTTGGGGTGGATGTGGCATCCTCCCAGTGTCACTGATGCCTGCTCCATGCCCAGCCTCAGCTGTAGCCCATCTCACCCC
>NW_017729022.1:34026830-34033925 GCF_001723915.1 Gavialis gangeticus
CAGATCTGGGGGTACATGCCCCCCCATGCCCTCCCTTCATGTAAGCAGTGGCGGGAACTGCCTCCTCCCCCCTCACGAGCTGTGGCTCTGCCCCCCCACCTCTTCCCTCACCATGAGTGGGCATTGATTTCCCCCCCCATGCCCCTTCAGTACCCCCTCCCCTTCCACCACACCGGACTTACCAGCTGGAGGCAGCTCTCTACGCTGCCAGCTGTGGTTCTTGCTGCTTGAGTGCTGCACTGAGGCTGCACTCAGCATGGGCGTTTATTGGCCAAATTATCGGCCCCGTCAGGCCGATATCCGATACAGCCAGTTTTCTTTATATTGGTAGTGATCTGATATTGGACTTATGTAATTGGTGCCCCTCTAACTATTGCTATTTCTTCTGAACCAAGTTTGTATGACATCAAATGGGCAGTACCAGTTTATTCTTCCCACTGCATATTTGTTTTTCTCCTCTTTTAGACATCTTCCATGAACTTGTTTGCCTGCTTGTTATGCCTTGATGTTTTTGATTATAGCATTGGAGACTGAAACTTCTTCAATTTCATATTAATCTTTTTTTTTAATCAATTTCCAGACCTGTTAACTGCAAAGACAATCCAGTGCTACAGCTTTGTATTGATTATTTTCTAAACTAGAGGTTGTTTTAGTTTTCATTTTTTATAACTTATAAGTGAGAGCATATTCTCAGTAACCATTTTAATCATTTAAGATTTTTTTATCAAAGGTAATATAGGGCTAAGATCTCTGGGTTGCATTATATATTGGTCATTATGGATATAGCAACTCAGATTGTAACCCAGGGTATGGAGCTCTATTACAGTTAGCATCCCAACTTCTGTACCCTGCTTTGGTTGTAGTGGATTCAGACCTCTGAGGATTCCTGTGAGCCAGCAGTTCCCATTCTATCACCAGCTGACTCCCTAGGTTTTGACAGAAAAAGATCTTTGCCAGATTTATCGATATTGACTAGTGTTTCCTTGTTGCCAAACTGGCCTCTGGGAGTTGGGTGTTTAATTAAAGCAACTGGGGTCTGGTCTGGCCAGAAGATTATGCTTTCTCTAAATTTGGCTGCTTGCCTTTTTTTCCAATTTTGTGCTATGCTACTCTGGAGTGGTGGAGTCCTAGTTTAGAAAAGGTGAAATTCCTGAATGTCATTTTTATTTGTATGTGGCTTCAGTTTTTAAACAGCTGTTTTTCAATGTTAACAACTGGATGTTAGGATATTTGTGTTTTAAAGCCAAGATTCCCATTTTCATACCCCTAGTACAAGTCTACAAAAGTAGTTTTGAATGAAGACTGTTAAGTATAACAATGCTAATGGGCATTGCAAGCTGGCTTTCATGGTGCTCAGAAAATATCTGCTAAACAAAATCAACAATAATGACAAAAGAATTGAGTTTTTTGTGGTTGATCCAACTATTAAAGAGCTATAAAAGAAAGCTGCCCATTAGTTATCAATTTATGAGCCATTCAGAAAACTATTGTTAAAGCTTTATAATATCTTTGACAGCTTTCTAATCTCCTGTTGTTTTGGCAAGTGTTACTTTATAAAACCTGCCTGATGTTTTATAGTCTAGCTGGAGTACAGCAGTGTATCTCAAAGATTCTCTCCCTGTGGATGAGCCGTAGTGGGCAGAATGTTAAGTAAAATATAAACCTTAAACATCTGTCTGTCCAATTTACATCTTTCCTTGTCAAAGCATAGAAGTAGTACTGGCAAATGACACAAATAAATGAGTAACCTATAGCATTGTACACAGAGGGCTAGTTTTGTTGTAACCTTTCAAGGTGTAGAATGCAGTTGTACTTACCTCGCCTAGAATTGCCCAGTTTATAACAAAAATGTTAAAATCCGAAGTGTATATAGGGGAAAACCTGAGGGATGTGCAGATTTGAGTCAGCTGATAAAAAGTATGATGACTGTATACTTATCGTATTAAATTATTTAGGAAAAGGCATGAATTATTTTTCATATAAACTTCTGGGAGAGGTTTTTTTTTCTTCTTTTTTTACTCAGTTTGTCTAAATAAATAGTCTATGTATACTTTAACCTTATAATAGTCTTTACAGATAGTAAAACTGCAGGAGAATAGGATGAATAAGTGAAGGATATATTACTTAGCTCAATATATTCAAGAAATAAAGTATAGTTGTTATGTAAAATCATTAAAGCAAAGGGCATAAATGGGCTGTCTTCGGGCATTTATACATGTGCTCCAGAAGTTGTGCAGGGGGAGAGGGCCGGGCTCTAATTAAAGTGCCCAGAACATCATGTGTATCAGTGTCCCTGCACTGAAAAATTGCAGTGGGGCTCTTTAACCAAAGTTGGTTGAATGAGCTTTAGTTAAAGTGTTCCTGCCACCATTTTTCAGCACAGGGATGCTGATACACATGACGCTGGAGTCTGTTGGAGTGTGGTAATTACCTAGCTCCATCAGATTCAATTAATTGCATCATGTCAGAGCAGCCTCACTGCATGTCTATAAGCACCCAGGGTAGGAAGGGATAAAACTAAAGTAATAGCCCTGTTGGGCCAGTTTAGTAATTCTTCACATCCTCATAGTCTTTGAATGTATTGCTACTTTCCAGATATAGAGAACATTTTTTTTCTGGATTTTGAGCACAAATTCTCTTTAGGATTGAATTTGTATCCAGTAAATGTGTATCAGGTTAAAAGAGATGTATTATTTTATCAATGTATTGGTTTTATGTGCTGCAATATCACTTCTTGATGGCACTTAAATGCACTTATGTCCAAATGCCAAAGTAATAAGGTACTCATAAAGTATGACCCAGCCAATGGTGGGGGCAGAGAGGGGGGCGGGGGGCATTCTTTTAACTTCCATGGCGTTAGATCAGACCATAAATCTGGTCATTGTTGACTTAAGTATATGTCTAATCTAGTCCTATTGTGTCCATTGCTGTAATATCTTGGCTTTACAAGGACTGGTGAAAGCATTATTGTTCCTTGTCAACTGAATGATGTACTAACTTGTGTCAAATACATTATAATCCTCTGTTCTAATGTGTTATCTGGTGCAGATTATTTGTAAACTGTGGTGATTGGGCAGAAAATCTAGCAAATCCCTGGTAATATTTAGGGGGCTGCCTACTGAATATAGACCATGAGCATGCTGTAACTACCATGATAAGATATAAGCCTGGGACTGAGCTAAGCCAGGGAGTCTAGCCCTGTGAGCCACAGCAGTGTAACTAGGGGTGGGCAAGCAGGGCTGATTTAGAGGGAGAGCAAGATTAGTACAGCAGGATATAACTTATTGTTTTCACTGGTGGTTTGTAGAAGGGACTAAGGGCTGGTTTTGGAGGTCCCATTAGTGCCTAAGAGGTATATGACTGCCTTGAGTCCTGCTAGGAGTCAGGCTAAAGGCGCAGACAGAGGGCCTAGAGCCCAGAAAAGGTCTGAGCTTGGAGCCAGAGAGCCCGGGGCCCAGGGAGGGGCAGAACCTGGGCTCAGATGGCCTGGAGAGTTGGAGCTGGCTCGATGCCCAAAGCAGGGCTGAGGTAGTGCCAGGGAGCTCAGAAAGAGCCGGAACAGGCTCAGCGCCCAGAACAGGGTGGAGACAGGGCCAGGGAGAGAGGCTGAGAAGGCTGTGGCTCAAACAAAGGGAATGATGCTCCAGTGACATCTGAGGCATGGGCATGGTTTAACGGGGCAGTTGGAGCCATGTAATAAGCCCTTAAGGCAATGAGTGCCTCAAGACTTGTATGGGCCAGGAAGGCCCAACTATGGACAGATGCAGTTTGGCTTAGTGGGGTCTGGGAGGGGATCCACAGAGAAGGAAGGACAAGGACTAGTTCTAGGACTAACGGGCAGCTTCTCTTTCATAATTTAACCATTACACCAAGGCATGGCAGGAAAGAGCAAAGGGGAGGGTACCTAGAATCAGGTTGAGCCAGTTGCCATTTGGTCCCAAGGGAGCAGCATGGTAATGCTGGGGTCCTGGTCCTGCTACAGTGACTCAGGCCATTTAGGGTGTTATAAGTCAAAACAGAATCAAAACTTGTGGCAGAGGTGAAATCTTTTATTAGGCCAACTAGATATTATTAAAATAAATTCTCTATTTACAAGCTTTCAGGCACAGGCACCATTTATTAGGCAAAGGAGATTGCAAAGTTTGTAAAACTGGAGACTTTACTATACCTTCAGCTCTTCTGTGAAATATGAAATTTCATTTCTACCTAGAAGAACTTGACAATCTTTGCAATCTCCTATGCCTGATGAAGGGTGCCTATGCCTGAAATCTGGCAAATAAATAATAGATTTTGTTAATATCTAGTTGGTTGAATAAAAAATATCACCTCTGCCACACGTTTTGATTTCTTTTGCTTCTAAACTAATATGGCTACAACCTGGATACTTGACATAAGTCAAAACAAATACTTTGGATTGCACCCCAAAAGATATTGGAAGCTAGTAAAGGCTCAGGAGCATGAAAGTAATGTACTTTTGATTACCCATCCCTGTCAGAAGGCATGTTGCCCCATTCTGTACCAGCTGCAGCTTCCAGATTAGTCCTGAAGAGCATCTCCACATACAGTACATGGCAGCAGTCTAGCCTTGAGGTTATGAAGCATGGATGATGGTGGTCAGATCCAAGTCTGAAAGAAAGGGTCACAGTGGGATTGGTGAAAGGCACTTACCATGGAAAAGATGCTTACACAAGTTCGTGAAAGACCCTTAGGGCAGTTACATTTATTCCATTTTTCACATCATCAGGTCCCTGAAAGCACTCTACAGCTGTGATGCAACACACATGAATGGCTGCAGAGCACTTAAAATAGCCATTCACACACAAAAATAACCCTCATCAAGTTGGGTATTAGATGAAGGTGCTCTAAAACAGAATGCCTTGGGGAACTTGTGTTCCCTTTAGGATGAACTTTTTTGTTCCGGGGGAAGACTTGGCTGGTACTTGTGCTGGGTAGAATGGAGCCGCCTTGGGCCCGTCCCTAATACCCCAGCCAGGGTAGCTGGGGAGAGCTCATGAGACATGTGGGCTCTCTTCCCCTGTGCCCCGCCACCTGTCTAGTTCTGGCCAGGCAAAGCCCAGCTGCCAGCTCTGTGTTGCTCCCTTCCTGTTCCCTTCTCTGCTGACAGCCTTGGAACTGGGGGAGGCAGTGCTGGGAAGAAAGGTGGTTCAGCTGCCTCCTCAGAGGCTGCTGGACCAGCCCCACCTGCTGGCCAGGGCCAGTGCAGGCAGGCTCAATCTTTTTGCCCTTCTTCCCCCCTCCCCTCCCCTCCCCTGACCCAACAGGTGAATGTCTGTTGGGTCGTGGGGGAAGGGGGTGCTCTAACTCATGGCACTTTGTACAGAGCACCATGAATTAGACTGTGGCTCCTAAGCATTTATAGGAACCTTTAGTCACTACTGCAACCTGAGAATCTGGTGCAGCAGTGATTCTAGGAGCACCCAAAGCCTGTAAACTTGAGTGACAAGGGGAGGCTGAACCCTCAAATGATACATTTCCTTATCACTGACAAGTCATGAAGTTTACCAGCTGCCATCACCTCAATCTTGTCTGGAGTTAGTTTCAGTTGTTTTACTTTTATCCAATCCCTATCTGTAGCCAGGCACTAAATAAGAATTGAGTCTGCAAGAAGGACATTGTTGATGACACTGGATTTGGACCCAGCACCTATATCTCTGTTTTGGGTGAGCACAACCCTCAGACCGACCACAACACCTGCCAGTTGATAATAGGTGAATTTATTGATACAGAGTAAGAACAAAAAAAGCAACAAACAATTAAACAATTCTATATCTACCAATCCTAGGGCTGTCATCAGAGCCAAAGTACATCTGGTTGGGATGCAGGCTGCACTCTGAGGCTCTCTCTCTTAGGTGTCAGCAGTCTGGAGGTGGGATGCCAAGGCCCACAGTCCCTTTCCAGTGGGGTGCATGAGATAGGCTGCTGGTATGCTCTCAGTGGCCTCAGGGACCCTACGTGGGGGAGAGGGATGGGGATGGGGACCCCTCTCGGGGAGCAAAATGAGGAGGAACAGTAAGGGGTGGAACAAAGGGAGGGACCCTTTGTTAATCTCAAGTCTCTGCTTTTGTATTCTCTTTCCCCCTTGATGACACTTTATCCATGCTTAATGCTGGTTGGTTGTCTCTCTTGTGGTCACAAGTCCACATAGCCTTCTGGACCTTCTAATTTGGTCTGTTCCCCCAAAACTGGGACTTAGGCCCCCCTGGTCTCTGAGGCCTTGTTGCTGGTGTCACTTATCTTGTGTTATGGGACTGTATGGTACATACTACTTTGGTTTCCACGCTGCATGTCCTTGTTGTGTTAGAAAACCTGTCTGCCTTGAAGGCTGTGATCTTGTGTTTTGGCATGCTCCCCTTTATTCTCAGGCTGTGTCCATCTGTTGGCCTTGTTGTACTAGACAGCCTGTCTACTTCCAGGGCCATGAGAAATTGTGTGCATTTCCCAAGCTCTTTAGAAATCCATTTAACCCCCACTGCCCATCATGACCCCTTATAATGCATATATCTATACCTATAATCCCATTCCCTAAAAAATGGCCTTTAAATAACATTTTAAAGCCAACAAGTGTCGTCAGCATACTGATAGCAGCTTGCTCAGTCTCTGCATAAACTCATCCAGTGGTTTCAGATGCATGTTGAAAAGAAGGGACAAGAAGTTAGAGCCCTAGGGGACCCCACAGGAGCAGTCCAAAGGGGATAATAACTTCATTCAGTTTATTATATTCCATTCCACAAGGTTCTTTAAAACTCCTGTATAATAATCCAATTCTTTTTTGCTTTGGCAGTAGCTCCCAGCTTCATGTCCTTTGCAGATTTTATGAGGACACTTCATTCTCCCGAAGCAAGGTCACTCATAGACATTTTAAACAGGATAGGCACTCTGTTCCATGAGGAACTATACTGATAACTGTTCTCCAGTCAACATAACCTGTGTTGTGTTTGATGCTACAACATTTTATTTTTAAGCCTACTTATTACTATTATGGCTAATCCTTTTGCTGCTATTTGTTTCTATGCCTCCTCTCTAAGATGTGCATGCTTGTGTGTGTGTGTGTGTGTGTGTGTGTGTGTGTGTGTG
>NW_017729022.1:34034083-34068250 GCF_001723915.1 Gavialis gangeticus
AATAAATTGGGTGCATGCTTGTGTGTGTGTGTGTGTGTGTGTGTGTGTGTGTGTGTGTGAGAGAAAGGTGGCAAGCTGAGGGAGGAGGTGACGAGAGACTCTCAGGTAGAGCTTTTGTTGGGTCTGAATGAATTCAAGTCATCAGGGTTGGATGAACTTCATCCCCGGGTACTGAAGGAGCTGTAGAGGAGATTGGAGTCCCTGGCAATGATCTTCATGACATTGTGGGAGACCAGCCAGGTACCAGAGGACTGGAAAAGGGCCAACATAGAGCACCTCTTTAAAAAAAAAAAGGCAATAAGGAAATCTGGGGAACTACAAACTGGTTAGTCTCACCTCAATACCTTGGAAGTTACTGGAGTGTATCCTTAGGAAGGCCATTTGCAAGCACCTGGAAGAAGGGCTGACTGCAAGCAGCCAGCATGGATTTATGAAAAACTAATAGCATCAAACTTGATCTCTTTCTTTGACAAAGTAACTACTTGAGTGGATGAAGAGAATGGTGTAGATATAGTGTAACTGGAATTCAGCAAGGCTTTTGACAAGGTCCTGCATTACCTTCTCATAAACAAGTTGGAGAAATGTGGGCTAGACAAAACTACTAGAAGGTGGATAGACAACTGGCTCAATAGACAGAAGCAAATGGTAATTATTAATGGGTCCATGTCAGAATGGCAGGAGGTTTTGAACAGAGTCCTACAGGGGTCTGTCTTGGGCCCAGTGCTGTTCAATGTGTTTGTTAAACATTTGGATACTGACATACAAAAAGCTCCTTGAGTGAATTTGAGGATGAGACAGAACAGGAAAGATAGTGGACACATTGTGGGGGTGGAGGGGAGGAGGTGAGTGCAATTTGGAACATTCTGACAGATTGGAAAATTGGGCTAGAGCTAACAGGATGAAGTCCAATACGGACAAACGCAAGGTACTGCACTTTGGAGGAATAATGTAAAACACAAATACAAAATGGGAGACACTTGGCTGGATAACAGCACTTAGGAAAAGGATTTGGGAATCTTCGTAGACCCCAGATTCCATACGAGTCTGTAGTGTGATTCAGTCGCACAAAAGATAAGTGTGGTCTTGGAATTTATCGATAGAAGCATTAGATCATGGTGGGCAATTATTTTGGCATTAACGAGTTTTGGTGAGCTGTCAAGGGCTACAAATAGTGGCCCCACACCTTGACAAGAGCCCTGCCCCCTCGTTGCCATCTTGGGACCAGAAGCGCTGCCCCCTCACCTCTCACTTTTACCACTGGAAGTCCCTCCAGCTATTCCAGTTGGCTGTCAAAGTGCTTTAAAATTGTAAATATAGTGATAAAACATTGCATTCAGCTGATACCTAAGTACACAGTGGCATTTCATTTGAATCACAGAAAAATGCAGATTTTGGGTTTTTTATCAGAGAATTAGTGATTTTTTTTTTTTAAATGGGAGAATTTGCAATTTTTAAATGGAGAAAACCCAGATCCCTGCTAATTAGTGCCAGTTCTGTGACAGTAGTTTTATGATTTGGATATTTGTCTACTGGGAACAGATTTAGGACAGTTTAAATCATTTTTCATAGAGCACTGTGAACAGTCCTGAGGTACTAATAACTTTTGCCACTTACCTGGGCTTGATTTTAAGTGATTAACTTATATAGGAAAGAAAAGGGGAAAGGTGTGCATGGGTCAAGGAAGAAATCAGTATAAAGGAGGAAGCATGAATGTGCATATTGGGCTGCAGCTAATTGTAGTAATTTCATGCTGGACTAGGAAATGGTAAAATAATTGGCAAATTCTGAGAAACGAAAAGGCTTTCCTTAATGTGAAAAAGTACTTTCATAACTGCTGACAGATGTCAGGATTGTCATGTCTGTGAAATTGGAAGAGAAATGTTTTAACTGGTTTGGGAAACAATGATCTTATTTCATCTAATGTTTTTTGTTATTGAAAGTATTATGCAATATGAATAAAGAATTTCTGTGTATTAGGTGTTTAACTCGTATACTGTGATTGTATTAAATCATAGGCTGTACTTTTTATTTTGCTACTGTAGGATACAGTGTTAATATTCATAATTTTTTATATTATTGCAACTACAGGTAATATTGCTTACAGTGATAGGGGTTGCTTGTTTCCATTCATTTAACCTCTTTCTTGGAAACATGGAGGCCCAGATCATATTTCTTTGTAAATTTACTCATACACATCTTAGATAAAAACAGCTGCATTCATGATACATAGATGCTGGCATTAGAACCTGCTGTCTTTGGTAGCAAATACAGAATTTGGCATTATAGATTCGTAGATTGTTGGGGGCTGGAAGGGACCTTGCAGATCATCGGGTCCAGTCCCTTCTCTCTAGGCAGGAAGACACATGGGGTTAGGTGACCCCAGCGAGGTGACTGTCTAGTCTCCTCTTGAAAACCTCCAGGGTAGGTGACTGCACCACCTCTGGAGGAGTTTATTCTTCTGTCTGGGCACCCTGACTGTGGAGGAGTTTTTCCTGGTATTAAGCCTGAAGCAGACTTCCAGGGTTTTGTATTCATTAGTCCTGGCCTTCCCTGGGGATGCCCTAGTGAACAATTGTTCGCCAAGCTCCTGATGCACTCCTCTGATATAGCGGTAAGCCACTATCAAGTCCCCTCTCAACCTTCTCTTCTTTAGGCTAAAGAGGCCCAGGTCCCTCACCTTTTCCTCATATGGCTTGCTTTGCAAGTCCCTGATCATAAGGGTGGCTCTTTTCTGGACCCTCTCAAGTTTTTCTATGTCCTTATTGAAGTGCAGCTCCCAGAACTGGACGCAGTACTCCAGCTGTGGTCTCACCAGTGCTGAGTACAGTGGGAGTATCACTTCCTTAGTTTTACACAAGATGCATTGGTTGATGCATGCCAGCGTGTTGTTTGCTGTGCTGACCACTGCCTCACACTGAAGTCTCATATTAATGTGATGGTCTATCATTACCCCTAGGTCCCTTTTGGCCATGGTGCAAGTCAAGCTGTCACCACCAAGCCTGTATGTGTGTTGAGGGTTGTTTGCCCCCCAGATGGAGCACCTTACATTTGGAAGTGTTAAAATTCATCTGGTTCCAGTCTGCGCAACTCTTGAACCTGTCCAGGTTTGCCTGTATCTGTGACCACACTGCCCCATAACTTGGTGTTGTCTGTGAACTTGGCCAGAGAGCTTTTCACTCCCCCATCCAAATCATTGATAAAGATGTTGAAAAGCACCGGTCCAAGCACGGACCCCTGAGGGACACAACTGGCCACTTCGCACCAGGATGACATAGATCCATTCATGAGAACTCTCTGGCTCCTACCCTGTAGCCAGTGTCCCACCCACTGAATCATCAAGCAACTGAGCCCACAATCTTCCAGTTTTACCACAAGGTTATCGTGGGATACTAGATCAAAAGCCTTTTGGAAGTCTAAGTATATAAAGTCTACCATGTCTCCTGTGTCCAGGTGGCAAGAGACCTGGTCATAGAAGGAGATGAGATTGGTAAAACAAGACCTACCCATGAAAAAGCCATGCTGGCTGTCATTCAGAATCTTATTTTCTGCAAGCATATTGCACATAAATTCTTTAATGAGCTTTTCCAGGATTTTCCCTCGAATGGAGGTTAGGCTGATTGACCTATAGTTGCCTGGGTCCTCCCTCTTCCCTTTCTGGAACATGGGTACAATGTTGTTCCTCTTTCAATCCTCAGGGATTTCCCCTGTGTGCACAAATCTGAAAGAGCTTTGCCAGGGGCTCTGTGATGACCTCAGCCAGCTCATTCAGCTCTCTCGGATGGAGTCCATCCAGTCCTGCTGACTTATAAATGTCTAGCTTTTCTAATTGGTATTGCACCCACTCAGCACCAACAGTGGGGAGGCTGTCAGTCTTGGCATGCCCCCTATGAGCCTTATCTTGCTTGACTTTCCCCATGGTCTGGTGAAATACTGAAGCAAAGTGGGCATTCAGGTGTTCAATTTTTTTCCTGAATGTCGGTTACCAGCTGTCCCGAGGTGTTAAGCAGGGTTCCCACACTTCCATTTGTTTTCCTTCTACTGCCTACATACCTAAAGAAGGCATTCTTATTGTCCTTGACTCCCATAGCTAAGCTAAACTCTGTCACTGCCTTGGCTTTCCTGATCATTTCCCTACAAGTGCTGGCCACTGTTATATAGTCCTCCTTGAAGACCATCCTTAGCTTGCACTGGCCACTGTGCATACACCTTTTTTTTCTTTTTTAAGAGGACCACAATGTCTCTATTAGGCCAGGAGGGCTTGCCAGCCCTTCTGCTGCCTTTCCTCTTTGCAGGAACAGTTTTCCTTTGTGCTTTGATAATCATACCATTGAGCAATGACCACTCTTTGTATACCCCATTTGCCTTGCCTTCCTGGTCTCACATTGCCTCCCTACTAATGCTTTGAGCCTGTCAAAGTCAGCATTTTTTAAATCCAAGACTTCAGTCCTGCTGGTTGATTTGTTGACCTTGCAGCGGACAGTGAACCTGATAATTTCATGGTTGCTGTTGCCTAGGTTACCCTCAATGTTCAAGCCACTCACCAGATAATCTCCTTTGGCCAAGACCAAGTCTAGGAAAGCATTACCTTCTGGTTGGCTCTTGTACTTCATGGGTCAGGGGGAGCTCCTCAATCACAGTCAGGAGACTGCATTGACTATCTGATCTAGCCACGTGTTCCTCCCAATCTCTGTCTGGGTAACTGAAGTCACCCATGACAACCAAGTCCCTTGCATGTGCGGCCTCTGTCAGTTCTCAAGAGAACTCCAGATCCAGTTCCTCCCCTTGGTTTGGTGGCCTGTAGTAAATGCCTACAGTTAGGTTTCTCTCACTTTAATTTGGCCCTTCATATTTACAAGATGACTTTAAAGGGTTTAGATCAGGGGCAGCAACCCCTAGCATGTGTGCCAGAGTGTGGCACGTGATGGCATCTTGCTTGGCATGCATGCCTCGGCCCAGAGGGGGCCGGGGATGCACTGCCACAACAAGGATCAGGTCCCTCACAGCTCCTCTGCTGTCTACCTAGAGGTGCATGTGCATCTGCTGCCAGCAGAGAGCTGGGCCCGGCCTCCACAGACCCCGGTACAGTGGCTTGCAGCCTCTCTGCTGCCTGCTATGAGTAGACCAGGCTCTGTGGAAGGTGGTAGGGGCCTTCCAAGAGCCCAGGCTGGCTGTGGCAGGTAGCCACTGTGCCGAGGTCTGTGGAGCCCCGGCCCAGCTGGTTGCCGGCAGCAGGTGTGCGTGCACCTTGGGGTGGACAGTGGAGGAGCTGCAAGGGGCCTGATCCTTGTTGTGGCAGTGCAAACATGGCCCTTCTGCACCGTGCACTTGCTGCCAGCAGCAAGCTGCTCCACTGCTCTGCAGACCTTGGTGCAGCTTCTTGTAGCCTCCCCACTCCGGGCTCTGGCTGGCATCAGGGGCCTTCCGAGAGCCTGGGCTGGCTGTGGCAGGCAGCCAGGAGGCTGCATACCACTGCACCGAGATCTGAGGAACGCTGTCCCACTGCTGGTGGTGTGTGCATGTGCGCCTCCAGGCAGATGGTGGAGAAGGGGCTGAGACTGCACTGCCACAACAAAGGTCAGGTCCCTCATAGCTTCTTCACTCTTTGCCCTGAAACACAAACATCTTGCAAGTTAAGGTTGGAGTGGTTTTAGCACTCCAGCCAAAAATGTTGCCAACCCCTGGTTTACACTGTTCATATCCATCCCTTCACAAGTGGCCTAGACTTTATTTTGTTTCATTTGTCACCCCAATGACCAGGACTGAATCTGAGTAAATACTGAGCTCTGGTTTGTTTGTTTTTTTTTTAGAGAAAACGAATCACATTTCTGTAACTCTACTTATTCCCCCTCCCCCGTCTACCTTTTGCTAGAGAGCCAACTTGCAGTGGAAGATGTCTGGGTGAAACATGCTCTGCAGCCAATCAGCACCACTACTAATCTGGCAGGGTGATGCATTGTTTTCCTTTCCACTCCAGGGGGTTGCATTTGCTGCCTTTGCAACACCCCGCCACCTGCCAACAAAAGACCAGACTTGGCTCTGTGATACACTGGTATGAAGCATTAAATATAGGGCTCCCAGGCTACTGAATGCAAATGTATGCAAATTAAACAAATACGTTTTTGCTATATATTGCTGAGAGATGTCATGAAGGTCTTTTTGTGAAGTGCAATATAAGAAGTAGCCTGGTTGGCTGCATAGTAATACTTGTCTCTGATGATAGCAAGCATCCAACATGCCGTAGGTTTAACAATCCTAGGCAGCTCACTTTCTTTCTGGTATTGGTTTCTGGGAAGGATGAGCTGTCACCACTCTTGATGTGTGTAGAGAACAGAGGTCTCCTGAGATAAGGTTGTTCATTATGCTTCCTGAAGAACCATTAAATTTCTATCAGTGCAATGTGATCCACTCCTTGGGTAAAGACATTGTTTTGTGAGCCTTTTCTTCTGTAGTAAGCTCCACTTGTGCGATTTTTTTTTTTTTTTTTTCTCGAATCTACATACAGCAAGAATGTAAAAATATGTAAGTAGTAATAGCAGATTCTTTTCATACAGCATCTTAAAATGCATGACTAGATGAAACAAATTATACGTTCTTGCTGCACTGCCTCGTATGTTCTCTGAATGAGCCTGTGTAGAATTGAAATGTGCCATTTAAATCAAATTGCTTTGTATCAGTTGACTGGATTGTATATGTGGTTGTAATGTTCTGTTTTAAAGTATTTCAATATTTGTTGGATTCAATAGTATGTTAAGCATCATATAGTAAGCTATTACTATAAAACCTCAGATTTCTGGAAAAGCTTGCTGAGGCCTCTTTTAAACAAATACTTCCAAAACTTATTGCAGTACAAAGACAGTCATGAAAAAAAAGAAAACAATGAGGACAAAAGGAGTAAAACTGCAAATGTATGTCTGTGTAAGTCATATCTAATCTGCATGTATACATGTATATAACAGACATGCATATATATTATTTGTCTATATATCTGAGTATATACCAATATGATGTGTGTAGGATAAACAACTACAAATGATGCCTTCTGTATCACAGGTGTATTTTAAGATGCAATGATCCAGTTTAAATTATTCTATTTCCTGAAGTGTCGTCAGTACTAGAAAATTAATGGTATTGGCTCAAAATTGTATTAGAGCAAAGCTACTTCGGTATTTGAAGACAAGTATTTTATACTCTTATTGGCAGGAAAAAAGTGTTTTCTGCATATATATGTAGATCTCATAATTTTACTAACCTATTTGGCACTCTAGCTATCTGAGCATCTTATACATGTAAATACCAGTTGAGCTAGGATTTTTTTTTTTTTAGTTCAATCAGATTTTTAAACTACATTGTCAGTGACTTCTCTGATCTTCCCTTTTTGTGTTGTTTCATTCACGTTCTGTAATTAGTGAGGCTTTTGTCCAGGTAATGCTAACAATAATGTCATGTAGAGGATACACTAGTGTCAGCCAGTTAAACATTATTCATAGTGCTTGCCAGTAAATGGCCATGTGCATTTGCTCACATACATAATGTTTGTTTTGTGAATGGCAGTGATATGATTGCAGATGACCCCTAACCTCCACATTTGCTTTTTCTTTGATTGCTACATGTTATGAATGGTGATTACCTATAATGTCTGTGAGACTGACAATATTTAGATGTAAATGCACCCCTGCAAACAGTGCATATTACATGGTCTGATTCAGCAGTGTCTGTGACATGAGCCACATTTTAATAACGGATAAGATAAATTATATGACAGCTGTCTTAACAGCAGAATGAGAATTGTTTGCATTGTTAATCGTTGTTTCTTTTTCTTTCTTTAATTACTACATTTAGAAATATACTCAGTGTGTTTTTGGCAATTTTAATAGAATGTAACTGCTGCTGTTTAAAAAACAAGAAACTAGCCCCTTTCAAACCAAGATTTCAGATTGGACAAGTTTTTAGATTATTGTCTTGCTTCTAAGGAAGGGGAAATTGCCCCATATTGTTCTATGTAGCCTAATTACACTCCAAGAAAGGAAATTTTAATCCCATTGCCTGGGGGGAAAAAAGATTTGAAAGGAAAAATAATTTTAAAAAACCACTAAAAACTAAAGAAATATTTATTTTTAAAGGACATAACTAGTTTTAATGTTTTTACAAAATGCTTCTTTGGCAGTTTAAAGGTTCTATACTGTATTATCAGCAAAGATTTCTGTTTACTAGGGTTCTATAAAGAGGATTAAAATAGCTTTCCTACAAGGTGATATGCTAGTAGAGTCGATCAATAATAATATATAGTACCCTCAAACATTGTGTATGTACTTAAATGCCATTTCTTCAGTTCGAAAGGCCAAATCTCAATTTCAGTGATGCCTGGGCCTGACAGGAGGGTGAAAGTGGATATAAGTGAAATATAACCCTTCTGCTGGTCATGTAGATGAAGGTGAATTTTATGCGAAGCTACTTCTAAACATAACTGGAAATTCTCACTGGGTAATGCTTACTATGAGTTCTAACACAATCTTTTATGCATAGCTCACAGACTGTTGGTCTCCACAGCTAGGGACAGACATTACACAAAAACTGGCTTAAACCTGTAACAGAACAGACATTCACTGCACATAATCCAGTTTGAAAATGGCCGAACCAGTTTGAATTAAACCTCGTTGAACGTAGTATCAAACTTAACTGATTTGGCTCAAACTGGTTTATGCAATGTCTGTCCCAGACCCGTTGATGGTTTAAGTTCAATCAGACTCCCCCAGCATCCTGGCGTGCTCTCTGGGCTGGTCAGAGGTCTGTTCCAGGGATCTGGGCTGGCCCCTCCGCTCTGCTCTCTAGAGGAAGCAGGGGCAGGGTGTGGCCAAATTCCTCCCTCTGTCCCCTCTTCCCCCCACCTTCCACTGGCAAACCTGGGGACTGCAGCTGGGGTTTGCCAGCTCTAGCCCCACCTCCATGGCTGCATTTCCTAATTGAACAGAAAATGTCTGTCCAGTTATTAATCAGTTTAAGCTGCACAGCTTAGACTAACCTGCAATGAGTGAATCAATTCAGGCTTGGGTTTTTTGAATGTCTGTCCCTAGCCCATGTGGCACTGAACTGGAGTCTTGAACTGACTCTGGTGTGGTGCTGGGGCTGGGACTGATAATTGGCTAATTCAGGGCTCTGGTGTAAGGGTTGGGACCTATTGGTCAGTAAGCTGATTGTTGGCTGCAGCCCCAGCACTGCATGGGAGCTACTTCAAGTCTCTGGTGCGTGCTGGAGCTAGGACCAACAATAAGCTGATTGTTGGTCCCAGCTTTAGCCCTGTACCTGAGCTAGTTCAAGTCTTGAACTGACTCTGTGGTGGTGCTAAGTCTGAGACTCATTCACCTGATTGTTGCTTCTGGTTCCCACACCACACTGGAGTCTTAAATCAGCTTCTTTTTGGGGCTGGGCCTGGGACTGAAAGTGGAAACTTGGTACAGTAGAGGGGTCCCTGGTGATGTCATGGCTGGGTGTGGACCACAGAATATGGAGCAATGTCATGATAGCTGAACGCATGTGACAATATGATCCAGAGATACTCCTTGCCTAAAGAGTCTTATTTTTGCTATGATATCACAATTAAGCATTTTTTTTTTACTGCTTAAATGTGTGGACACTCACATTTTAAGTGCATTTAACGTGTCCTAAGTTGAATGTGTGAATAGATTCTAACCTGTGAAGGACAGTTACAAGCATATCAATAGATGATATTACAGTTATAAATTATGTTTTGGAACAACTCATTTACCTGCTAGTGATTATAACAGTTGATTAAAATATCTATAATACATTAATAATTTATAAAAGTATCCTTTATTATCAAATACCCCAAATCTGTTTCAGCATCTTCAGGTAGCCTTCTGAGTGACTGGGTAGCCCCCTGACAGTGTTCTAATCCCATAAAACATACATTAAAATCCTTTTTTATATAAACTTTGACTGTTGCATGAAAACACTTCTAGCTTAGGAACCAGAGAAATAAGCCTTATGAAGTCATTTAGGTACTTAAAAATGCAAATAAATACCTAGCAGGATTTACAGAAGTGCCTGACCAAGTTAGGCACATACCTCCTCCTGATGTTTAATGATGATCTGTATCTGTCTTGTATGAACATTTTGCAACCTATTTTTCACTTAAAGGGAAACTTGTGCTTTCCAGAAAGTAGGGAAAAACTTAAGGCTATGATTGTCAGAGACTCCACAGAAGACCATTAAAGATTATATATTCAAATCCGACCCATGAAGACATGGGTGTCTTTATCGTGTGTGTGTGTGTGTGTGTGTGTGTGTATTTACAAATAGAATAATATAGCAGGTATCAGGTTTCTATTTTCCCCTTTAAGCATCTTCATTAAAAATCAGAAAGGGGGCAAGCAGCATGTTAAACACATCTGCAGATGATACTAACTTTAGGGGAGCACAAAAGCCAGTTGAACAAAGCAAACATGCAAACAGATCTAGAAAGTTTAGCTCTGCAAGGGAAAAAAACCTATGAAATTCCATTTGGAAATGAAGTTGAGGAAGAGGGAACAGATATTCACTGCAGGAAAAAAATTCTTAAAGTGGTAATGACTATGACTTAAAGGATACTGGGCAGCAGATTTCTAATATCATGTGACAGCACGATAGGCCAATGCTATTTTGGGTAGACTGGATCCCACAGAACCTGGAGGTAATGGGGAAACTATACCTTATCTAGATCTTTATGCCCCTATTCAAATACATCTGGATTAGAGATGGCCTGAATTAGCATGCTCAGAAGTGGACCTGATCCACTGGGGAGTGCACAGGGGACCCCTCCTGCTGCCCAGCTTGGCAGCTGGTGCCTTCTGGGTCTGGGGGGGGCACCTGGTGTCCCCTAATGGCCAATCGCCAAGCTGGGGGCCGCTGCATGCTTGGCAGCAGACCTGGAAGTGGACTGGAAGTACTTCCAGTCCATTTCTGGCTGCCTAGCATGCGCCGCCCCCCCCCATGCTCCTATGGGATGCTCCATCTGCTCCACCATCGGTCGCAGCATTCATGAGCTGCACCTGATACCTTGAGGTTTTTCCTGCATACATTTAAAGCTGCGTCTATGGCCGAATTGCTGATTCTCTGAATCAGCGTTGAATCTTCAGATTCGGATTCGGCTGAATCAAATCAGGACAGTGATCCTAATCGATTAATCGAATCACTGTCCCTGATTCGGGTCAAATCCAAATGCGAATCAAATATGGCCCATTTTGCACACCCCTAATGATTATGACTCGTGCCAGGTTAAACACAGATGGGCAAACAAAAGAACCCTGCCACCTCTACCATTTTATCTCTATGGTGGCTTGGGGACAGTGACTGCACCTGAAGCCCTCCTCATCACTGAATGTTGCTGAAAACCCATATCCATGGGCCTGATCCATTAGATCTGCAGGCCAGATCCAGCCTGCATGCTGTAGGTTGCTGACACCTGCTACAGGGGAAAGTTCAGAAAATCCCAAAATAAGCAATTATAGAAAAAACACGCTCAATATGTTTTTCCTCTAATCTTGCCAGTTAGTAGTGAAAGTTTTTTGGATCATGTCTAATTACATGTAATTATTACTATAGATAGAAACTGAACAAAACCCGACAACAACCACTATTTGTTAATATTGTAATGTAAATAATGTTCTCCTAAAAAGCTGGTGGCCAACTTGATACAGGTGCCTAAAGGCGCATGGGCTGTGTGTGTGGCAGAGTGGGGAGGGAGCAGGGAGCACAGAGGCAGATGGAATGGGGAGCAGAAAGCAGAGTAGCAGATCTTCAGGGAAAGGGATTGGAGTGACACTGCAGGGTTAATTTGTAGCATGCCTGACAAAAAGTTTGGCCCCCACTGTTCTAAGACATTACTGTGCAACCTCAATGCTATGCACTTATGCATTCTTTACAATAGAGGCATGGATTCTGTTCAAAAAATAATCAAAATAATATGAACAATATAACTGTAATCAAATTTTGAACTTGCATTGCCCTATTGTTCATTCCTAACTGGAAACTACTAAATTTTTGATCTCCTGGATGTCTTGTATTACAGTTTCCTCAGGATAATTAAATGCTTTTGTTCATAAAGCAGTGTTTGATCTGTCTTTAGATTTACCACCTTTTGAATGTCGCATTCTTCAGAAAGAGAGAATATGCAGTAAAGCCCAAATTACCTTCTGCCATTTTCCCATGCATTTTTTTAATGTCTTTCCAGGTCTCAATTAATTTTAATCACCTTTGTCTGGACCCTTTGTTTTTGTGAACCAGGATCTAGGGACTGCCTCATCTGTACTGACCATAAGAATATCATCAGCAAACCACAGTTAACTTGGAGAAAATTATGGAAAGCTTTAAAAAAACAAACAAAAAAAAAACCCAACAGGCGGCCTGATTTGCTTGGTAGGAACAGCAGCTGCTTGACTCCTCATCTTCAAACAGGGAATCAGTCCTTACCCGTATGGCTTGCTTATGTTACAAGCAAAGACTTGTTTACATGAGACAGCTGCATCAGCTAAATATACAGTGGGTTTAAACACTGATGAATAGAGTTGATACAAAAAGTAGTGTGAAGTAGTAATATGTCTGTACTGTATAGTGCAATGCCATGAAAGGACATCTGAGGTCTTTCAGAAAAGGAAGATGAATTAGCCTTTGTGAAGAAACTCCACTGCTTCCACTGGCTAAGATAACTTGGTTTCTTGTATCTGTCAGAAGTGGTTTAGGTACAGTTGATCCTGCCTTGGGACAGGGGAATGAAGTAAGTGACCTCTCAAGGTCCCTTCCAGCCCAGTTTTCTATGGCACTCCATTGTCTGGGTAGACAAACCCTTAGTTTAAAACACACATGCTTTTGCTTTGATTAAATTGATTAGAAATAGATTTAAACGCAATCAAATTAAGATTGCCTGCACAATGGTTTGGACCAGTTGATTTAAATGCTTGCTAGTTACAACTCAGGTCTTTGCCAGTTCTAGTTTATATTAATCTGTGACCTTATGATCGTGGAAACTGAAATAATCTTTCATTTGTAAAGTTCATTTTTTAAGAAAAAGTTCTGGGTTAAGGCCCTTCATTGGGTAAGTGGGAGGCTGCTCTTTCATCTGTCGGCTTTAGTTTTCTGGGTTTTTGCTCTAAAATTAATTTCCACTACCTCAGCATTTTTTCCTTTTTTTATCTTGTCTTGCTTGCGGGGATACTCTTGTGACATGCTTTCTCTAGGAGCTATGTTGATTCAGACACACATTTAGTAATTAATTTGATTAATTTAAACGAAGGATAGAATATTGAGGCATCAGGGTTTGGTTTTTTAGTTGTGTGGAGCAGTACCTAGGAGACATGTGGAGCCACATAATTTCCAGGGATAAACATGGGAGACACCTGAAAAAACTGCAGCTAAATACATAATGCCAGAATGAATGGGCAACTTTTGAGGCACCCATAATATCGTGAAGAATATGTTCTGAGAAGATAGGTGTGATTTATGCTGTATCACTAGTAGCAGGCAGGGACTTAATACTATTAAAAAGCAGTTAGCTGTCTGATCAGAGTTATTCAGCATGTCACAACACAGTCTAAGAGAGTTTTTCTGTGTAATTTAATGGTATTTTTAGGATTGAAGGATTTAGGAATACCAAAGGTGGGAGCGTCTGCTCTGTTTTTCCAAGGTTTAACTATTTCATGCAAGAATAGCATTTAAGACCTCTCTATTCTGTAAAGGTATGTAACTTCTTATCATTTAAATAACTTGAAACCCCCAGAAGTGCTTCCTTTGCTTCTTTTTCTTCTGCCAGACAAACATGAATCTCATTCAGAGGCATAACTACTAGGGTCGGTGCCCTGGCTGGCTGAGGAATTAATGGTTGTAGTGGCTGCTGTTCTTGTGCCCACTCTAAGTGGGTGCCTGGGGCAGTGTCCCAGTTACCCACCTCTGGTTACACTAGTGTTCTCATTGGATAGGACTCTGATTCTGCATCTGTCAGGATACAATGCTTATATTGGTCTGTACTGGAAGAAACACTTCTTGAATTTTTTTTGATACACTAAGCGGAATAATTTGCTGAAAGCTGCTTTAAAAGACTGAATAGGACTTGTCGACTGATAACAAGGGTGGAGTGCAGGACTGGAAAAAATTCAGAGAGACCACACTCAGCATCTGGTCTCTCATGCTACATGCTGCACATACACATAGAGAGCGCATTTGTTCCAAGAAGCTTGTTATCTAAATAAAAAAGGCACTAGTAGGAAAAGAAAATATTATAGATGAGGAATCAGGGCCAGGTGAACTCTAGAATTTCTGGTAAGGGACAACAGAGGAGAGGATATGTACAGCCCAGTCCATAAATTTAGTAACATAAGGATTTACTTTAAACTCCAAACATCTAATTTCTTCAGTACAGAAGATGACACATCTGGGATAGTGCCTACTGGATCCTATGCAGACTTTGCAACTCCAAGTTTTCAGTGTGACTTTCAAATACTGGTGTGCTCTTTATTTAAAAAAAATGATGCATAGCTGAGGCATTAAGTCAAATATACATAAGATGGGACTGAAGCAAATTAAGTACACACAATGGCTTGCTAGTGCTTTATGCTGGGTGTTCTAAACTTGCAGTAAATCCTTTCTTGACGCATCACCTTGACCTGGGTTGTAATAAAGGGGCCATGCTCTTACATGAATGAGCTCTTCCTGAACAACTTGCTCAGTGCATTTTTTTTCAGTTTTGGTTTTTCATTTGGTATCCAACTATGTTATGATCACTCAATCTACTAATATTCAAGTGCCTTTTCTTTCTTTTTTTTCAGAGAATGTTCTCTCTCAACTTTCAGACTAGTTTATCAAACCAGGGATGCTCTTTTTTTCCCAGTCAAAATTTGAGGGCTGTTTTGCATTTTTTTCCCTTGGAAATGTGTAAAGCATACACTTTATCCCTATCAAAAGGTTTTATTGCAGTATCTGATTATTGGTTTTTAAATTTTTGGTCAGAAAAGAGATGACACGTAATTTTTTTAAATTCTTTTTCTTTTCGTTTGAATTTTGCATCCACACCAACTCAGAATTCAAAGCAAACCTGACATTTATAACACCAAGTAACTGAAACCACAAAAAGCACCCTCTCCAGTGTTCATACCCTCACCACCCCCCTCCTCTTGGTCCTTCCCTCTGCCATACCCCTACCCAGACCTCATGAAAATAAAGTTCAAGAGGTATCTGGGAAACTAAGCTTCTGAGGTATGCAGCAACCCTTTTCTCTTCTCCCCGTGTGTACTTGTACTAGGATTTGGCCTTGTGCCTCTCCTCTTCGGGAATCCCATGATTCACCCACTGACCAGGTCTTAGTGCTACATCACATGTGTCATGTTTACTTAGTAGGCCCGTAAGTGGATCCAAATTTTTGAAAAGGGGGTGTGGGAGCGCTGCTGCAGGTTTGGCTGCTGCCCTGCTCCTATCCTCCCCTCCCTTTGACCTGGGAGGAAAGCTCATGCTATGGGAGCAGCAGGCAAGAACTTGCTGTTTAAAGTGCCCAAATCTGGTAAGAATTCCCCTTTGCACGCTTGGTACCCACTCCCTTCTCCTCTCTGTTTAATAGCACCTCTTCACATCTTCTCACAGCTCTAGCTTCGAGTGGGGAAGGGACTGTGGGTAGTGGCTGCAGGTTTCCCTTTCTTGCGTCCAGAGGTACATGTAGAGACAGACGGGGGGGAAACGGGAGGAGAGGTGCTGCTGAGCACAGAGGGAGTAGGGTGTGTGGGGGGGGTGGAACCTTACCTGATTCAGGGGCTTAAAGTCCCTGGCTACTGCTTCCATGAGGTGGTCCAGAGTTGGGAATGGGAATATGGGGTTGCAGGGAACCCAAGCCACTGAGCTATGCTGTGGAATTGGGGGTGCAATCGTGTCAGCCCCCCAGGTCTGTATATGACTAGGCCTGACTGGATTGGTATGAATAATCCCTTGACTGCGTGAGCCGGGTGAAATGGTAAACTAAGTTTTCTTTAACGACAGTACTGTTTAATGTTAGATACAAAACATAACCTTGGGAGAGGAAGGGAAGGTATTTTAACAGTATGAAAGGTTTGTGCACACAGTATCTCACGTCTAAACCAGACTTGGCCTATACTGTCTCCTGTCTCTCAAACTTGAGTCTGGATTCATCTTAGCTTAAAACCTCTCTCTCCTGTTTTAGGAAAGATATACTTTTGACTCCAGCTTGCTTTTTTGGTTTCTTCTGTCTCCTGGATGTGGTTACATGAGTAAGGACAGCTCTGTAAGGGAGTTAGGCATTTCATGATGAACAATTCTTTTGTGTCAGGTGTTGTGGCCAAGCTATTATCAGAGCTGTTATCAGGAGTCAGCATCATTCTTTCTGTATACTTGCATTGTCCTTCACTCCCCTCCTGCCTGCAGATTAAACATCTTGTGTAATACAATAATTTAGTGAAAATATTAATACATTTTTACAGGTAGCCCCTTTCAGTTCCTTCAAACTATTATAAACATACAGTATAATATGAATGATCATCATCAGTAGTAATCCTAGCCATATCCTTTCCATGTTCTCCGATCTTTTACCCTCCCATTCTGTAACCCAGTTAGATTGACTGTAAACTCCTTTATCTTTTTTTGTCTGTAAAGAAAAATGGGCTTCTGTTGTATCTGCAATATCATAATGTCAGGCCACAGCCCCATACCTAGGTTCTTGGCCTGGCCAGCAAAGCTGTTCACCTTAGCCTGCCACCCTATATCTGGTTACCTTGACTAGTCCAGGCTTTAGTAAGACTTAGCCCTCTGCCCAATCCCTTGCACTGAAGTAGCTGGTTAAGGTCACCTGACCTTCTACTTTCTCCATATACTTCCTGTCCTGAATCATGGGTGTATCTAGGCAACAGGGCTCAATTTCATCCCAGACTGCTTTGCTCTATCACGTGCTTTCTGTTGCCACTGTCTCATGGATGCTTGAACCAGCTTTCTCTCTAACTCTGCTTTTTCCTTGATTGCCCAGCTTCTTGACCAGGCTTGCTTTCTGATATTTTTGTTGTCTGCCTGATCTTCTGGCTTCCCAACTTAGCTTGTTCCTAGACACTGCTCTTGGACTGACCTCCTGGCTTCCTTACCTGGCTTGTCTTTGGATTCTGCTTGCTCCTCCTGACCTTGGTCAGCACCTTGATCCCAGAGTGGCCCCAGCCCTGGCTACCCAAGATCCAGCATGAAGCACAAGTAGTGGTAACAAGGATAGAGGTAAAACAGTTGTGTATACACAACTGAGTTTCATTCCATTAGAATGGTTTCTAAACCACTGTCAACTTTGTTTATGTAAAGAAACAAATTGTTCAGAGCAGCATAGCCATTTCTGAGAGACAAGGTACAGTAAAAACTTTGGGACAAGCATAAAGTCTGTCGGAAAACATTGAAATGACAGGTGAAAATTAGGTAGGGAATTGAGCTAGCTACACTAGTTGGAATTTGGCCAGGCAATTCCACTTTGCAATATTTTGCAAGATCAGAGGCAGGGGTGATGCATATGGGTTGCATGTGGGTGCATGTGCTCCCCCTGAGTGTGATGGTGCACCTCCTACAAAAAGCTGACTGTGTCAGTGGCACCTGTGGGCAGTCACTGCTAGTCAGCCTGCCACTCACACCTCAGATGATGTTTGTGGGCAGTCCATGATCACCGCTGCATGCTGCTGGTGCTGCCTGTGGGTGGTTGCTGATCCCTGGTTGGCATTTGCACTCTCCTCCCCCTGCCACCCGTGGCATCTGCAGGAGCTCTGTGCTTACTGCCACCACACTCCTGCCACCGCCGTGCCCCCACAGCTGCTAGGGGCACGCATCATTCATGACCAGAGGATAATACTTCTGCTCTTGCAAAAGATGCTATGAGATGCTTAAGAAGTAGCCATTTTGCACATCAGTCAAAGACTGCATCCCAAGCAACACTGTGCTTGCAAAGTTGATAACCAAAGTTCATTTAAAGCAGGGATGTCCAACCTTTTTGAATGTGGGGCAGGATCACAAACATTTTATCACCCAGTGGGCCGACGAGCCATATTCAAAGACCTCACAGGAAGTGGTATCATATGAGGAAGTGATGTCATGTGACCTTTGACACCAATGAAGTTGCAGGAGTTGACATGGTACTGGTTGACATGGCACGCATGTCTGGGTTGACATGGTGCTGCAGGAGCTGCAGCTGGCTACAACTGAGTTGACCTGGTGCTAGAGAAGCCACGGGGCCAGGCTGGGATTGACCTGGGGCCCACCCAACCTGCCGGTGTCATGCCTGGGTTCACATGGTGCTGCAGCATCTGCCTGGGCAGAACCGGGTTGGCACCAGCCGGGAAAAGCAGCATGCAGCTGACACTAGCTTCCCATGTGCTGCTGGGGATGGGAGGAGGCCGGCCAGGTCTGCACCGGCCAGCAGAAGTGGCTGTGGAGCTGTGTGCCGCTTGGGATTGACTGGTGCAGGCTCATCCCCGTCCCAAGCGGCACATGGCTCCACCACTGCTTCTGCTGGCCAGTGCAGACCCGGCCAGGCTCCTCTTGTCCCCAACAGCACATGAGAAGTAGCCCCCTCAGGGCCTCGTGCACAGGCAGCTGGGCCCGGAGAGCCACAGCGCCCAGGGGGAGACTGGTTGGGGGAGCAGGCACTGCCTTGCTGTGGAGCAGGGCAGGGCAGGGCAGCGGGGCTGGCTTGAAGTGGGCAGGTGAGGAGGCAGGCATGGGCTAACAGTGCCAGCGGCCGCTGCTTGGCCTCCCGTGCAGGGCCGCTCTGGCAGCACCGGGCACGGGCTGGGGCTTGTGTCAGAGCAGGGAGGCAGGGGCAGGAGCACGGGTGCTTGCATCCTCCCCGCCAGTGACTGGTATCCTCCGGTAGACCGCCTCTGGGCTGGGCTCCTCCTGCCTCCCGCCCAGCCTGGCTCTAGCAACCGCATACCATGTAGGCCCAGCCTGGCCCTGAGGCGCCTCTAGCTCCATGTGGGAACTTAACCGGTGCCTCTGTCCACCACGCATGTGGGCAGGGCGCGGGCCATGCTGCAGCTCCCCCAGCTGCATGCTGGGGGCAAGGGGCAGAGCCAGAGGAGAAATTGCAGGCACTGTCCCTAGCTCATCCAGTCAGGCACAGCTGGGGCAGCACCCTGCTGCACAGCCCTCAGGGCAGTGGCGGTGGGACCTGGCTCATGTGATGAGCCCGGTCCTGTGTGGGTAAGCTGCTCCCCTCCCCTTGTTGCCAGCTGGGGCCCACGGGCTGGCCCTGCCTGCCTCGCCTCGCCTCGCCGCTGCTGCTGTGAAGTGCGGAGCAGGCGCCAGGACTCCTCGCCTGTCCCAAGTGAGGGACCTTGGGCCAGATAAAATGGCTTGGCGGGCCGCATGTTGGACAAGCCTGATTTAAAGGCTTGTGCTCTATCATGTGCTTTAGCAAAATTATTGTGCATACAATAGATCTGTCTTGCTGTCTATAAGATATGTGTAGGAAAAGTGGTAATAAAGAGCTGGAATTAAACACATGGTCGATATTGACTCTCTAAAGAATATACCTGAGATTGTATTTCCTCATTCCTTTTTTCTCTCTGCTGCTCAGTGGCCAAAGAACTGAATGATGGAAGAGATAAAGGACATTCCTGTCTGGCACTGTTTGCAGGAGTGAAATAAAATTTCATATAACAGAGGCTGTAGGTGCTGCACGTAGCCTCTCAATTCATATGACAAAGTTGCTATCAGGACTGAAATGAAGTGGAAAAAATACCAAGTACATTCATTTGATTCCAGTGATAAGATGATAGCCAGAACCTAAGCCAATGTTATTCTGTGGAAACAAGAATTGCAGTTACTTCTGCAGTTAGAGTAATGGCTTGTGAGACTAGGGGAATCAACTGAGAGCCTCCAAGTACAGTATTGCTAGGGGACATTATGCTGTACCAAATAAAAAATATGTAACTTGTACCTTGTACAGAACTGTCTACTCAGCCTGATAAAATGAAGGCGATCAGCATCCTGATCTGCAGAATATTAGTGTAGAAGCATAAAATTAGATTCCCCTAGTTAGCTTGCTGTTTAATTTGTTGCTTTTTGTAAGTTTGTGAATGTTCCTTGCTATTGCAAATTAAGGTACTAATTGGCATTGGCTAAAGTAAGAAATAGTGCAGTTATGTCTGCAAATTCTAATATAATAAAAGCATTAATCTGTCTGTAACGCTTTTGCCCAACTGCTCATATGCTGGCAAGGTCTCCTTCTGCAGTCTCTGGTGCAGGGGTTTCCCTTGCTCCACCTCTACACCTCAGAAATAAATAATTAGAAATAAATCAATTGGGAATTGCAATTTAGCAGCAGCGGGGTGAGCTGAGGAAAAGTGGGGACCCCTCTGTGGGTGCCGCCACCTCCTCCACCCTCCCTATGGCAGCTCCCTCGGCCACTTTTTCCACCCCTGGAAAAACAATGAATTGCTCTTTGCATTTGATTAGAGGTGGGGCCAGCTCACGAAAAGTGGGAGAGAGGGCAGTGATTGGCTGCCCATCCTGGTTGCAGGGCCCAAGTTTGCAAGGCTGGGGGGAAGTTTGGGGGCGGGGAACATGCCCCTGCCCGGCTGCCCGAGCAGTGGGACTACCCCTGCCTCCCTGCCTGAGGGTGAGGGGATGAATCACGGTGGTGGTAACCCCCTGCCTGGCCTGGCCCTGGAACAGCTGCCAGGGAGGGAAAGGGAGCTGGACAAGGGTCAGGCGGATGTGGAGCGGCAGAGAGGGGGGTGGAGCAGGGCCTGCTGCTCCCGTGGGGCCGCCCCTTCCCCACACCCAGGGTCATTGCCTGGAGCCGGGGAGTGGAGCCAGCCTCAGCTGCACTGCCAGGCTGGAGGGGATAGAGCTTCCAGCACCCCTGTGCCTGCCCTGCATCATTCTCATGAAGAGCCCTGGCAGCCCGGTGGCAGTCCAGAGGCAGTGCCAGGGAGCTGAGGGGGGCCCGAAGCCCCTGATGTATGAACCACTGAACTAGAGGATGTTGAATATAACAGGGTAGAGTATTCCTTGTATCAGGATGCACTTGACATCCAGGAGCTGTTCACCTTTACCTAGACTGATAGAATACTTCTGCAGGCTGACTCAGATCCACGTAATCTTTGTAGCAATGCACCTATGATCATGGGAAGACTGGAAAAGGACTCGCCATCTGCTGCAGAGACTGTCTTGAGGTGAAGGAGACCCTTGACATGGCACCCTAGAATAAGGGATCAAAAAAACTTTGTGATACCAAGAAAAATAAACAACAAACAGTACCTGCTTGTTACTTTTCTTGCAGGTGCCAAACTCATAAAGCAACTTTCTAGTGTCAAACACAGTTACCTTACCTACTACCAAGTGCCTGGAAAACCTTGGGTCAAGAAGAAAAGTCCAAAAGAGGGATTTGTGGAATTTGTAGAGGACTATGCAAAGTGTGGGAAGCCTGCTTTAAAATGAAGAAAAGTCCTGAGGCAAGCAAAGGAGGAAAGAGGGAGGCAAATGTGGGTAGATCCGGAATTGTGAAAAGTGGGGTGCAAATGGTGAGATGCATTGTCACATGCAAAACAACACACTTTTTGTCCAGTTAAACAAACATAAACCAGAAGTTTTACTAATACATTAGGGGTCTATGCCTGTGTTTATTCTATAGGTATAACTTCGTTGGAATGAGTTGAAAACAATCTACAGGGCTGTGAAATAGGAGCTTTGTTAGCAGGAGAAGCTAATAGACAGCAGAATTGCAAAACGGAGGATAGCTTGATTGGTGGAACATCAAAGCTATTAAAATGGAGAGAGGGTCATTAATACTTGTGGCATGAAGAGCTTAGAAGGGACCAGGTGGATTGCAATGAGCCGTGAAGTCAAAGGACTCCCTCAGCACAGTCTGACTAGAAATCTTGCTGCCACTGCCAGGCAGTTGGTTTTAAATTTTGCGTGGACCAGGAATCAAAGTTGGATGCAAGTGCACCAGCGCACCCAAACCTGAATCTGCCCTGGAGGCAAAGAGACTTAATTTCTCTCTGCCCAAGGGGAAGCCACTTAGGGCTGGCAGAGATTCCTTTTTTGCAGCTGTGGAGTCCAGTATAAGAACAGTGGAGCTGAGGCTTGCGAGAATAAGGAGTTATCCCAGGACAAACTTCAGTCTGCTCCTTGGGACAAGCAGTGAAAATGAAGGAGAAATGTGGGGCTCTAGGGGTGCCCTGTGGATGGGTTGTGGCAATTACCATGGCCTCAAAGCTCCTGAGCTGCCCCTACTCTCTCTAGCTGTAAGCCTTCTCTGAGCTTCTACAATAAATCCCTCTAAAGCTTTCTCCACCCCATCTTGTATAGCTCAATGTTTTTAAAATTTTGATTCTTTTTTTTGTCACCCACAATTTGTGATGTGATTGTACTTAGATGGAAGCTTTATCTTCTGCTGTCCAAATGCCCAGTCAATGGCGCTGCTGCAGGCAGAGGCAGGTGGCAGGGGAGGAGACGGGGCAGAGGAACATGGCTGCTTAAGCAGGTGGCCCTATCCCCAGCTGTCTCCAGTGCTGTGGGCATCTCTTTGGCCCTATCATAGGGGGCATGGAATAATGCTCCCATATCTGCCTGAGGAACCTGGTTTGGTCCAGCTCTTGAATGGGTGTTGGATGTGGGACAGGAGTTGGCTGGGTTAGGGCAGGGGTAGAGTGCTGCTGTGCACACATGTGCATGGTGCCCCATGACCATGGTGCCCTGGGTGGTTGCCTACTTTGCCCATCCTTAAGGCCAGCTCTGGTGCCACCAGTCTCCTGTGGCCAAATTTCTGGACCTGTGGGGAGCCCTGTGGGCTGGATGACATGGTGTCATGGATTGGATCTTTCCTGTAGGCTGGGGACTGACCACTCCTGTATTAGATCAAGAATGCATGCACAACAGACCTGCCCTACAGTCGGAGTCCACCAAGGCTCATGTGCCTAGGCATTCTTGTGTATAATTTACTAACAGCTATAGATGTCAACGTTTGAAATGTATGATGGTACACAAAGCACGTCCTGTGGATGCCCAATGCCATTTTTCAGGGACCCTCCCACTTCACAGTTTAGTGATGTGCATGATAGTACTTAAAAATTCAGGCAAGGCAGAGAAGAGCTGCATCCTATAGCTTCTTGTCATATGTAAGTAGGGTGGCCACTGATGATTCCCCAGATTACAGGGCATCCCCTCGGGGAGGGGGGAGGGGAGCAAAGGCCCCCTTGACCAATCAGTAGAAGGGGGAAGGCCACCACTAAAAGGCCATCTCCCTCCCTCCCTCCTTGGCTGGCTCAGAACCCTGCTTCTCCTGGCTGTGGACACAGCCTATAGAATTGCCAGGACAAATGATGCCTCTGTGCAAAATATAATAGTAAATATTAAATTGGGTGCCATCATAAAACAGGACTTGCCAGTCAAGTGTGTTAATTACAGTTTTTCATGTTGAAAAGATTGAAGACCTTTGAATAAAGCCTTGAATGGAATATGTAAGAACTGCTGTATTGTGCTTTGCATGTTAAAAATGAGGCCAGACTAAACAGAAGTATCTGTATTCTGTCCAGCTTTGGCATGAAAACACTATACAGTTTAATTGAACAGTTCAATAGCCTAATCTTCTGCAATTTTTCTAGTGAGGGTGTTGGTGTAATGTATGTGTCTGACCAACAAATAAACTGTATTTCTAACCAATTGGTTTTCACTTATTGGAGCTGTAAATTATTTGATGTATACAAGAAGCTTAAAACTCCAGATGTCGATCGCTTGCACATCATTTTGTGTGCGTAGTCTCATCTTTTGTAGTTTATGGACTGAATGCTACTGAAGGTTATACAGTATTACTGAAATTTCTTTGCCTTCTGATATAAAGGGATCTCTTTAGTTCGTAGTTTCTAGTAATGGATGCTCAGTAAGTGACAGGAATAATATTGAATACTTTAAAAATTTTCTATATACTTTTCTAACAAAAGGCTTGTTCTAAAGCCAAATGAAGTCAAATACCTTATTTATTGAATGCACTTGGCTTTGGATCATTATTCAAATCTGCAATATCAAATTGAATAATTCATTTTCTTAGATGATGTGTGTCAGGCCAGAGCTGTATTTGGCAAAATAAGGCTGCTTATGTGATCAATGGTTAGAAATTTAGATTATACAGTAGCCTTAATTATACAATACAACATACTACTATTTCACAAACAATTGCCAATAGATATGTACATTTTTACCAAATGACCCTGAAAAAATGAGTTGTCAGTTGGTGCTGTTTTGTTCACAGTAACATTACAAAGTACAAACTGCTTCAAATTCTAGTGGTTCTGGGGAAAACAACTTCATGTCTCACTGGAGGCTCCTCAGGATTTGCACGACGACTTGGACTACCCTGTTTTGGTATCTTTATCTAGTGCTCTAATAGGCTCTTGATATATGAGTGCCAGTTTATTCCACGTACTTTAGGACATTTTGACTTACGGCAACTTACAAATAGAAATAACCTTGCAGAATATATATACCTGTTGTATTGTATTAATGAGGTTGAGTGCAAGAGAGTGTTATGCTTCTTCCAGTAGAGGAAATATTATTTCTCAAATTTTCAATGGAAACTTTGGGGGCAGGGGAAACCTGTATGAAAATCTCCAGTATCACTTAGTATCAATCTGTTAAATTCACTATGTCCTGCCTGTAAATACTGGGTTAAAAATGAAAATCAGAAAGAGGAATAAACATGCAGGAAAATGCCATGACTCCAGTAAGAATAGGTGGCAGTGTGAATTCCTCTGTCTATTCCAGAATGGGCAAATGGCAGCCTCCTGTCAAATAGAAATGACTTTCCATTGCATATACAGAACCATAATTCAAATCCTGAATGCTTAATATTCAGTTCTGAAACTCACAGTTATATAATTGGCTCAAAAAGACCTGGTTTTCAGAGGTATTGAGAAAATAAGGTTGCCAGGGAAATTAATGGCAGTGTGAAACCACTTAGTTAGGTTCTTAGATATGAATTTTGGAGTCTAACTCCAAGCACTCAAGGCTTGTGACTTCTGGCCTAAGTATGAATAATGAATTGTTGTTGAATATCCCTGTGCCATGGACCTGATTCATAGTCCATTAAATCAGTGGAAGTCTTTGCAGTGATTTAAGTGGGTTTTGGTCCAGGTTCTATATGAAAGAATAACCTTTTTGACAATCATCTTATTGGAAATAAATTGCATATTCTACCTCACACTGTTTCATACCTTCTACCTACATATATTTTTCATTTCACTTTGAAATAGTTGTAAGTCATACTGTGAATGTTATTCATTTAAAATGAAGTTGCATTCAAATTAATTTTTATGTGAGCTTCATCCTATCAATTAATTCAGTGCAAATGCTATTGACTTTTAATTGCACTAAAGGCATCGGTATTCTCTTTTTTTTTTATTGTTGAGCCAGGTTGATTAGATATCTGAGCATTTTCAGTTTTTGTTATTAATGGAACTGCAACTTTTTGGCAAGCAGATTTCACTTGTATTGATTATTTTTTCCAACTGCAAAAGTACACAAATATGTGTATATATGTTCTGTATTGACTTGGGATTTAGTAACTTGACTGAGCTTTCTCTGTCTCACTTAGAGGTGGCATATGGGCTGTCACATGTGATGGGCATGTGGCCCATAGCATGCAAGTGTTATAGGCTAGTAAGATTAGAGGATGGGAGAGTGTCCTAGGTGACCTTCATACTGAATAGTTTTTGTTTTCCTCTTGTTCTTTGCCTAGAAGTTGCACATGTGCTTAATATGAATGCTTCTGTATACTGCAGTGATAGAGAAGCTGGTAGTGCTAACTATCTCAGGGTGCTAAATCTACAGTGAAGTTCATCTACAAAGCAGTGGTAGCAATGCTTTTCAGAAATAAAAACACTACAGAAGAGATAATTAACTACCAAGGGTGACAGTAAATTGCAAATTAACCTTAATACTTGTCTTTTTCTCAACAGGTTCACAGACAGGATGTAACTTTATTTAAAATGGAAGCTTCTGAAGAAAGATACAGATAGCGGTTGGAGCCAAAGTAGTGGATGAATATTTCTCCTTTGAAGTGTCAGCTTTTAAAAACACTATGCTGATTCGGAAAGTCCCTGGAGTGAATTGCAAAGTTTATTTTCTCTGCACAATCAATAGTTTTTTATTCGTTCCTCTGAGTCAATGAAGTTGAAAGAAGGTATGTGATGGGAAAAGCAGCATGCCAGTGTGTTTGTAGCCCCAGCATTTTGGATTAGTTTGCTGTCCTGCAGAACCGATTCCATTTTGAAGGGCAAGGAGTGAATGTGATGGATTTATCTTCAGAAATGAGTAGACATGGAAGGAATCCAGTAAGTCACAAGCTTGAAGATCAGAAAAAGGTAAGATTACTTTGGATGATAATTACGTTATCTTTGAACTGCTCATGTGCTGTTAAGGTGATTTTAGTAAGCTGGTAACTAATATGCCTTACAAGTTCATTACTTTGGCATCTTACTTATAGAGTATTACTGTAAAGCATACTGTTAAGAAACCAAATTTCATTATTGCCTTGTAATTCTGCTTCCAAAGCTGCCTAAATTTTGTCTAGCAAATCGGTTGGCAGAACTTTTACTTTGCTGTCCATGCTGACTTCATGCCAAAAACCTGCTGATCTGGAATATGTTTAACTTTGTCTTGACCTTGTTTGAGCTCATCATCCCATATAGTCAGCATGCAAATATGCACCTTCTATCACATCCCAGCAGCGATTCTGAGCAATTCTCTTACCAGATAATTTGCATCATCATCATTAACTTAATAGTCTCTGAACTATTTGATGTGGCTTAATCAAATAAAGTGATCCCTACATAGTATAGAGTTCTCTTTTGCTTAATACAAGTTTTCCACCCTGACAGCTTAGTCCTAGGAGGATCATTAGGTTGCTCTTGGAGGCACGCCTACTAAATCCAACTATGTCACCGCCTCAGCATAAAATCTGAATGCGTTTGAGAGTTCATTGCACGAGCTTGAGTTTAATGTTTTTCAGGCTTCTTTCATTATGTCATACTATGCTGCTACATTCTTGAGTTTTTCTTGAAAAATCATTTAAATGTTCAAAACTGCATTATGGTTTTTTGGCAAGGAACCAGGACGTGTCCACCAAACTCACTTTCAGATGTGACCTAGGAGAAGGTATAAATCAGAAGACTAACTAGTGCAGGGCTGTCCAACTGGTGGCCTGCTGGCCTCATGCAGCCCACAAGGGGTTAAACTGTAACCTTCAGATTCCTACTAAATCATTGTTCCCATTATTGCTTTAGCTGAGACAGCAGCCAGGGGTTTCAAGCTTTCCTTCCTCCTCCAGCTGCTGCTGTTTGCCCCTGTCCTAGGGGACATGTCAGTGCTATGTGGCACAAGGAGCAGAGGGTGAGCTAGGGCCATGTGGGTGCATAGTGCTGAGGGGCTCCTATACATGTGCAGGGAGGCTGCCCCCATTGGAGGAGACTCAATCAAGTCTCCTAGAGCGTGATAATTACTGTGCTCCAGCAGACTCCAGCGTAATGTGTATCAGTGTCCCCACACTGAAAAATGTTGGTGGGGCACTTTGAACTAAAGCTCGTTTGCGAGCAATGCCTGCTAGCTTTCATGGGTTCCTGGACTTGTGCATCTGTTCAGCAAAAAACCTTAATTTCTGTTATGCAAGAACAAAGGAGGAAACATTACAGAGAGAAACTTGAATAAAAGTATTTAGTGTTTTTTGGTTTGCTGAACTGTGTGGAGGAATGCAACCATCCTCCCAAAACAGCATAATATAAAAAGGGAGAATCTCTTCTGTCCTTCTGCACCTCCCCAAGGATGAAGAAAATTGTGAAATGCTTGGGCTCTGTGTTTTTGGTATCAAAGAACTTGCTCCCTATTCTGAGTTGTTTGACCAAGATGCAACATTTCATTCTTCCATAGATATTTATTCACCTAAGTAGTTCATAATGGGCTCCTGCTGTACCATGTACTTTTCTGACTGCGTGACCTGCCCATTGGTTCAGTGGTGTGGCCTCAAAATATAGCTGACTCCAGATGTGCCTGTATGTGCATGTCACACCTGACTTCCAAGTTGCTTTTAAGATTCCAGTGCATGGCTGGCATGTTTATGTACTGATATGTTTATCTTTACTGTTGTCAATGAGAGTTACTAAAACTGTGCAATTTCAATAGATGTTGAAGCCATGGGTTATTTAATTCATTTTGACCTCACGTTGAAAAATCCACATCAGTAGATTTTACAGACAGCCTTAAATACAGTTGTGGCAAATCCAGTCAGAATCAAACACTTGGCTTTAGTCCTTGCTGTGTTTGTGTACGTTGAACTAAGCAGTAAGTCACAGCTGACACTCTAAAACTGCAGAAAATTTCTGGAAATATACCAGGATAACACGTGTGATAAAAGTATGTCAAGCTATTGCTATTGAGGAAATTTAATCAGCCTGTGAGTTCTTTTTTTGTGCAATGGAAAACACTCAAAGGTATGATTTGACATAATTGACTTTGAGCTTGAAATTTCTTCCAAATCATAATTCCTATCAATTTAAAACACAAAAGAAAAGATGAGTGTTATTTAGTATTAATCAAAACAGTTACATGTGTGGCTTTCCAAGTCTCTATTTTGGAAGAGGTACACTTGAGTTGGATATTTTGTAGACCAATCCCTTCCTTTTCTAGAATGAAATATTGCTGTTTGGTTTATGGGGAAGATCCAGGCCCGTAGGCAGATTGACAGCACAGAATTCCTAGGAAGATGAAGATGGTTTCAAAGATGGCCTTTTGTACTAGAGAGCAAATTCTTTCCTGGAACGAGCTTGTGGATACTTTGTCCAATGCTAGAAGAATTAATTGTTGACTGCAAAGCACTCTTCCCTGTAGTTTCTAAAATTGCTATGTCTTGTATGCTATGTGATTCTGAGGAATTAATAAATTCCCAACAGTGAAATGCATATTGATTGCTAATAGGAATCTTTAATCGTTCAGCAATGAAATATTACTACCTGTTTTGTTAACAAATTAGACCAGTACCATTTTAAGAGGGTTTTGACGTCAGTTAACTGAGATTTTTGCAAAGCCTGGTTTTGTAATGTGTAAGCATTGTGAAGTGCATACATACTGCCTCTCGTTTGGAGCACACGTGGAAATAGATGCGACTAAGTGATTGGCCTGCTTTTATAGCAGACAACTGTCTGGGTGTCTTACTTACAGGTGTTACATGGTTGCCTTACTAGATTTAGACACCTAACTTATGTTTCCATAAATAAATGGAAAGCCCAGTGTTCGGTAAAGATTGAGCTGTAGCATCACTGTTCATTCTGCCACCTATGGAAGCATTGTATTTCTGATGGCCAGTTTTTGGGTGGGATTCTAAAGAGGTAACTGTAAAACCTCCTACAAAGTGGTAACTGTAAAACATCATTTTTGTAGTTTGGGCATGTAACATTTTATGGAATTTTACATAATTTGTATTGTATATTAGTTTTCATTAAAACTTAACAGTTATCACATGGTGCAATGTATTGTACAACTATGTATGCAACTAACATTTGGCAAGGTGTGGGGAGAGAATTGAAAGTGTCCTGTCCATATTAGGTTTTTGAATAGCTTTCATTATTTTACTTGAGTACTGTGTGTTTGTTATACTCCAGCAGTGTACAGATTTGTTTCCCATTGTATGCAATATGAATTTTAATAGTATGCATACTTGTCCTGTGACTGAACAGCTGTACAGCTCTTGAGTGATTAGGCAATCCCACAACAATGTGCTAATTCTGATTCTTTATTTCAGTATTCCACTACACCTGCTGAACTGGCAAGTACCACAGACTGGTTATGATACTCACGCATTTGCCCCTCCTCCCATGTACTCACTCAGCCCTGCTGTATTCTTGCAGAGATTTCTAGGATCAGGGTCTGAGCAGGAGTTTTTCGGTAGTTACTGCTTTTGTCCATGAGGAAGACAGTGCTGCTGGGTGCCAGTATTCAGAGCAGGGAGACTGTCTCTAGAGCTCTCACTGCTCCTTTTTATTGTCATTGTGGAGGATGAAAGAAAGAAATAGCTTAATTTCAGGAGAAGTGGAACAGGAGTAAGGAGACCAATTTATAGGTTATAAAAACACAAGGAATCATTTTGATACTCTAGTCTGCCCTCCTGTATAACACATAAGACTTCCCTGCAGCAACCCTTATTTCAGTAGGGGCCAGTCTTTTTGGAATGCATGCCACAAATTAGCTCCAGACCCCCCCATGAATGCCACTTTGATCCCCTTCCCCTGCCTATCTGCTGCTCTTGTCTGCTCTGTATCCCAGTCTGCTGTTCTGCTTCCTATCCTGCCTGCTGCTGTGCTGCCTGTCCTATCCTGGACCTACTGCATCCCACACACAGGCTGCCTATGGCACTTGTGGCTGACCATCCCTTCCTTATTTGATCTGGTGGCGGAGGGGGCAGAGGCATCAGAAGAAGAGAGTTAGAGGCTAGGGACAGACATTCAAAAAGCCTGAGCCTGAATTGATTCAATCTTTGCAGGTTAGTCTAACTGTACAGATATCCCAGAAATGCAGGCAGATGCCTGCAGTGGCTCAGGCTAGAGGCGAGGGGATGCTAGAGCATCCCTCCCTTTCCTTCTGTAGTGCTGAGCTGAAGGTGGGGGGTGTGGTCAGGCCCCAGCAGGATGCTCTGATTAGTGAGGGGTTCCACCCCATCCTTGATAAAACATTTATAAACTGTTATCAGCATTTATCACCCTATCAGAAAGCAGCAGCCTTTCTCATTAGTTCAAGCTCCTCTTAAACAACTTGTTCTAAAGAAGGAACGAAGGGACATTAGCAGCTGACCTGTTGATTAGCTCCAAAAATCATAAGCAGACATAGTTCTCTCTCCCACAGCATGGACTATAGCCAGCATGTGGTATGCTAGTTAAAGCTAAGCTGCCTCTGTGCAAGGCAGAGAGGATGGGAGGATGGATCCCTGCTTAGCAGGGAGTGGGGAGGGGCAGGGAGAAGGGGGAAGCCTGCAGAAGGCCGAGGGGAGGGAGCAGGGGGAAGCCAGGCAGATTCCTGCAGTCTCTGCCAGAGCTGCAGCCAGGGAGCAGAGGGGAGGGGCATCTCTGCTGTGGAGCAGAGTCCCACCCAGCCCAGAGAGTATGCCGGGAAGCTGGGGGAGTCTGGTTTAAGTTAAACCAGGAATGGGTCTGGGACAGACATTGCATAAATGGATTTGACCCAAATCAGTTAAGTCTGATAAACCTGGTTGAATGTAGTATCTCAAACCTGTTTCAGCCATTTTCAAACTGGTTTATATGCACTGAATGTCTGTTCTGTTACAGGTTTAAACCAGTTTCTGATCACTTAAACCAGTTTGTGTAATGTCTGTCCCTAGCCAGAGGGGCTGTTCCGGGCAGCCATCCCTGGCTGCCTCCAGATTTTCTGTCCGTTCCACTGCCTTCAAGAAATGCCCCTGAAATGTCTTACCTCAGATGGTCTGTGATTTCCACTAGCTTCTCCAACATCAGTTATTTCCCCTGTACCAATGCAAAGTACAGGGGCATGCTGTTGCTTGTTCACATATCCTTCCCTCAGCTCCAGGGCACCTGGAAGGAGAAATCATTTCCCACTTCTGACTGGTCAGAAATGCCACACATGCAGCTACGTACCTACAAAGCTTTCAGATTTTCCCTCTTCATCTATTTGTTGCTTCCACAGCATACAGTAATTGCCTCACTTTTTATTTAATCATAGTGCTTAAAAACATTGATATCTTACTACCTAAGGGCATTAAATTTACATCTGGTTTACTAAAATGTGGTTTGCTTCTTTGTGCTTCTAATGCAGGGAGAACAGCACAGGGAGTGCTAAGGTACCAGCTTGAATAACTGGCTCCTATAATGCTGTTTGCCAGATTGATTGTTGTTTAACATACACAAAGACTGTTTCAACTATCTTTTATTATTTACTATGGCTCTTTCCTTTCCCTTGTCTACTGAAAATCTGTAATCTGCTTTTCGTATGCATGGTTTACAGTCAACAGGCACACACTCTCATACATATATTATATTTAACTTGCTTGTAAAAGCACCTCAGTATCCATCAATTTACAGTTTTTTTTCTTTCTTTTTTTTCCTTTTTTTTTTTTTTTGCAAGAAGCCTTGTTGAAAGCATTCCTTTGATAGACTACCCAGGTTACTTGGTATCTTCAAAAACACCTGAGGCAGACAAAGGAATGCTTTTGAATGATTGCTGCAGCTGGGGTCTTGTTGAAGTCAGGAGACTGTATGCATAAGGTGCGTGTGAGCATGTGCATGTGTGGGTATTCGGTAATACTCTGGCAAATAATATGAGTTGCAGTACTTTCAAGCATCACTTAAGTACTTGACCCTGTGTAAAGCTGTAAAAATGCTTTCAGAAGGATGGAAAGTATATAAAATGCATCCAAGTAACAGCACTGCTTCATCAAACAACAGAGATGTGGCACATCTGCTTTTTTGTCAAGTTAATGATTAACTGCTTTCTGTTATCTTTGTGATTAACTGCTTTCTGTTGTTTCATAATACTTAAAGATGCATGAGAGAGACAGAGTGAGAGAGACAGAGAAAGCTGAGTGAGAAAAAGGGTTCCCCCCCTCTGGTATCTACATTGAGAAAAAAATTGACACATTTTCTTCCTCTATTCATGCCTGTATGTAGGGAGAATATATTATTATTGAGGTCTTGCCCTAGGTTATAGATTTTTTGTCTGTATTTAAATTGTTTCATTTTAGCGGAGCACTACAACCATTTCTTTTGCTATATTTACTGGGAAGTGATGTCATTACTTCATTGGTAGGGACCTACCGAATTCATGGCAGAAGTAGAGTGCACGACTGCTCCTTTAACTTTTCGTGTTCCCATGTATGCGCCTCGTCCCTTGCCCTCCCCACCCCACTGCTGATTAGCAGAGGACCCTGCCACTCCTAATCAGCAGAGAAGCTAAAACTGCGATTTTAAACAGTGTTGTTTTTGCCTCCCCACCAGTCAGCAGCAAATCACGGCTGTCCAGAGCCTCTCAGCCAATCAGTGCTGAGAGGCAAAAATGGTACCATATTTAAAAGCACACTTTTTGCCTCCCTGCTGATTGTGAGTGAGCCACAAGTGGGGCCCCTCTACCAATCGCAGCTATGCAAGGCCTTAAATGCCTATATACCAACGCTCGTAGGAAGGGGGACAAACAGGAGGAACTCGCCCTCAGAACAGCCAGTTCAAACCCAGACATAATACGGCTTACAGAAACATGGTGGGATTCATCCCACGACTAGGCAGTTAGCATTAGAGGCTATAGGCTTTACAGGCAGGATAGAGAAGGAAGGAAAGGTGGGGGTGTGGTGCTCTATGTCAAGGAGCAATACACATCCTCTGCCAGCAGAATGGGGTCAGAGGAGGGGCAAGCTGAAGTGCTCTGGGTCAAGATACAAGGACGCCGTGGGGAGAGGGATCTAATGGTGAGGGTCTACTACAGACCCTGCCAGCCAAGCGGAGGAGCTGGACTGGGAATTTTCGGGCCAGCTTGCAGAGGCACTTAAGGCAAGGGATATAATTGTCATGGGTGATTTAAATTGCCTGGACATCTGCTGGGAGAGGAACAGTCAGCCAGGTCAGACTGTTCCAGGAGGTTCCTGGCCGAGGATACAGGACCTCTGCTTAATTCAGGAGGTGCACAGTCCCACCAGAGGAAATGCCTTGTTGGACCTGGTCCTGGCCACAGACGACGACCTGGTAAGGGGCCTCCAGGTTCTTGACCACTTGGGTGATAGTGATCATTGCTTCCTGGAATTCACCATCCAGTACAGGGTGCCTGCAGCTAGGCAGTAGCCCTAGACTTCAAGAGGGCCAACTTCGACAAGTTGAGATTAGTGGGAGAGGCACGGGGGTTCTCGAGAGCAGGGGAACTCAGTGCCCAAGATGAGTGGTCATTCCTTAAGGAGACGATACTCAGGGCTCAAGGGGTGACCATTCTAGCAAGAAGCAATGGGGGGGCAAGAGTGCCTGAAAGCCCCCCTGGCTCACCAGGGGCATCCAGGAATGCCTGATTGCCAAAAAGGCAGAGTACACCCTGTGGAAGGGAGGTGCTATCATCAGAAGCGTATACCTCCTCTGCTCAGGCCTGTAGGGGGGCTGTCAG
>NW_017729022.1:34070052-34072879 GCF_001723915.1 Gavialis gangeticus
AAGGTCCCTTCCGACCCTACTTCTATGATTCTATGAATCAGTAGGGGTAGCCTGCAAGATTAAAGGAGCCACACCACACCCCACTTCTGCCATGCATTCAGTATGTCTCTACTCATTGGTGTTTAGGAGTTTCTACAATTGTTGTACATCCCAAAGCAATACTGTATCAGAAATGCATTATTGGGCCCTTACTAACCACCTTTCCATGATATTTTTCTGCTAACCCACCTAGATTATAATGTAAGCAGATTGTAAAATAAGCAGGAAGATATTGGTACATTGATAGTTTGACCTATGATCCTGATGTAATTTGTTGTCTTGGGAAAGTGAATTTGAGACCTTAGACTGGTATCAGGAGCCTGATCCAGTAACGTCAGAGAAGACTTCTTTGACTTCATTGGATTTGGATCATAGTCTAAAGCTTTACTAGAGGATGATGCACAGATGTTATTTTTGGTATACAAGTGCCATGTCTTGGGGCTCTACATTCAAATTAAAGTTGGATAGAAACCATCTATAAAGTTGTTGCATATTTTCCAGCACTAACTTTGTAGCTGGTTGGCTGTTTTATAGCTGGATGGACTTTTTATAGTGTGATAATTACTTTGCATATGTGTCTGGTCTAAGTTTATTGCATTACTAACCAGTTAATTACGTTATAATATTTTGCATGTGCGGCCAGTCTTGCTGTACATGTGTGGTCTGTTTTGCTTTGAATGTTGCCAGTCTAAATTTATTGTGCAGTTTACAAGTTAGTTGTATAATATATGTGTCATATGGCAGTGGCCTTGGATCTACTATACTGGCAAAAGATCCTAGTCCCTCCAGTGGAACTCTCCACCTGCAGTACATCCCAATGGCACACCCAACATATCTGTCCTTGCCTCATAACATGTTGATAAAACAGAGGTCTGAAAACCTATGTAGGAACTGCAGAGTCTAACATTCACTGTTAATCTTTGTGTCTTAAAACTGGAAAAGCTCCTCTTTTGGAAGTATATATCCTTTGATTTTGCACAAAAAACATATTATGTCATTCTTATCTGTGTGATCCGAGCATACAAAGGAGCAAAAGGAGCCAATAAGCTGAGCAAGGGAAATCAACTGTGGGATACAGAATACATTTGTGTTTCAAATGCCATCCTATAGCAGCCCTGTCGCATGTTGTTTCCTTGCTTTTCCATGACCCCTCTACCCCCTTTCCACACACAACACCTCTCTATGATCCTTTTGTTTTGCAGCCAATATTCCTTGAATCACTTCCTCTAGCTGCTAAAATGTTCCTAGGCAATCCATGGAAATCATTGTGTGTACAGCTCTGCTCCAGTTGTCCCAATTTTAAAACTCATTTACTCTAGGCTTAATGTTCAGCATGTAATATATTGCTTTATAAAAGTTGAACATTTTAATAATTCAACAAATAAACTACTACAATTCAACAAATAAACCTGCTACATTTCACAGTGCATTTTTGCTGTTATGACTAGGCTAATAAATATTGTTTTGCTATGTATTCACTCTGTTTATTGCTTTCTCTAATCCACTAACTTTCTGCAATAGTCTCTTAATTAGAAAGGAATGTTTTGACCCAGAGCTGAACCAAAATAACTAAAAAATAAAATGCAAATTATTAGTGCTTTCCTTAAAAAACAAAAAAACCCCAAAAAACCCCCCAAAAAAACAAAAAAAAAATTCACAGCTCTATTTTGTTTTCTGATTTCCAGTCTTGCATATTAGTTCTACAGCTAGCTGCTTTCCTTTCAACTCTGTTATCCTTTAAGCTCTTGCTGCTAACAGCCGCCCAAAACTGAATAAAACTCATTATGGACTACAAAGCAGGAGTTGCACCAGACCATCGTCTCTGTCTGCTTGAAAGGGACTCAGCTGCTTAACAGTTGTTTGTGCTGGCAGATTTTTGTGTAATCAAATAGCTGAGATGAACACTACTTTATGTGTATACATACTGTCTTATTTTCTGACTTGCAGAGGAAAGGGGGTTTGGAATGAATAAAGAGCATTCTTACTTGTTTTGATGACTGACTTTATTTTAAATTTATTTTCAGAAAATGTAAGCTATAAACACTGGGGTCATACAGGGCACTTTTGTATGTGCTCCAAGGCATTCTGATTACAACATGTCAGAACAGACTCGATTAGAACACTCAAGCAGACTCGATTAATCAGAACACTCCAGTGTGCTGCGGCATCCTGTGGATTCCGTGTCCCCGCATTTCAAAATGGTGGCAGGGATGCTTTAACTATAGCTTGCTGAATGAGCTTTAGTTAAAGCACCCCAGCCACCATTTTGAAATGTGTGACACATAATACATGAGATGCTGCAGATGTTTTAATTAGAGCAGCTTTTGAGAACTGCTCTAATTAAAATGCCCCCCCCACACCCTGGCGCACATGTATAGGTGCCCATAGATATTAATTATGTAGGTTTATGGCTCTTTACATCCATTAAAATGAGAGCTTCCTGTCTGTAGAAATGTCAAATCTAAAAGAAGTCTAAAAGAAATATATAAGAATGGAACTAGATGTTATGGGCTATGCTTGTATCCTCATAGTCTAGCAGGTTTATTACTTCTATAGTCCAAAGATCCTAACTGAAATAGGATCTTCATTGTAGTGTACTCTGTGTTCTTGGACAGTTATATTGTCCCTGTCTCAGGGAGCTTACAATCTACTTAGACAGAAGATGCAGTCCCTAAGAAGTTAGAAGGGAGATAAGAGTAGTAAAGTTAAGAGTTATTTGTTTGATTACCAAGGATCCTGGTTTTCTCTGTTTAAAAATCATAAATTCTCTGATAAAAAAAAAAAAAAA
>NW_017729022.1:34072980-34075435 GCF_001723915.1 Gavialis gangeticus
AAAAAAAAAAAAAAAATCATAAATTTTCAGAAGTTGTGCCCTTTGCTGCTGGCAGGTGAGCAGGGGGTGCCTTGCCATGGCAGCGCAGGACTTGTGGTAGCAGCAACATTGAGTTTCCCCACCCTGCTGTACCCTGCTGTGCTGGGTCCTGCCCTCTGGGTTGTGAAGGCCCTGAGGGCAAAGCAGGGAGCCTGAGCCTCCAGTAGGCAGCCTACATCTCCCCTGCACACCCATGTGCCTGCCATGTACCTCCCAGGAGCGTGTGCAGAGGCGGGGAGCCACCCCCCCCGCCCTCCAAATGAGCTGCTTGTGGCTCTGTCCCACTCCCCACCTGGGCCCTGTAGACACACACATTCCCACCCTGGCCCTGGGCCCCATGCATTGCTCAGGCTTGGCAGTAGCCCAAGCCCCATCCTGGCCAAGCTCCCTCCCTCACTATGGGGGTGTCAATCCCATTCCCACCCCTACCCCCTAGGCCATCAGACTTAACTTGTCAGGAGCTGCCTGGTGGACATGTGTACGTGTACATGCGCACATGGCACCCACTGCTGATTGCCCTTCTCTCTCTCCCCCAACCCCTTGCAGGCTGCAACTCTGTCAGCCTGCAAGGGGAAACCCACTGTTTCCTTTCATTTTCTCCTTAAAATGAGAACATCAAGTTTTACCACTTTTTTCCATGGCAACTGGAAAACCTGGATCCCTGTTGATTACCTATCTTTGCTATTAGGCAACTTGAAGTGTCCAAATTAATTGTAACCTTTCTGTTTATTAACTGTTAAAAAACATGCAACCAACCTTCCATTATAAATCTAAGTTTTGGTCATTCTCAGTCCTAACTTTGACAAAGAAAATTCTTATTCTTAGGTTTAGGATAAAGGAGGACATTTTAGGCAATGTTAAATAAATGAACAAATAAGTGAGGCTCTTAAGCTTTCTCTGCTGTTTTTACTATGTAAGAGGTTTAAGAAATTAGCATGCAGTCAGGGATTTATACAAAGGCCAGGTACAGACGTTACACACAAACCAGTCTAAGTGGTCTGAAATCCATCTGAACCTGTAACTGTGTAGGAGTTTGGTGCACATAGGTTAGTCTAAAAATGGTGGAACCCAGTCTAAGGGTGCAGACAGAAGTGCAGCTCCCCACAGTAACTGAGAATGCTTTTCAGAAAGTTCACTGTTTCACAAGTTTTCACACTGCTTTTCACAAGTTCACTGTTGGTTCTAGGGGGGAGGGGAATCTAGCTGCTGGCTGCCAGTCTGCAGCCGGTTTCCCCTAGCAATGGCCCCTCCTTCCTGTGAGGCTGCAAGATTTTTAGAATGGGAGGGAGCAAAGGGAACAAAGGGAGCTTGTTCTAGGGTTCCCCAGCTGGTGCTGGAGGGGTAGGGTGGGTGTATTGGAGCCCTGGCCCCACTTCAGGGGGGCTCCAATACACCTGCTCACCCTCCAGTGGGGACTGAAAGCCCTCCAGACCAAACTCCCTTTGCACCTTTCCCTCATTCTCAAAACAGTGACAGGCTGGCTCAGTTTTTAAACACAGGCACACAGAAGTTACAGAAGACTCTCTGTTTTGAAATGTCTTCATCTGACCCCTTCATGCAATGAGGGTTCGGATTTTCACCCTTTTTGCACCATTTCTGAAGCTGTCACCAGCCATGTACTTGTGGTTGGGCACAGATATAGACTGATTTGCATGGCCAGATCAGGTGGAAATTGCCACTTGTGTCTGCACCTTAAAGTAGTGCACTCAGCAGTAAGATGGAGCACCTGGTTTGGTATGAATTCAAATCTAATAGATTTAGGTTAGATGGGTTAATTGAACTTCTGTACCAGATCTCTTATCAATTCAAGCTAGGTCATCATCCTCCAGCATCCCAGCCTCCTTTGTGGCCCCCCACAACCCCACCCCTCGCAGGGAAACTTGCTAGTGCTCAGCCCATGCTTCGCTGCTCCAGCTGAGCACCCAGCAAGCCCAGCCCCCGAGCTCTTCCAGAGTTGGCCATCACAGACCCTCTCCCCAAGCCTGTCTCCTGCCTCTGACCATCTGTCAGCTGCAGGCAAGCACTGGGGGTGAGGGGAAGGGACGTGTCTGTGTCCCCTGCAAGATCCCCAGGAGCTGGCCACATGTTATGGCCATGCTCCCGCACCCCATCACAAAGCACCCCATGAAGTACACACATGCACACCTGATGCTGAGATCAGGGGAGCCCCCTTGCTCAGGCACAGCCCAATGGAGCCCAACCCTAGTTCTCACATGCACGACCAGAGACCCAATGGTCAGGCCCAGCCCCATGGAGCCCAGCCCTGTGTCCTGCACACCCAGGCAGGGAACCCCATGCTCCTGTGCTTAGGCCCAGTCCCACAGAGCCTGACTCTGGCTCCCATATGTCACATCTCAGAGGCCAGAGACAGGCTCCCTGCTACCTGGACCCCAGCATGCCCTGCCCCCCCCTCCCC
>NW_017729022.1:34075647-34082188 GCF_001723915.1 Gavialis gangeticus
CCCCCCCCCCCCCCCCCCCCGGAGGGATCCATGTGGGCAGATTGCCTCTGGTGGGTGGGGTAGCAGGGGGCAGAACATTGGAACTGGAATTGGGCCAGCACTGCACTGTTGGTGGGTGTTCAGGCCATAGGCACCTGGGGTGCTTTGAGGCTTTTTTTGGCCCGCAGCTACAGGGTTCCAAAGTACAGGGGCAGGGGAATGCGGGGGCATGCTTGCCTGTGCTCAGCAGCCAATTGGAGTGGCCCAGGCACTTGACTGCACTTGGCAGCCTTCAGGAGCCCAGGGAGCCAACAGGGCATACTGGAAGGCATGCATAAGCACCCCCAACTCACAAGCCTTGGCCAGTGCAGGCAGCCTGTCTTTCCCCCTACCTCCCCAAGGGCTAATGTATGTACCTGTTCGCTATTCATCTAACCTAGGTCACTTACAGAAACCCACATCACTTAGACTGATTCTGCCTTGGACTTTTTGAACATCTGTATTTAGCCTAAGCCAGAATTTGCCAATTATTATTACAGTTTTTGCTTGTTCTAAGTGAATGGTAACCATTTAGCTGAGTTTGTCTTAAAATTGCCACTTCTGACTGTCTGTGGGAAAAACCTACACATGAGGCATCATGGCTTGTGGGATTATTATGCGATTGTTTTGAGATTTCAAATGTCAGTGTCAGAACACTGCAATAATAGTACACAGGTCCAGGGAGTTATTTCAGGACTCTTTACTGTAAGATTTTTTATCTTTGAAGTAGGAACAATCTTCTTCCTAACAAGTCAGCAGTTTTGCAGTGCTGTCTGCCTAATTTTATTATGCCTTACATGTTTCAGTCTGTTTCTATAATCAAACAGTGTTCATACCAAGTAATCAGCTGTTTTCTTAACCTCCCTTCCCAAGAATTCCAGCCTGCAAGACTCGGTCAGATGCTTCCCAGTGTTGCCAGTCAGGTTCAACACAATCATGTTTATAGTTAGCACTATGTCCCAAACTTGTTAAAAACCTAAATCAACCAGAACTCCTGCCCCTGCACACTCTCCGACTATGTAAATAAGCCTGAGAAGCAAAACAGCATCACACCATTCTATTATTAGTGTTGCATGAAACAGTTTGGTTGATGGTTTTGTTTTGCTGTCAGTGGTCCTGGTTCTTTCAGCACTTCCTCCTCTCAGTTCCTTCTGTAGATGCTGCTGTTTGGAATAATTGGGAGACCTTTTCTCAATATTTCCACATTTGGTAGCTATTTAATAATCCTGGGGGTTATGTTGCCTTTAAACATTCTAACTGATTGAAAACTTTTTGGGGCAGGGACCATCTTTTTCAGAGAGAGCACTCAGCATAAGCAGCCATGGTTTCTGGGCACTTCTATAAAACAAAATAAAATTAAATAAATCCTATAAGGCAACCATCAATTCTATGGATCATGGTGTATGCATAAAAGGCCTAGTCAGGTGCTTGATGAATGCACTTGTGATTGACAAGCCCAATTTGACGGTGACACAACTTGTTACAAGTTTCACAGATCCATGTAGTCATCATTATTCCTAACAACCCTACTTGCAAATGGCACCCATTGAGTTAGAGAGTGTACAAACATGTAGTAACAGACCTTCTACCTCCTAACTGGAAAAAGACAAAGGGTAGGTGAAAAGAAGTGTTATCTTTGTACAAATGAGAAACTGAGGTGCACATAAACTGAATCCCTGACTGCACAGCCTTGAGATCAGTGTTTTTATTCATACCTGTACAATTAAATAAACATGATCAGGATCTAGATGAGTCATCAAGGTAACACAAGGATCCCTTAGCAGAAGAGGCAACTGGCTGTGGGGTCAGACCCAAAGAGTTGATGGGAGCAAGTCAATGTGGCACAGGGTGACCAGTGCAGTCCCTCAGGAGTCGGTACTTGGGCTGGTAGTCTTTAACATCTTCATTAACGATCTGGATTTGGGAGTCAGATGCAAACTGGCCAAGTTCACAGACGATACCAAATTATGGGGGAGGGTGATCACACTGCAGGACAGGCTGGGGATACAGGCCGATTTGGACACGCTCTCAAGGTGGGCTGATCAAAACCTGATGGTCTTCAATGTAGAGAAGTGGAAGGTGCTGCACCTCTGTAGAAAAAACCCTCAACCTGCTTAGGTTCGGCAGTACTACAGGCTCGGCAGTACTACGCTTGCTAACACCATACCCCAAAGGGACTTGGAGGTCTTGATTCACTGCAAGATGAATATGAGCCACCAATGCAATGCTGTGGCTGGGAAAGCAAAGCAAACCAAACCAAACTCTGGCATGCATCCACCGATGCATTTCAAGCAAAACCAGGGATGTCATCCTCCCGCTTTACTCGGCCCTGGTGAGCTGGAGTACTGCATCCAGTGTTGGGCCGCCCCACTTCAGGAGGGCTGTGGAGAAACTTGAGAGAGCCACTCTTATGATCCAAGGCCTGGAGGGCGGGTTGCATGAGGAGAGGCTGAGGGACTTGGGACTCTTCAGTCTGGAGAAGAGAAGGCTCAGGGGGGACTTGGTGGCAGCCTACAATTACAGAAGAGGACCTGAGAGAACAACTATTCACCAGAGCTCCCCAAGGGACAACAAGGTTTAATGCCCATAAACTCCAGAAAGGACGATTTAGACTAGACATAAGAAAAAAGTTCTTTATGGTGCAAGTGTTCGGGGTCTGAAACAAACTCCCCCCAGAAGTGGTGCAACCACTTACTCTGGCCTCTTTCAAACAACAGGTGGATATATTTCTTGCTGGGGTCACTTGATCCCAGCAGATTTCCTGCCTATGGTGTGGGGGCTGGACTCAGTGATCCCACGAGGTCCCTTCCAGCCCCTAATGTCTATGAAATTGATGAAAGAGCAACTTCTTTTATCCTGGGTTATGACCTTAGCACCATGCTTCCTCACCATGCTATGCCTTAAGTTAAGAATTTGAATAGCATATTTCTGCTGTACTTATATAAATTGAGAAATATTTCCTAATTTGAAAAAATGTTTGGAAACCACTATATTTATCCTCCAGTTTTGTAACATAAAGGACTACAAAGGCAGAGAATCATTTTAAAAGGGGTTAGTATTTTATTCTCGACTCAGAATTTCCTTTTCTCATTTTGCTTCTCATTTATTTCTCATTTTGATGCAAAAAATATAAATATTCATACTGACCTGTAAAAAGACACTTGGACCTCAGGTATAATGTTTTATACCTACTGCATGTAAATGAGCAATGCTAGTTGGCTTCAAGAGGAGAAAAGTAAAGTGAAGCTACTGACATTTTAGTTATATTTCCAGTGTCATTGTTTTTCCACTACATGACAACAGCATTTATTTAACACTGCAGTGTAGCCTATTTCTGATAAGTTGAACACGGGAATGACATAAAGTATTAGTTTTTCACAGTATCATGTTTAAATGTGATAAATTTTTGTCTTAGTAAAGGTGCACACTGCTTGAAAATCAGTTCATTTCCAGTATTACATTACTTCAAGTTGTCTTGAGTTGTCAGCATCATACCCTGCTATTGACTTCAATGACATTTTCATAGTTTCATAGTTTCATAGATTTAGGGTCGGAAGGGACCTAGTAGATATTCTAGCCTGACCCCCCGCCAGGGCGGGAGAACAACAAAACCCCAAAACAAGAAACGGGACTCAAATGAGTCCAGCCAGGTAGGCATCCAGCCTCTTCTTAAAGACCCCCAGGGTAGGGGCCAGCACCACTTCCCTTGGAAGTTGGTTCCAGCTCCTAGCCGCCCTAACTGTGAAGTAGTTTTTGCGGATGTCCAATCTATACCTCCTCTCCATCAACTTGTGCCCATTACTCCTTGTTATGCCAGCGGGCGCTAGGGGAAACAGCGTCTCCCCCAAACCCTTCTGGTCCCCCCTAGTGAGTTTATAGACGGTCACCAGGTCCCCCCTCAGCCTTCTCTTGTGGAGGCTGAATAGGTTCAGGTCCCGCAGTCTCTCACTTTTTGCTAGAGTGACATAATATGGCTTTAGTCACTGAAAGGAAAAGTACACTGGTTTCAAAATTCATTATTTGAAGTTATGTACTGGGTCATCTTTCCCTCCAGTCTAAAGTTTATCATTCGTGAGGGGAAAAAAATAAACCTCGATTTAAGTGTAAGTCAGTAGGCTGCTTTCACAGTTTGCACCCTAGACATTTTTCTTAATCCAAGTTTGTTTGCTCTTCCTTCACTGTTAGCCTCGCTTGGTTACCTGCCATTCTCCTGCATGCCTTTCTACACTCTTGCCACTCTCTATTACATTTTCATTCCTACAGTGTATTCTCTGCTTCCCTTCTGTTCCATTATTAAAATTTAACTCGCTTTCTTATCATTCCCATTCTCACCCTGTCTATATTAGAAAAGTGAGGCAGTGGAAAAGACTGTCTAGGGAAGTGGTAGGCTCTGCATCATGGGGTATTCAAGAAGAGGTTGGACAGCCACTGGTTGGGGATGATCACAGGCTATGCCTGTGTTTACTATAGGTATTTCCCATTATTCTGGGCTGTAGATATTTCCCCTGCTTCTGGGCTTTGCTGTTTGCCGCATGAGGCTGGGAGGGACTTTGTCCCCCCTGGACTATGCCAGTGATTCTGCTTAGAGATGCAGGTTCTTGGCTAGAGGGTCTTGTCCCTCCACTTACAGGGAGACCAATTTACCAGATTTGGGGTCAGGAAGGAATTTTACCTCATCTCAGATTGGTATGGACTTTTGGGGCTTTTTGCCTTCCTCTGTAGTGGGTACATGGCCCTCTTCCTGGGTTCTCTTGTGCTTATAGAAACAACCATTACAGCACCTGGACTTTAGGCACTGTGGCCTGCTTTACCTGTGGGAGGTTAGGGTATTATGTGCTGTAGTTGTCAGGTTTGACTATGTAGTTTTCCTAATAGGATAGACTCTGTAGTTTTGCCGATAGGCTAGACAGCAGATTGTGTAGGATGGTTTGGCTAGGAATGAACCCATCTCAGGCATGGGGTTGGATTAGCTGACCTATTTAAGCCCCTTCTAGTCCTACTTCTCTATGATTATATGTATACAGTGTGTGCACTCATGTAGTGTATGCCTATGTGTTTATAATTTTAAAGCATAGTCACCAAGATGCAGGCCTGACATCAGCCTATTTTATTTGAGCCCGCCATCTTTTATATGTCATTTATAATGTTGTATCCTTATGACAGTGCCCATGTGTCTCTCTGAGTGTTGGTACAGTGATTAAGAGAATGGGTGCTAGATCCTAACTGGGGCCATGGGTAATACAAACAGCAATGACAATAATGATATGAAGTATTTCTATTGCTCTAGCTTTTAGTATAAATGAGTATTTTTATTTAAAAGTATGACATTTCTTAGGCTATGCTGATATGCAGTTTTTCTCTTGTTACCCCGTTTTATCAGCAGACACTTATTATTAGTAGTTCTGTGTATCTTGGCCAGAAAGGTGGCAATCACACTTACACATGCATTTTATTTTTCTTTTGTGTAATTTGCATTTATCTTCTATGTTAATTTGCTTTTATTTTCTATGATTAATCTATGTTAATTTACTTAACAAGGATTTTGACCTGAAAGAATCCATCCGTGGAAAGGAAGGGAAAAGGCTGTCACGTGCACAGATAAGACAAGAAGGTTTTCAGATGTGTAAGTGGAGGGCCCTTCCAAGAGAGTTGCTCTCAGCCAATCTTCCCCCTCCCCCCTGTGTCTCTCCAGACCCATATTTTGGTAAACCGGGGACTTGGGGGAGGAGAGAGTTTCAGATGAGGCAATTCATAATCCCCTCATTTGCTACAGTTTAGTCTGAGGCATAAACCTTGGTATAATGCCAAGCTGCATCCCTGCCATTGTGAAAAGAACTGTTATATCTATGCTGAGGAAACAAGATTCACATTTTGCTCAGTCCCTGGCCCTGTAAGAACACTGAATGCGTTCTGAGAGGCTTCATTAGTGAATCTCCTACTTCATCTGAGTGCCTAGTTTACAGTATCTCTTTCAGAAGGTTTATCTCTTGCCAATCAGTAAGTGTGAACTTGTGGTAATAACATCTGCTAACTCAGGTCTTTGAAATAGGGCAGAATAATTCATTAGTAGCTTGTCAAGCTACATGTGCAGAAGCTAAGGGAGGCTACCAATATTCTTTTAATTTTATTGCAATATTTAAAAAAAAAAAACACGATGTCAACAATTTGTAGCTTGAAATCAGTGATTTTTCCAGTGAGGTTTCTTTATCAAGGCTAAATAGGCTGGCATCATGAAAGAAAAGCGTTGGTTATAATATGAGACACAAACACACAGTGATTCTACATAATAAGCTTGAAAGCTCTAGTACACTCCCACAAAGCACCAATAAATAAGTCCTCTCTGTCACCATGAACATCATTCAGATATCAACACATCCACATTTACCACAAAATGTATATGAAGTTTTTGCTCATATTTTGCCTATACCTGTGGTAACTGGCTAAATATTGATATAGACTAGATATAGACTAGATATACTATATATAGTGTGTGTGTGTGTGTGTGTGTGTGTGTGTATATATA
>NW_017729022.1:34082845-34092614 GCF_001723915.1 Gavialis gangeticus
ACTAGATATATATAGACTATATAGACTAGATATAGATAGACTCAGTTCTTAAACACTATTTTTTAGTTTAAATTCCAGGTGACATACTAATACTAAGGTTTTTAATTAATATTAGGTTTTTAATTCTTTGTTGATTTAAAAAAAAATACAAAAACCAGAAAAGTGTGTGTGTGTGTATAAAATATCAACTGTACATGTAAAACTGAACTGCCACAAAAAAAATGCAATAAAAGAAAAAAGAAAAGCAAAAAGGAGTGGAGAGAGAGGAAGAAAAGAAGAAAAGCAAAGTGTGAGATAAGCAACAATCTAGCTACCAAAATATTCCAAAAATTCCTTCCAAATTACACCAAAATTTTTAAAGCACTTAAGATTTCTAAACATAGATGCCAAATGCACCATCTCATTGTATCAGATTTTGACATTTAGAGATGTCCTGCTTTTCCAGTGCAATAATATAATTCTATGTGTTACTAATAAGGCGTGCTGTAAGAGCATTTTGGGAAGGATTCAGTTTGAATTCCTTGGGGATATACCCAAGAACATACACACTTGCCAAATGTATCACTGCTGTGTTCAAAACCACATTAACTCTAGTTATAAATTTCTTTCCAAAAAGAAATGATAGTAGAGCATGACCGAAACATGCGGGAAGCATTATCTGCAACTCATCAAATCCCCAACATAAATCCACTGGCAGTACATTCAATTTTTTTAAGTTTAGAGGGAGCTCAGTGCAGATGAAAAGTGATCTTGTTGTGTAAAATGAAATTATAAGATCAGTTGTTGTTAGGATATTCTGAATTTCTGATTTCTACTAGGACTCTGTCATTTGGATACCTAGGTCTCCATTCCATTTCAGTCTTAAATACCATATTTACTTGATCAGACCTCAGTGGGGTGGAGAGGCTTGCATGTACTGATGACCCTAAGAGCAACCACATCAAGAGTCTTGTACTCTTGGTAAGGTCAAAGGTGAGGTATCAGATGAAGAGCAGTCCAACATAACATAAAGACCTCGGTGGTGGAGCAGGCGAACGAAGCAGGCATACATCTCAACAACTGTAAAGGTGGATGAAGCTTGCACTAGAAGAATAACTCCAGTTGTCTTGTGTCTCCTTGCCACTGGACACAGGTTTCTTCTCCACCAACATCCGTGTGGTTTCTGATATGCAACAGCCTCCTCATGTAAAACGTGTGGGCTTCTCCCACTGGGTCCAACACTTGAAGATGAGGTTTCCCCTGTATTTAACAAGGGGGGGAGCCCTTTGCCTTGCAGTTGAACACAAGACAGCAGGGAGAGGAGGGCAGCCAGCAGCTCTGGCCTGGAGCTGGAGCCGGAGCCGGAGCCGCTGCCTCCCTCCCACCCTCCACCATCTCTGTGCATGCTGCCAGACTGCTCTCACAGTCCCCAGTCTCCCTCCACCCCATGCCACTTCTCCCTCTCTCTCTCAATCTGCATAGTCCTCCTTACCCTTGCTTTGCACTGGCTGTTCCAGCCCAGCCCCCTAGCAGCAATGCTGTCGGCCCCCCAGTGCTGCTGCCACAGGACTGGACTGGAATGGCAGTGCTGGCTCAACACCGCTGCTATGGGGCCAGGCTGGAGCCATCCATGCTCTGTGCCCTGGGCTGCAGCAGGGTCAGAGCCTGTAAGTGGGGAGCAGAGGTAAAAGGGAGTGTGTTGAGGGGTAGGCAGGGTTGGAAGAGATGTCAGGGGTGGGGGAAGATGGGAAGAAGGGGAGCAGGGACCTGAGGCTGCAGCTGACAGAAGCAGCATGGAAAGGGGAAGAATGGGAAGAGGAAATCGAGGCAACCTGAGACTGGGGGTGCAGGCAAAATGAGGGTAAATGAGGGGACAGGCAGCAGGGGGCAAAGTGCCTGTCTCCCACTGCCTGGCCCATTACTGCCCCATGCCTGTTCTACCACATGCCCTCCCTACTGCCTCCTGCACCACCTGCCCCTTTACTGCCCCCTCATCACTTCTTCCCTCACTACCTGCACTAATTGGGGGAGGGGGGATGTGAATTTAAGATAGTATCCCAATAATTAGAGTCCATACATGGAAAAAATATAATACGTTTGTAATTTTTGTGTGTGTTGAATCTTATTATTGAGGGGTCAGCGTACATTCAGGATTGTCTTGTATCTAAGCCAATATGGTAGTCTGTATCAGATCAGGTTTGTTATGTGATGTTATGTATTCATAGAGTGATGGCACAGGATGGGGAAGAGAAGTAGATTTCAAGGCAAAAATATATTATACCTGGAGTATTTTCTATACCTAAAGTTTCAGGTCTACACTGATTTTTTTTTTAATACTAGAGGCAACTGCATATATTGCCATTCAACTATTTTTGGAAGGTAAAATTTGTTACGTAACTCAGAAAAGCACTAATATTAAGGTTTTAATATTAAAATCCTTGATGTTGTTGCTGCTTGTTATGTTTGGATTATAAACTTTTTGATTTAGGATGCTTGTCTGTCTGTCTGCTTTCCGAAGCATCTTGTGCAATTTTCAATGTTGTAAAAATATATGTGGTAGTTTTGGTACTGTTGCTTGGAGCAAGCTGTGTCTGCTTCTTTCTCAGACCTGAGGAAGGGGTACCTTGTGCCAAAAGTTTGTCTCCTAGCTGTGTACTTGGTCGAATAAAATAGGTCACCCACAAAAATCCTTCCCTTTCTCAGAAATATACGTGGTTCTATGCACGACCCATGAATATGTTGCTTTCTGGAAGGAGGATATAAATAAAGCATGGGACAGGTAATTGGGCATGTGAGTTAGAATCCTAGCTCTGCTATCGTTTTGTGACTTTGGGCAAGTCACTTAAATATGTTGGTGCAGATTCCCCCATATATCAAATTTAAGAATTGTTTATTCCTTGATATTCATAAAGTGTGGTAAGATCATCAGATGGGGTATCCAGTATAATTTCCAATTATTTTTTAAATACACTATTATTTATGTAAATTGTGGTACCATTGAAGAGTTTTAGCATAATGGGATCCTGGCCTATGACTAAGCGCTTCACAAATGAAGAACAAAAAATGTATCTAACTCAGGCTGTAGGACTATTAGACTTTCTTTTCTAGTATCTAGGCTCTGACAAGGAAATTTTTCCCATTCTTCAGTGGATAGCGACCACCTTCTTTGTTATAAAATATATGGTAATACTTTACTATGGGAAGGAGTGAGGAAAATCACTTGTGTGAAGTAAGGGAAATGATTACATATTGACTTTTCCCTTGCCCCCAATAGAAGCATATGCCTTGAATCATGCTCATTTTTATTCCTTAAAACTATTTGCCCAATTTCCTAATTAGATTGTTTCTATATGTTACAGTTGGTCATATAAATATGTAACCACTTTCAAAATTTACCATGATCTTTGTTGATTGATTTACATTCATAGCGAATTCATCAGGTTAACCCTATATTGTGCACAGAAACATCTCCTTAATCAGTTGCCTTAGAGTTAGGTGTTACTTTGTCCCTCGTGTTAAGAGACTGTCATGTGACTGTTTCTCCTTAAGCCAGGTATTCATTAAATATACCAGTGCACTGACCTTTTAAAAAAATCAGTTGAAGTGGAATTAATGCGGGCAGTGGAGGAGGTGAAAGGAAGAGATAATAGAGAAGAACTAGAGGGATTTTCTAAGTGTTTTCTTATGCCAGTCCAGACAACTGGGATTCAGTTCTTCCTGAAAGCAGATGGAGCCGGTAACACTGAGTTTTGGAATGGCATCAGTCTCTATGTAGAAAGAGCTTTTTGGCTCAGAAGCCATAGCAGATCTGCTTTTACAGATTGCACTGTTGTGAAAGCCAACTTGTACAGCAGCTTTGGCCACAAACAAATAGAATAAAATGGCACAAATACACCAGTGAGTCAAGAAAGGCAGAGTTAACACTATGTTAAGGTTTAAGTGACATTGTATAAATAGTTGGCTTCTCTGACAGAAAATAATATTCCCGTATTCTACAGAAATGAGGTAAAACAACGTAGTGAAAGCAGAGATGGGTCCAAACTGAAAAATTCCTCTGTGGATTCAGAATTGGAAAGTGCCACAGTTTGGGGTTTGTTCTGGCTCATCTTGGTTTAAGATAATGAGTCCCTTTCTATCTGTTTGTTTTTTTACAGTTGCTTTACAATTTTGGAAGGGTAGCAGCAAACAAATCATGCAGCAGCTGCAAAGTGCCTTTAAGGTCATCAGTACTTATCTCAGTTTGTCTTTATTAAAAAGAATAACTTCAGTCAAGTGATGCTTCCACAGTGTACAGAAAACTTGTGCCTGCTGATTCTGGCCAATGCAAATTTGATTTGTCAAAATTCATGTCAAGTTATCCTGATCTGTCAGTTCATGGCAAAGCTAGAGAGAAAGACAGGATTGCCATAACAGCTGGCAGAACAGACTGGAAACTGTGTTGTCAAGGACTGAGCTTTCACCAAGAAAAGTTCAGTAGAGGACCTTAAATAGCTACATTTGCAGGCCACACTGTATTGCTTTTTGGCATAACATGGAATTTCAGCAGAGGCAAGCTAAACAGTGTAAAATACTGTGTTTTGGTAGAAGAGGGCATTGTGAGTTGAGGTGATTGCTGTGGCAGCTGTCCAGGGAAACTGGGGGCTGTTCTATATGGGAACAAGCTGGTTTCCACTGGTATAATTGTTTATTTTGTCTCTCTTCCTTTGTAATCAGCTCCTCTCTTTCCTTAACAGGACTTCAGTTAATAAAACAAGCAAGTAAAACCGCATTAAGGAGAGAAAAGAATTCATTACGAGTGTTATAACACTTGTGAAATGCTACCCTCCAACACAGGACCTTAGTTACAGCAATGCTCTTTTGATTATGTTAAATACTATCATTTTGTTTCCTTCCTTTTTCACTAACACAGCATATGTACATGATCGCTATGGACAGAGTGTTCCCAGAAATGCAGTATTTGAATCAAAAGAGGATTTAGATAAGGGGAAGAGGAGTGGTATTGAGGGATCTGTGTAAGGAAGCATGCCTTGCTTTTGAAAATTTCTTTCAGTATTTTTGGTAATGTTAAAGATGTATTAAACGGTACTCCTACTCACTGAGACTGAAATAAGGGACAAAGAGAAAGTGTAGTGATTTGCCACACTTACTAAAATAAAGAGGTTTTCATTACTGCATGACTATTTTATATCTTGTAGTATTACACTTTGAGTTTTGAGCTTCTCAAAACTCATTCAGTTCAATTCTCAAAATTCATTCACCCCTTAAGTAAGTTGGATAAAAATATGCAAGGGTTGGTAGTAATTTGGTAGTAAATTTATAGTTAAGATGGCATTTAGATTTGCAATAAATCCCTCCATTTCACATTGTAAAAATATATATTAGAGTCATTTATAGACGTTATGTTTTTCTAGGTTTAATCTGGACTACAGCCATCACTATATAGATGTGGACATCTGTACTCTGCATTAAAATTGACTCCAATCTGAATTAATTAATCCTCGTTCTCATTGAAGGAGGATAAAAAGTTAATGAAGACTGGGGCAGTCCAAATCAGGCCATTTAAACTGTGTTTATTAACATGTATGTAGGGCTTTGCTTTTAGGAAAAACAGTCCTTAGGAACTCAGATAAGCATTCCTTAGGAATGCAGGTCAGCATCAATCCCCTCAAGGGGAACTCATTTGGATTTTTGCAACACAACAGAGGCTATGAGGCACAAAGTAACATCTTTACAAAATCAGGTGTACCAACAACACCTTACCTGTGACTAAGTATCAGTATCCTGACTAAGCCCCTAGTCCTATCCAAACACATGTACTACTGGTCTGTGAAGGAGGCGGCAACCCCCCTTGATTATCTGAAATTTGATTCAAATTATATGATGCAAATCAGTTAACATGGTTTAGAAAATGGTGAACACATCAACAAAAGGCCTACGTGTCCAAGTGAGTGATATTAGATACTATAGCCCTGATCCAAAGCTTGCTGAAATAATTCCTATTGGTGTCATTGGGTTTTTGATCAGGTCCTTTACTTGTTCTTTTTTTCTGTATAATTTTTTAGTAAAATATTTGCTAAATTTTCAGGAGAAACATATTAACATATTTACTTCCCTTGTTTGTGTCTTATTTGTTTGGGTTTGTATAGCTAAATAATCATAGTCTCTGTACACTGTCATCTCTGTCCCCAGGTATCCACCCTCTCCCCAAAGAACCGTGTCTGCCTATACCCTCTTCCCACACACCACAGATGCATGCACACACATGCACACTCCCTTGGTTCTGGACTGCATTTGAAAGCATGAAAACAGTTTGCCTTATTCAGGATAATCTAACTGAGCTGTGGGTACTAGCAGTATTCTCTTAGCTGACCCATGGGCCTCTTTGGGGCCAGAAGTTTCCTCACTCAGGAAGCATGAACTTTAATTCTCCCTTGCCCCTTTTGCTTTCTCAGACCCTACTACATAAGGACTTGTAGAGGCAGAGAGCTGAAAGTCAACTTGGCAGAAACGCCACTTTCATCACTAATACAGAATCAGTTGCTTCCTTTGACAAAACCACCTGAGATGTGGTCTTTCAGGTTCAAGGCAGTAGATGAGGCACTGTTTGTACCAGCCTCACAAAAACAACTGCAATTATATTTTTGGTGCAAAAAAGCTCAAAAACCCCCAAAACAAAACCTAACTTAAAGCTATTATGAAGGCTCCTTTGTGGTTCAGTTATTAGTACTGAGAATTATACTTAAAGCAAGAATGAAATGTTCCTGTTTCACACCTTGCCTGAACATGGTCCACAACTGTTAACAAGGGCACCCTTGGGGAAAACCAGGAGTAATGGTCACAAACTCCTGGAAGACCGTTTCAGGCTTAGCACTAGGAAAAACTTCACAGTTAGGGTGTCCGGACTGTGGAATAAACTCCCTGCAGAGGTGGTGTAATCACCTACCCTGGACGTTTTCAAGAGGAGACTCGGTGGTCACCTCTGTGGGGGCACCTGACCCCAGTTGTCCTTCCTGGCTAGTGCAGGGTGGGCTGGACCTGATTCTCTTGTGAGGTCCCTTCCAGTCCCTTACAATAATGAATCTATCTATGAATCTATACTCTATATGGTTTCTGATTTTATTGTGGTGACTCTTCAGAGGATGGTTAAATATTCCCTAACAGGGTTTTAATCAAAGACTGATTTTGGAAAAGGAAACATGTCCCATCTAAAACATAATAAAAATGACTCCATTTTGGAGCATCCCTTAAGGATATTATTTATTTTTAGATTCCTATAACTAAACTGGCAAAAGGAAAGGCAGGGTATCTTAGAGTCTAACTAGTTCAGTGAAGCATGGTCTTTCATAAGCGGCAGCCTATTTCATCAGATGTTACAAATGGATTAACAGAAAGCAAAGATTCCAAGTAGAAAGTTTAAATACAAAGGATAAGGAGAGGGGACACTGTTGAGAATGGGAAGGTGTTTTCAATAGATCAATACATATAAACAAGGTAATGAACCTATTGAGGGAGATGGAGGTTATTGAAGCTAGTCCAGATTTCCGGTTAGTAATTAACCAGAAACAAAAAGAACCAGAAATTTAAAATGACTCCTAGACCTGCAGCCTTTCATAGTAGCTCATGCTTTGGATGGCTTTTGAATTTTAATTGAATACCAAAAAAAAATTCCTTGTATTTGTTACAAGCTAATTTAGATGTGTAAAAACATGATGATGGATCTGCTCAGATGCCACAGTAGCTTCTGTGTTCAGAGCCACCCATCTTGACATCTAGGCTAGGGACAGACATTACACATAAACCGGTTTAAGTGATCAGAAACTGGTTTAAACCTGTAACAGAACAGATGTTCAGTGTGCGGCATACCAGTAGTGGGTGCTCCTGTGCTGAACCACCCATCTCACTGCACCTGACCACCTACCAAACTCTGAGTGCCTCCCCGGGGGTGCCTTCCTGGAGCACACCCGCAAGTCTAGGGTCACTGATGCCACCACCCAGGGGTCTGGGCTGTCAACAGCCCTAAGGCCCCTGGGGTACACAGGCCTTGTAGTCCTAGAGGTTGCTCGACCCACTGCAAGAACTTGGGCTGCTTCCTTTAGTCTGAAGCACAAATAGTAGCCTCACTTAGTCAGCCGGACCATGGGGGCACCAAGGCATGCCTCTCTCAACAAGTCCACCATGCTTGGTACAGTGAAGAACTTTATTGGTTACAGAGGGAAGGCTTGGGAAAGGGTGCAGGATAGAGAAATATTACAGAATAACCCTAGAGCAAGCAGTGTAGCTAGGTAGCCTTTGATCATGCATCTCTTCTACTGCAAGCTATATATCTAGATAGGTTCCCAGAAGTTTACTCACAAGTATCATTCACAGGCCGATTGAGCTTTCCTCTGGAGGCATACAGTTCATGGTGGTTCAGCGAGTTTCCAGAGAGATCCCCACCTCTCTGCTTGGTCAGTTACTCATATGTTCCCCCAAGGTGGCTCACCCCTCTCCTTCCTCATGGGGGACCTTTTTATACACCTGTTGTGCCCTCTTCACTAAGTTCCCACCAGGAGCAGCCCCATTGGATGATTCCTGATGCTTCCTCATGACATCACCTCCAGGCGAGGGAACTAGTCACATGAATTGTAGTGGCAGGAAACTCGAGAGAAAGGGAGCAGGTTCACCCTCCCTCAGGAATATCTCCAGCCTAGGTCCCCTGACTGACCAACCAGTACTATGAAGAAACCCAGGAAATACAGGGGTCACCTGGTTTGTCCCAAGTGGGAGGTAGAGAGGGGGATTCCTCCACACACTGCCCTGAGACCGGTTTGAGATAAACCCGGTTGAATGCAGTATCGAACTTAACTGATTTGTGTCAAACCAGTTTATGCAATGTCTGTCCCAGACCCCTTACTGGCTTAAGATAAACCAGACTCCCCCAGCATCCCAGCATGCTCTCTGGGCTGGGCGGGACTCTCTGCTCCACAGAATAGCTGGCCCCCCTGCCTCTGCTCCCTAGCTGCAGCTTGGCAGAGACTTCAGGCTGTTCCCACCCCGCCTCTGCTAAGCAGGAATTCCCTCCTCCTTTCTGCTTTGCTGAGAGGTGTCTTTGTATTAGCTAGCTGCCCATGGTCTGTGTTGTGGCAAACTCAACAGACAGGTGGTAATGTCCAACTGCTGTTTTCTTAATGGGGTGATAAACACTTTTATTAATTCCCTGCTGGGCTCGGAGCATCCTGCCAGGGCCTGGCCACACCCCCCTCAGCTCAGCTCTGTGGAAGGGAAGTGAGGGCTGCTGTAGCATGTCCCCTCCCCACCCGGGCTTCTAGTCTGAGCCACTGCAGGCATGTGCCTGCATTTTCTCAGTCCAGAGGGAATGTTTGTGAACTTGCAAACCAGTTCAGTCTAGCCAGGTTAGACTAATCTGCAAAGACTGAATCAATTCAGGCTCAGGCTTTTCAAATGTCTGTCCCTAGCCCTAGACTCCCATGCTGTGCTGCTCCTGCATATATGCCCCTGTCTTTCTGAATGCAGAGGAGGAAAGAGGAGCTGAATGTGGAGCAGTAATGTTGGGATTGGAGATGAGAGGGACTGTTATAATAGGATAAATGGAGAAGGGGCAGAAGTAACACCAGAGAGCCGACCTACCTGTGTGGTTTTTTTCAGACAGAAATTGCAGACTGACAAACAATTGGAGTTTCTAACCTCTTTTCTGTCCTAGTTTCATAGTTTCATAGCTAGTAGGGTCAGAAGAGACCTGAGCAGATCATCAAGTCCGACCCCCTGCCATGTCAGGAAAGAGTACTGGGGT
>NW_017729022.1:34092860-34097197 GCF_001723915.1 Gavialis gangeticus
CCTAAGCATAATCTCCCCTGCTGGCCCCTCATGGACATGTGCCAGGATAATTCTCTCAAAAAGCTTACCTAGGATTGAGGTAAGACTAACTGGCCTATAGTTCCCTGGGTCCTTCTTCCTCCCCTTTTTGAAGATAGGAACCACATTGGCACCACACCGGAGCACCATGAGTGCTTGTACAGCTGTGCCAGGGGTCCCACAATGACCTCAGGTAATTCCCTCAGCACTCTAGGGTGGAGATCGTCCAGACCATTGATTTAAATACGTCCAGTCCCTTCAGAAGTTCCTTGACTAGATCCTTCCTTACCCATGGCCTAGGTACGCCTCCCCTGGGGCCTGAGAGGGACCCGGTGGCAGGGCTGTTCTGGTTCCTGCTTAGGAAAGTGGAGGCAAAGAAGTCATTAAATAGGTTAGCTTTGTCGTCTGGTGTGATGACCAAATTTCCTAGTATGCCCCACGTTACCCAGTACCTTCTTTTTGCCCCCTATGTATTTAAAAAAGGACTTCCTGTTGTCCTTGATCTGGGAAGCTAGTCCCAGTTCCATCTCTGTCTTGGCCTTCCTGACTGTCTCCCTGCATCCCTGAGCAACTGCAGTATAATCCTCCCTGGTGATGGCCCCTCCCTTCCAATGGGTGTACACCTCCCTTTTAGCTAGAAGACTTTCCCGGATGCTTTTGGTAAGCCATCCTACTTCATGGGGGATCACCAAAAGCGGCCATGGATGCTTTTGGTGAGCCATCCTACTTCTCACATCAGAGAACAGGAATGAAGAGTAGGGTTGTGCTAACCAGCTGTGCTTTCTTCCTATTCTTATCATTACATGCATTAAAACTTTGTTGTGCATCATGGTGACTAAAAAGTTGTAATATAAAGTATCCCAGTAGGATGCACCTGCTTGTGGAAACAGGTTTCATATCAACAATATGCTGCTAGCTGCTCAAAGTACCTGAAGCTTTCTTTCACATAGTAAAGTCCAGAGTATATGCCAGTTTAAAGAAAAAAGCTCCAAAAAACCTCAGTGCACTGGTACTACTGTACTGTAACTACAAAATGCACTGAAAGATAAGCATTGCCAGCCTTTTCAGATAAAGATGCAAATATTGTTAGGTCAAGTTACCTTCAAAAGAATTAGCTTTTTGTGGTTAAGGTTTTAAGAGTCCCAGGCTGATAGTGATATGGAACGTGTAGGGATATTGCTGTATTGCTTCCTGAAGGTGACTTTTAGTGAGAAGTACATTGGACTTCTGGGTGAGTGCCACTTTAGAAGCCAATGATAAGAGACCCAAGCCTCCAATTATAAGTGTAAAAGTATATCTTCCAAGATGGATAATCTAAAAGACTTGGTATATTACAGATAAAATGCAATCACTTGTATATCTGTCTCCAAGACTGTCACATTACTCTTTTGACTAACAACTATATTTGTAGGGTGAATCGAGATGTTCTTGATCATCTTATTTGATTGAACCTTCTCAGAGAGATGGCAGTCGGGTAGACAACTGTTATATGAAGAGGAAATTGATGTTTATGTCTCCTTCCTCTTAGCTTATTTTTTTTTCTGAGCTACATGATGAATGTAAATGTGCTGCCTTTTGAAGTTGTCTGCAACAGTGTAAGTTATTGTAACCTTGACACTATCTTTAAAAATGTATTTATCAATTGGGGATTGTCTATTTTCTTTAGCTTACAAATTTTTAGATACTATGAAAGATCTCTGAGATTCAGCAGTCCCAATTGTTATGTCTTTAATTAATTGCCAAGTGAGAGAACTGACCTTATGGGGAGGTAACATATATTGCATACTTAAAAAATGGATGAGTGAAATTGTAGGATGAATGTAGGTAAAAAGTATAAATGCTGTTTGTGTTGTGTAGATTTCAAGACTGAAGACATTCTAAGGAATTTGATGACTTGATGGGGGTGGGGGAAAAGGCTTCTTGAATCTTTAGTTCATTTGGTGCTTTTTGTTATAAATTGAGATTCAAAGTCTTTGGGACAGAGTGTCGTCTTACACCGCTATCTGTATCTGGCTTATTTGCATATTAATTTACATACCAAAATATGCAAATATGTCATCATGTTATTCACTTTACATGGCTCACCATAACTTGTCAATGATTGAGAACTAGGTCACACACCTCCATGGTAGCACCAGGAGGGGAACAGATTCTTCCCCCTGCTGGAGATCTAGACCCCTAATCCTCTCTGTCCAGGGCCCTGTAAAGTCTTAATTGGCCTCTGGTGTCCAGTCACTAGCATGTGAATGCTTGGAGGTAGTGGGTTTTATGCTTGCCTGTCAGGTACAGACTGGGGGTGAAAAGGAGCACCCCTTCCACTTCTTTCTCATTCTGGGGCCTTGTTTGTTCTGTTGTCCAATCCCCGCATCCCTCTGACCCCCTTGGCACCCCCCATGTGTCACATGCAGCTTGGTACCTCATGCCTGCCAGCAGTGTGTCCCCAGGCTCCATTCATTTTGGCTGTTGGGCTAGAGGTCAGGGAGAGGGGATTACCCTGGGATAACCAAGGGGAGAAATTAGCCTGCCAGTTCTTCATTTCCAGCAGTGACTTGGACCCTTGTATAGGAAGCTTGGGTATCATTCTGGGAGCAAATGTGTGTGGGGTCAAATAGAGTTGGGGAAGTGGCCTGAAGGGGTAAGTATTAAACTTGTATTTTATATTATATTAATACAATGAATAACACATAATTAATAATATAATTCTGATGATTTCACAGTATGAGCATTATATTAGAGTTTTAAATGGGGGGCTGCTAATGATTGAAAACTTATGGAGGGGTTCCATGAGTTCAAAAAAGGTTGAAAACCATTGGTCTAGGTAAAGAAAAATAACATGGTTAGGGAAAAATCATTTTCTCTGAGTAACTTCTGCTATTGGTATCTTCAGTATGAATATAGGTGTGTATACATGCCTGCAGACATGCACATTTTTAAATTTCTAGAACAAAATGTGGGTTTTGAAGGTTAGAATGTAAACAAGAAAATGAAAATATTCTCTTGTATTTTAGTGTAGAGAAAAAATCGACCATTGGAGTAGTGTCAAAGATGTGGTATGATACAGAATATCCTGGATATCTTTCTGTACTAGTGGTGTCTGCCAGAACCTTTAGAAATAGTAGTGCTTAAAGCCTGTGTAATACACATGGTCAAAGCAACAGCTTTCTCCAGGGAAAATACGATTATGTGCTAAGTTTTAATGTTCTAAAATGATACAACTCTGGTTCATTTTCATTGGTTCATTACTATTCTGAACATTTGCTTCACTGAGTATTTTCCCTTGTTTTGGAAACAAAACAAAACAAATAGCTTAATGCAAATGACAGTGTAAATCTTCTTCCTTTCATTTAGTTGAAAATCTCCTCTTAGTCTATAACTTGCCTCTGTGGATTTTATATTTGCATAAATTTGACAGTGCTTCACTGTTAACACTTTCTTCCATAATGTAAGTTTTCTTGAAGAACTTGCTGCTTGTGAAGAACAATTCAAAACTGAACATCATTCTACCATATTTACAGATGATTTTAGCACTACACCTCTTTTGATGACTAACTGCCATGGTGCTTACTGGTATAATACTAAGGCCGTGTACCAGGGGTCTGCAGTGTTTTTGGCCAGTCTGCCAGAAACACCCCAACCTTCACCCATGCCTCAGCTTGTCATGCCAGGGGCAGACAGCGGGACAGCTGTGAGGGGCCCAATCCTTGCTGCTAGCAGTGGGTGCATGCATACCTCCAGGCAGATGGTGCATGAGAGGCCAAGGCTGTGCTGCCCTGGGCCTTTCCCCACTGTTCTCCCAGAGGTGCACATGCAGCTGCTACTACCACAGAGCCCAGCCAGGGCACCAGAGCCCAGTACAGCTATTTGCAGCCTCCCGGTTGCCTGCCTTAGATGGCCTGGGCTCTGGGCAGCTGCTACCTGCCATAGAGCCTGCGTTGCTTGCAGCAGGGCTTGCAGCCTCCTGGCAGCCCAGAGTAAAAATAGCTGCTTCAGGAGAAAAATAATCTAAGAACCACCAGGGTTAAATCACTCCTGTGAGAGTTTCTTGGGAAAGTGAAAGTCTGTACATGCTGTGGTTTCTCTCAGAAGAGAAAATAGTCCTCCAGCATCCTCCTCCACCAGGGAGATACTGTGTTGCTCACTGGACTCTGTTGCTCCAACAGGGAGCAGAACACCCCTCCTCCCCAATCAAAATTCCTCCACTGTGTAGCAGAGAAACAGACTGACCATGGGCAGACTGGGTCAGGCAGTTGGGGCTGCCCCATGCACTACTTTCATTTGGCACCAGGCAGACTAAGGGAGCCTGTGGAGTGCATTGATAT
>NW_017729022.1:34097314-34122333 GCF_001723915.1 Gavialis gangeticus
CCACGCTTTCCCCAGCTGTACAGTGTCAACACTGCAGGCTTTCCAATCTTCAGGGCCTCATCATTTGAACATCTGTAGATGTGTTTCTGGGCAGGTTTTTCTATCAGGAGAACAAACCTGGAAGTCTTCTCTCAGATTATTTGAAGGTATGCAGCCTAAAATACTGCATAGGTCATTTTCTGTTTGTTCTTCCTTGCCTTAGGTGTAGATCCATGATAAGGTTGATGGGGCAGATTTTCAAATTTACAAACTGTGAAAGCTAAAGGGAAATTAGACATTTAATCCCTGATGCACAAAGGGGTTTAGGTGTTGTGACACTGAGCTTGGTCAGACTTATTTTTGCTACATCTGCTCCAGGAGTGGAATTCACAAACCTGAGTTAGGTCCCTAAGTTCACCTGCATGCTATACCCAGGACTGCTGCTGTTCCTGGTCCTGGCTTGCCCAAGCTCATCAGTTTGGCAGAGAAGATGGCTTACAGGGGCATTTTTTGGAATCTAGGCCCCATCATGCAAAGCACTATATAAACACACAAAGAGACATGATTTCTGCCCCGAAGGATTTGTGTACAAGCTTGCCCTTGATCTGGCAGTCGTATGCACCCGGGTGGATTCTTGTTCCTCATACACTGCTTGCAAGGTCAGAGTCTACTTGAACTTATTAAACTGTGTAATGAAACCATAATTTACATATATGATTCCCCATAGATTTCTCCTGTTAAAATAATCAATTTTCTTAGACTTGTAGAATTAGTGCAGCAGTATTATTATGTATTGGATAGAGGGCCAAGTTAATCTGATTCTCTGTTGTGTTTTTTCAGTTTTAACACAATGCTTAGATAGATCTCTAGTTGAGCAGTAGGAAATCAGCAGGATTTGGTTCTGTCCTGAAAGTGAGGTTTAAATTTTAAATAATGAAGAAAAGAGCTGCTGTAATGGGTTGTTACAAAAAATTGCTTCCTTTATTGCGCTGTAGCCCATGCATGGAGACATTTAGTGCTGTTACACAAACTAGTAAGAAGGAAAGTTCACTGCTTTATTCTATCTGTCTCATCAGAATTCTTCCGATAAATAAAGATGAAAGTGGCTTTGGGCACTTCTGAAGTATGAAACCGGTAATCCCCTGAGCAGAAAGGGAAAGAATTAAAATATTGTGAAAAGACTAGCTATTTGAATCTAATAAAAATGAACTTCTGTCTTATGTCCACTATAGTATAGGATATAGTTGTTTTGATAACTGCTGTTACAAGATTTCATAATGTTTTTGTGAAGTTTTGCCAAAGTCAAGATGAAATCATGTAGTTGCGAAAGAGCGTCCACAGGTTCTAGTTACAAGCTGGAAGGGGTGGATAGGACTATAAAGAGAGACTGGTTTTGTGCTTTAAAAGTGATTCCTTAATTAGCAATATAAGCATCAATAGGTACCTTGGGGGGTGGCCTAAAAATAGCCATAAGGTAGAGCTGCAGCATGGTGTGACAAAAGTCCCTCTCTGCCAGACCCAATGCTGCTGGCTGCAGTGCGGTGTGGGCAGGGTTTGCCTTTCACCAGTGCTCCCAGGGGCTAACTGTGGCACAGTGCAGGGAGAGCCCCCCACTGACAAATGTTGTGAGAGCTATAGTTCTGCAGGCTGTGTCCAAAGGCTCTACAGGCAGTCGGTTGTTGGCCCCTCCCTTAGGGATTAACTTTAGGGAGGTATGAGCTCTCATAGACAACAACCTGTTCCATCTGATACTATCACTGGACTGGCAGAAAGAAAAGATATTACATAGAAGGGGAGGGGGTGCTTCTAAAAGACGCAATAACTTGGTTGAATAGATCAATTGATGTAAACAAAGCAATTAATGCTTGGAGGGACATTGAAGTTAACAGCTTGTACAGGTAATGGGTTAAGAAATCATAGTGCCAGTTGAAATCATGATTAATAAAATCTAGACTGTGGATGAGTTTTTGTTCTGCAGTTTCATGTTCAAGTTTTTTTTAAAGGTTTTTTTGTTGCTGCTGCTGTTTAAGGACAGCTATTCTGAGAACAGCAATGGAAAGTCCAGGGAAGGCAAAATGGACATTTGTAGAAGCTTCTGTCTTTAATAGGAAAATACTGCTGTATTGCTATGTGCTCTTAACTGTGTGCCTTTAACAAATGCTTTACCAGAAATTAGTAGCTACAACAGCAAGGTTCATCAGCATCAGGAACAAACCATCTTTGTGCAATGTGTAAGTACTATTATATCAACTTCTAACTTCCCTGCGTGAATGTATTTTGAGATTTGGACACTCAAGTGCTGTAACACAGTTTATATGGAGATCCAGCCCTGAGGGGCGTGTGTATTTTGCTTAAGATTACTGACTGATTGAGCCTGATCATGAAGAAGAAGAATGGGCCAGGAAGCCTTCAATTGGTGCTGTCATCACTGAAGTAATGTTGACTTAGTTATTAAGTCATTAAGAAGAGTCTTTATATAGTTATTAAGGAGAGTCTTGATATTTGCGTACCAGTGTCTGATTTCCAGTACTTTGAAGTTTGCCTTGAGGGTGATAGTCAAAATCAAACTAAATGTGCTTCAGAAGTTTTTAATGTATGAATGTAGTGGACAGTAGACAGCCTAATGCTTGAAGATGGGTGTTAAAGAGTAATTAACAGTATAGATCAGGAATATGAGAGCACATTTTTTTCTCCATATGTTTGGTCAGTCATTTTGCAACTGTTCAAAAAGTCATCAGTGTGGTGATAATATGTATTTTAGCCATCAACATGTTAGATAAGGTTTAAAGGTAAAAACTTCCCTACAGGACTCTTTACTTCATCCTATCCTTTGGTTCCGTCTTCTTTATTAGAAGTTCAGTATGTATGAGTATATACTAGTATTATAGTTGCTGTATGCTTGGAGTTTGGTGCTCAGGACTTGAGTTGGGAACTGCATTCAGCTCTCTGTTTTTACTTCTTTACAATGTTGGGGTGGAGGGGAGGATGAGAAATAGTGGATTTAAATATTCCTTGCCTCTCATGTGGAGCCCATGAATAGGGATCTACTTAATTCCTGATGAGGTGAAGGAAAAATTGTGGGCTGCATGCGGTGCCATTTCACAGTCTTTTTACGATGACCGTCCCACCAGTGATTGGCCTTGGCAGCTCTACACCTCTCCACTAATTGGCCAAAAAGTCTGCCCATTGTGTGGCCCCACCCCTCACCACTGATTGTTCAAGCAGGCTGCCCATTGTGCAGCCCTGCTCCTCTATGCTGATTGGTGGAGGGACATAGCCACGTGATGGACAGCCCCCACCCTTGCTGCTGCCAGTGAGCACTGAGGGTGTGGGAGGGCAGCTGCCATCTTTGCTGCTCCTTTTCATGTTGGTGGCTTCCCCTTTCCTCCTGTCCAGTGGGCTGCAAGGATGGGCCCTAGGGGCCCTAAAGGTCACTGGCTGCCACTGGGGAGTCAGCATTTATTATTAGTAAGGTTTTTTTTTTCCACTGCTGATTTCACGCCAGAATTATGGGGATCACCATTTTTGCGGGGTTCACAGAAACTATTTTTTTCCCATGAAAAACATGAAATCACAAATAGGGTAGATCCCTACCTATGAAATAATGATATTTGCTTCTAGGCTGAAACATTAGGACACATCTGCTATATGCTGTGATGCGTGTATATTGTCACTACCAGCAATTAAGGATCTTCTCTTGCTCCCAGTTGGAGCCTTGTCACTGGTTTAAAATAGGAGCTAGTCTGGGCACCAACATTTTAAAATATGTGATTTATATATGTTTGTTTTTTTAAACAGAAGAACATTATTTTTCACCTTTTGCTAGAAATAATTATCTCAGTATTTTTTTAAGGAACTCTCATGTTCAGAGTTCACAAACCTGTTTGAGTATCTTTAAGGCTCAAATTAGTGGCATTTTAAAGAAATAACATTTTCTTATGAGAGCTCACTAATATTCTGAACTTATTTCCCAAGGACCTGTTAATTATGTTCTGAAGCTTCATTTTTAAATTAATCTAACCACTGACATTCAGACTTTTGTGCTTTGTACTGTATTTGAAACTTGCCTGTGTTTTCACAGTGAATGTACTCAAGAACTGAATTTAGCAGAAATCTGATGTTAATAAGCTCTCTGTGCTGTGCCCCTGACCTAGTTATATGAAATTGGAGTCAGAATGGAAAGAAAACACCTCTTTTTCAATTTTTGTTCTTTGCTGATAGAACCATTTAAAATATCTGTTCAAAAAGGCTGTTAGCTGTGTTTTAAAAAGATAAAAACAGAAAACATTGATTAAAATTTTAGACTATAGTAATAACTATTTTTTCAGAAAATTCATATATCAACTTAGAATAAAACCATTTTGTAAATGCAATAATTACTGCACTGTGCCAACCAAATGGTTATTTTTTACTTTAATTACAAAAATCTTATCCCTACTAACCAAGCCCTTGGGAGGGTTTGGAACAACTGCTTAATACATTATGTTACTGTTTGAAAATAATAATATGGAACCCTAAAACTAAACATATGCATATGAAGCAAGAGAATTGGGAGGAAGAGAGAGATTTAGAAAACACTGAAGGAAAAGAATCAATTTGCAGTTGCATTACTGTTATTCTGATCCTGTTTTTAATGATTTTCAAGCAAATAAGTAATACAGTAGAAAATTTATACGGGTGTATCACATTAGCCCCATTCATAATATGCTTGTAATAGTCATATATATCATAAGATAAGACTCCAGTGCTACGCTAGTAGAACAATATATTGTATTTTAATAGACATGCAAATAGGATTAGAGATGTGGAGAATCATTACTATTACATCTTTGAGCTGCTGTAAATAGTGGGAAAGTCCTTGTCTCTTGTGAGCTAGGCAGCCTGTTTTTTCTGCCAAAAGCTTTCATGTAGTAAGTCTTATTAGAGGTAATCACAAGGGTTGTCTAGGACACTGGTATGCCTGCTCCTGAAATATTAAATAAGAAAAACATCCCATATACTTAAATGTCTTTGTTCATCTTATTATAGACACTGCTGTTTTTTGCCATGCAGTAGATGAACCTTTGAAACTTCCTCATTGAATGCTTTCTCTTCCTATCCCACAATGGAAAGGTCTGATTACCAAAATATTTGTGGCTTCACCTTTGTATGTGAAACATATCATTACCATGTAGATAAACCTACATCTTGATTTCTTTTGATAGTGAGTGAAGGAAGGATAAAATATTTCTGGAATGAATAGTTATCTACTTTTTCCCTTTTCAATTCATATGTAAATGTTTCTTAAAAGGTACAATTATTGTAAAAATACAACGCTTTCACAGAGTTGCTAGCTGCTTTGTAGGGCTGTGAGAAATTTCATCAGCCATTTCATTTTGGAGGTGTTTCAGCCCGTTTCAGCGCTCAAAACACTGAATCTGAAATGAAACAGTAGGCTCCGAAACATCTCCAAAATGAAATGCAACCATCTGAAGCATTTTGGATGTTTCAGAATGTTTTGGAGGTGACCCCTGGGAATAGTCCAGCACAGCCCCGCAACTGTCCTTTTAAAGTGCTGGGAGGCTGAGGCCAGGTGGGGGATGGGGCCAAGCAGGGAAGCCATGGGGGCTTCTCCTGCAGTTCCCACCACTGAGGCAGAGGCAGGCATAGCCAGAGGAGCTACAGGAGAAGACCCCATGGCTACCCTGCCCGGCCCCAGCCTCTTGGCACATAAAAATAAAAAAAAAAAAAGCCCTGCACCCACCGGCAATCAATCAGGGCATCTGAGGGCTCATGGCAGAGTCCCCCCACGCAGCACAGGGCAGTAGGGGGGACAGCGGGGATCACTACCCCTGCCTGGCACTCACGTGGCAGCTGCCCCATGGCATGAGTGTAGCGTGGCTCAGCAGGGTGCTGTGCAATGCCTGGGAGTTGGGGCCACTGGGGCTGCATGGTGCCAGGCTCCGACTGACTGCTGGAGGTGCCCCAGCTGGCACCCTGCTGAGCCACACTGCACCTACACGATGCAATAGCTACTGTGCAGGTGCCAAGGGGGCGGGGGAAGGTGATTCCTGTTGCCCTGTGTTGTGTGGGGGGGCTCTTCCTTGAGCCCCGGGAGGCTCTGATTGCCGCTGCTGCATCCAGTGAGTGTGGAGCTTTTTTTTTTTTATTTAAATAAAGTGGCAGGAGGGGATAGGGCTGGGGAGGGGAGGGGGATGGGGCCAGGCAGGGCAGGCATGGGGGCTTCTCCTGTGGCTCCTCCCACCCAGGGAGAGGCAGGCACAGCCAGAGGAGCAGCAGGAGAACCTGCAGCTGCCCAGCTGTGCCTTCCTCTCCCTGGCTGATCCAAATCTCCAAAAATCAGTGTCAAAACTCTGAAACAGATTCAGTGGAATCAAAATGGAACAGTAATCCACAACACCAAAATGAGTCACTGTCCTCCGAAACAGCCAAATCCGAAACTGAAACTAAACATAGCCATTTCACACAGCCCTACTGCTTTCCCTAATAAATAACTACATGCCAATCAGCTACATTTACAAGTAATCCAATCTTTACGTTGTTCCCCCAAATCAGCCATATTCCCCCTTCCCCAAAGTCTGAAAAAAAAATGGATCCACGTAGCAACATGCTCTGGAAATCAATAACAGAGCTGCAATAGTGTAACTAGAATTCAGTGAATGCAGCATCAGTCCTGAGTTAGTGTACTTAGAGGGGACTAAGAATAGGCCCCCCACAGGAGTCTGTGATGTGGCAGCGGCAATAGCATCAGTCCTGTGTAATACATTGCACTGCTTCTGTGGAGGCAAAAGGAACAACCTAGGGCAGGCAGACTGTAGAGGACAGGTAAGACCTTTCCTTTCTCCCCAGCTGCCTCCTCTTGCTCTATAGGTCAGAAACTCTCCTGCCCCTTGCTGTCCAGCAGAGTTTGCATCCTTTTTCTCAGGATGCAAATTTTCTAATTATGCTTCTGTTAAGCTACTGTAGACCAAGAAAGAGGTGTGAATTCTAAAGCTAAGGGGTTTGCAAGGAGATTATCCTTTTGTTTATTCTCTCTGTTTTAAACCAAGAGATGTCCAGCTCAGGCATATAAACTAATCTCTGCTGTTGTAGAGGAGCACAGAGAGAAAGGGGCAGGGGGCATACCCTAGATCACTGTGAACTTTATGGTCAAAATCAACTCCTTGAACTCCATAGGAAAATCGATAAGAATTAATTTAGATCTAGTGAATTATATCAGCATAATGATTGGCCTAGATTGTGGCAATAGTTCTACCTCTGAAAGAAATGGTTGCAAAATCCTGTTCAGAGGTGGAAATCAGTGTACTTTTTGACTGACCATTCAGTAGCAGATGGAAATCCTATTAGACCACTTTATTGTAAACTGGTGTGACAAAGTCTATCAAAGGAGTTGATATATTACCCGGGTGTCTTTCAATTCCTTTCTTAAATGAACTGGGATTTTTTCTTACCATGATAATATCTCTAGGCTTATGATTATTTAGGTTTTTTGGTATGGGTTTCAGTTTTCAGGCATAAGTGAGTGTTCTGTGTACATTTATTCTAGCTTAAAAATTGACTTATTGCCTGTACCTGGGACTGACATTCTTTTGAACACGTGTAATGCAAATTGGCCAGCACAATTTTAGGTTTGGACATTTGTACAATTTTGTCTCACACCTCACAGGGATGATACAATATCATGATACATTAGTTGTCCAATATAGTTATTAAAATTTACTTGTAGTTGCATTGGAAGTATACTTGGCACTTTATAAGCATAGTGTAAAATACCTCCCAAGTGTTTGTGATTTTTATATATTAAAATTCCTTCAGGGCAGTCATTTTAAAAAGAGTCTGGCTCACATTTTACAACTTTATTGAGAAGTGGCTGTGATGTTTTGTCTAATGATCTTTTAAAAGTTTTGTTTCAGTTTTGTTCTTCAAAAAATCTTTTCTAAAGTTTATTCCTCTTGTTGTAGTAAGTGTCTCACACTTTTTTTCTTCTCTCTTCTGCTTTTTCTCCTCCTCCACCAAAGGCTCTATCTTGCTGTGCTGACTTTGGAAATACTCTTAGGCTTTGTCTGAGCAAAGAATGTAGGACTGGACTTTATCATTCTCATCATCATCATTAGTAATACTGATAATTTCAAAGCTGTACATGTGACGCCACATTGCTGGGTCAATGCCCCTGAATGAAACCAAGGCAGGAACTCTCCAAGCTCTGACTAAAGGACCTTCAGTTTCTGCAGGCAGTGTCATACACTGACCTGACCCATTGATATCTCTCATATAAAGCTCCTGTCCACATGCAGTTAATGGTTGGAGCTTCCTTGCATTGTCTCGGCCACCTGTCTCAGCCTTTGAAAGATCATCCTAGTTTGTACAATTAATGTACCTGGGCTCTGAATGCCAAAACTTCCTATATATCCAACTCCAGAACTTCCTGGGTTATTGTTGGGGGAGCAAAATATATATATATTTACCTTTCCTTTTCTATCCTTACCTTTTCTGAGAAGCAACCATAAACTACAGGACACTTTCCCGAACATAGATATTCTGGTGTAGATCTGCTAAAGTCAATGTCTTGTATAACCTAGCCAATGATCTTGTACATGCTGTCTGTTATGATTTAGTATATTTTTAACTTAGTGTTCCCAGGGAAGGATAAGACCATGATACTTTTTAGGCCTGTGCATAATGAATAGTGATCACTAGTTTAAGCCATGAAGCTTCAAAACACCACCCTTAAGGGTGCTAGAAATGGTCTTTGTAGGGTGAACCAATGTACTAATATCCACTTATTCTTCTTATGGCCTCCTGCTGTGCTTAGGAGAATGCTGCTTTTCATTGCCTCTTCCCCCTACCATGGCCCTTTTGATTCCATACGGTAAAGACAAGTTTCAGCTAAGGTTGTTGATTTTTAAATGAAAGGAGCCTGGTTCTCATTTACACCAGTGCTCCTTAATATCAGCCTAACAACATAAAGGGGCCTTGTATTCTGCAGTCTAGTAATTCAAAAGGCATGAGCCTGACAGTAACATTAGCTCATCTCCTCTTTCACGTGTCCTTATGTAGCATTTTGATTATAGTAGGTTATTAAATGTATTCCTTTATATAGACATTACAGTTGTTAACTGTCTGATGTAACCTTAGGTTTTGATTTTTTTATTTTTTAGATTCTTGTTTTAAACTTGTGGTTTTAATGTCACAATTACATAGATTCCTTTATTTAATTTTTAATGAATTTTAAAAACCACGGATTGCCTGAAGAACTAAAACCTCACCTGTCTGCTGAAGATCGCACTTCTGAATTCAGCTGAAGTCTCAGTTAAAGCATGTGCTATTTGAAGTCTTTGAGCTGAGTTCAGCTTCAGTTCGAGCCATGTCTGCTTCAGACTGGAAGAAAATAGTTTCCTATGCTACACACAAACAACTTGTGCTGAAGGCCTGCCACTTCACTCATCACAGCCCCTAATCATATGCAATCTTTGTTACTTGTGCAAAAAGAAAACTTGTGTGTTCAGGCAAAAATGAATTTGTGAAAGTCCATATCCATATATACACATACATATTCATATACATATCCATATTTTACTTTAGAAGTCTTGTTTTCTAAACTTTACAGATACTTTGGTTCTATGCTTGTACTGCTTTTTATGGTAGCTATATCTACTGAAGAGATGACATGAACTCACTTGACTGTTTTGCCTTTTGGTATCCTTAAAGTCATGTACCTTAGTCATGTTACTTTGTCATTTTCCTTAAACAAGGTAAGAATGATTTATTTCTTGAGAAAGATCAGTCCCAGTTCTGAAACCTTTCTAGTCTTTCCACTGGGTACATATTGTGCTTAAATGCATCAAGCACACACAAACCTCTAAAGTTTCACATCAAAGATCTGGACAATTTTAAGCCACTAAACAAGTTTTTCCTAGGGTGTCGTATACACACGTACAGGGAAGTTTTTGAGGTATATGGAAGACTTTAGGCTATGAGCTGGGATTATATACGCTCCTCCTAACTGCTAAAGTTAACAGTGAAATACTAGGTCCGTGATGTACGGCTTCATAGTAGTATCCTTCGTAGATAAACAGAGTTGTTGTTAATTCCTCTGATCCTTCCTTTTCAGGTCCTTGTGACAAGGTATTTAGTAGAATTTGCAGATTTTGTTGGTTTTCTTGCAGGCCACACTGTGAGTGCTCCTGTTATGGCCTCAAATTTGCAATGTCTAGGATGTCAACCCTCTGCCTTAGTGCCTGTGCCACCCCATCTCCTATTCACTCCAGTATTCTAATATAATAAAAGGCTTAGTCTGTCTGTCTGTCTGCAACACTTTTGGCCAAATGCACTTGTGGCGCTGAAGCAGTGATTGGCTGAGTGACCTGGGCTGTGCGGGCCCAAATTTGCAGCACTGCCAGGGAAGTGAGGCAGTGGGGAACACGCCCCAGCTGCCCAAGCAGTGGGGCTTCCACACATCTCCTTGCCTGAGGGTGAAGGGCAGAGGATCACGGTGGTGGTGCCCACCTGCCACCCAGCCTGGATGCCCCCCAGAACAGCTGACAGGGATGGGGAGGCAGCAGGCAGGGAGGGAGGGGAGTGGGGAGGCAGGTGGACATGGGCCAGGTGGACCTGGAGAAGAGGGGTGAGGGGTGAGTGGGGCTGGACCCAGAGCGGGGAGCAGCGGAGTGGGGCCAGGCTCAAAGCAGTGAGGGGGTGGGGATGGAGCGGGGTCAGACCTGAAGCAGTGGGGGAGAGGGAGGCGGATGGGGCCAGACTGAAGTGATGGTGGGGAAGGGGGAGGTGGAGCGGGGCCAGACTGAAGCATCGGGTGGGGAGTGGGGTCAGACTTGAAGCAGCAGTGGGGAGGCAGGGGAGCTGGGCTGGCCCAAAGTGGCAGTGGGGAGGGCAGGAGTGGGGTCAGACCCAAAGTGGTGGGAGAAAGCATGGTCAGACTTGACACAGTGGGAGGAGTGGGGGAGCAGGGTCGGACCTGAAGCACTGGGAGGGGAGTGGGGGTAGAGCGGAGCCAGACACAGGGTTCTGTCCCCACTGTCTCCCGGCCCCATCATTCTTGATGTGCAGTTTGCTAGTGTGGTTATAAAACCTGCAATTCTTAACGTTGGCCATGCTCCTTTAGTTTCAGGCAGGTTACCAAAATCTTTGTATATCTCATGAGACAGACACTGCAAAGTCAGAGCGGAACTTTAGTGGAATTTACATCCTAAGATCAAGTGAGCTATCCACAAAAATCCATCAAATTGCTTGTGCTTTTGCATGTATCTGAATTTTTGCCATGTAGTTACTAAAATTATTCAGTTATGCTTGCCCAGGACTTCCACCATTATGGTTGAGCTGAACATATTATACACACACCTATTACACTTATGCCAAAATGAATGAGTTAAACACAGCAGAAATAGACAGGGTGTTAAATGTGAACCCAATTTAAGGTGCCATAAAATGGAGACCAAGCCATAATAATGGTCCAGGTATGATTTAGAACATTTTTGTGTCTCATTTTGAGGCATAAAATTTAACAGGCTCTTTAAATTTAACAAGTGGCCAGCAGCCAACAATCAGCTGAGTTTTTTGGCCTAGTTGGAGGCTTGCCGGGGTCAGAAGGGCTTCCTCTGGCAGGCACTTTAAACCTCACAACAGTTAATCAGCCAGAGATGCCCAATACAGGATTTAAAGTCCCTAGCAGAGGAAACCAAAAGCTACTGCATGCAAGGAGCCTCTGCTCTCCTGCACCGGGCAGCTGGGCCAGAGACTCAGCTGACTGTTTGTCCTGACAACCCTGGGGGACCCAGTCCTTGGACTGTCCAGGATTGGGACTGACAATCATGTGATTGTCAGCCCCAGTCCCCAGACAGCCCTGGCTCTCCATCAGGACCTGGCACATGTGACATGGCAGGAAGCAAGATTGTTGGGTTTGGGGATAAGATCCCAATAGCACCATGGGAATGTGTGCCTGTGGGGCCTGATCTGGTGGGTTGTGCTTAGAAAATGCCCACCAGAAATGGGCACCACTGAGCTCATCAAAAAGTACAGAAGTCATAGCCACTTCCATTTAAAAACATGGCTATACATCAAGGTACAGATGTCTGCCTTCCTTGTATTCAGTAAGCTAGTGGTTAAGCATGAGGGAGCATGACTCTTCTCAGTAATGAGTGTACTCCCCTGGGAGATGAAGTCCTGGGTCACTGTTCATTGCCCATGGGCTACTAATGATTTTTGTCTTTATATGAGTCACTGAACAAAATTCATTAACAGTGTTGGAAACAGGGACTGGAACTCAGGACTTCCCTTTCCAGTGCAGTACCCTCATTACTGCACTGAATCCATGCAGTGCTGTACTACCCTTGAATACTGTTTGGGCTGGTTTAACTAAAGCTTGTTCAACAAGCTTTAGTTAAAGTGGTTCCACCCCCATTTTTAAGCATGGAGATGCTGATACATGAGATGCAGGAGTCTGCTAGAAACCAGTAATTACCACGGTCTGGTAGACTCTATTAATCTATGAATGCTATAACTCTAGCATGTTGGAGCAGCCTTGCTGCTCATATATAGGTGACCACAGGTGTGAAACTTGATGTGCTGTAACTACAGTGCATTAATGAATGTGTAGATGCACCCATTGTGGCCCAAGAATCTTGTATTTGTGGCAAAATGATATAGGTTCCACAGGATCTCATCCTTGACTCTAGCCTGGTGCTTAAGCTACTCTCCCGAAAGGTGGGAGGCATTTGAACCCTGTCAGGCCTAAGGCTTAGGTCATTCACTTCTAGGTAAGTGCTTTAGCCACTAAGCTATTACCTAAGTTTGAGACTGGCACCTTCCCCTGCTAGAAATGAAGAATGAGTCAGTCCCCTGTACCACCCTTCAGTCTGTGAAGACTATCTCCTACATTAGATGTGTATTGTAAACCCTTATATTTTGGAGGATTGAAAGACCATCCATCCCTTCAGCATTTCCTATTGTCTTTCCAGTTGTCCTTCCACTGAAAACACTGGCTCTTGTGAGTCCTATTTGTCAGATCTGGACATACAACACAGTTGCTATGTAGTTATTTCCTGGGATTTTACTCCATAGTAAAGAGGAAGCACACTCCCAAGCTGGCAAACACTCTTAGAGCATCTGGCTAGCAGGGAAGCTAGTTTGCATTGAGGAAATGGCTTCTCTGGGCTCAGGGAGTAGATGTATGATGTTGTGTGATAATAAATGACTCCAGTGTATAGTTATTGTGCATTTCTGTTGGGAAACTAGCCCAGTGTGGAATGACTTGCACTGGTAAGTCATGTATCCACTCCACTTTTATTTAAGAGTAAAGTCAGCTCACTTCATAGCAAATGTCATGTGTTTGCATCCCTAAGTGCCTACCTTTGTACACCTAATATAGCTGTTAAATGGATAAGTAACACAGACAATTAATTGTGAATTCTACATCTGGAGCCAGAAGTCTAAAAGACTTTGTGGCTGTGGACCTGGGAACCTATAGGGAACACCCAGTAGAGTACCCAAAATCATAACCTTTGTGTTTCATTTTGTTGGTGTTCAAGCTCATAATTTGGGTATATTTAGATCAGATTGTGTGTGTGTGTGTGTGTGTGTGTGTGTGTGTACACACTTGGTTAGAAGTGGCAGGAAAGCACCTCACAATTCGTTATAGCTGGAATTAATATTTCCTAATAGAAAGCATACGATTTTGTGTGGCCTTTGCTTAAGTCTTCATTTTCCTTAGAGCCACTTCATTTTTCATTTAGGATCATAGGAAAATAGAGCTTGAGGTCATCTTGTCCAGCTGCTGCTTAAGGCAGGATGGTTCTTGACTAAAGCATTCCAGACAGCATCTGATAAAATGAACTTGGGTTCATGAAAGCTAATGAGCTCTTGTTCTCTCTCCTTATATGCACATCTTCTTTAGTTGGTCTACAAAGTTGCCTTCTGACTGACTTCAGACTAACACAGCAAACTACTTCTGTAACCAGTCTAGCCAAGTGTCTGGCTAACCTGGTCTTGAACAATTCCAGAGGTGGAGGTTCCAGAACTTCTCTAGGTAGCCTGCTCAACTTCTTAATCAACCTCAGTCAGAAATTTCTTAATCTCCAACCTAAACTTTGTAATCTTGTTTAAAATAAAATTAAATATTATACGTTTGTTTGATACTTTTTGGGAGCAGGGATAACTAGAACCAGCCGTGGTACTACAAAGACAGTCCTTGTGTCTTTGGCTTATGACCTTTTTTTTTTTTATAAGTTTTTTGTTTCTGTTTTTGATCTATTTTAGTTGACTTGAATACTGATCTCAGTGTTTTTGTTGAAACTGACACTGACATAGGCTTTATTAGAGATTGACACAGTGATGCTTGGTTGACTCTTCCTTTCTATGTCTGAAAGGACCCAGTGAATAGTTCTGTTCTATAAGCTCTTAAGTCACTTCACATTTTAAGATGTAACCTATTTTCCTAGGCTATACGTGACTTCAGGATCAAGTGTAATTCTGTTCCTCAACCACACCTGTTAAATACATATCTAAGGCTGCTTGGGGTGAGACTGAGGCTGCTTGGTTTCCAGCACTTTCATCTATATAGGGTTTGCATCCTCTCAGCTTTCCTGAAATCTAATGGAAATTATAGCTTGGATGGGGACTGTCTGAAACTTAGTCCAAGTTAAACAGTTAGAGTGTGCTTTGGATGGGAGATATAGTTAGCGGAAATTAAAAGGGTTGAGATCAGATGTCTTGATAGCTATTTGCCCAGCTTTGTTAGTGAGGGGTACAGTATAGTAGTCCTGATGAATTATCCATCTGCTTTCAAGTACCAGAAGTAGACAGAATTATTTCCTTTACCTATGTCTTTAACCAAGACCTTGTCTTTCAGGTCCAGCTCTCACCCTGTTTTTTCATGTTTCTGTCTCTTCAAATTTGATTACTGCCATGGACTCTGCTTGAGGCTGTATCTGAAAAACCTTCAGCAACTTATGCTTATGCAGAATACATCTTGTTGCTCATTTAGCATCATTTCTTACAGGAGACTTCTGCTCATTACTGTGCTCTGACTTTCAATTTATTTCTAGATATTCAGTTTTACTAGTAAAGGAAGATGAAAGCTGAGATGCAGAAATATGCTAGTGCTCAAATGTTAAAACAGATGAAAGAAAAAAGAAACCTCCCATATATGTATGTATGTATGTATGTATGTGTATATATAGATGTGTGTGTATATATAGATGTATACTCGTCCAATATTTTTTATATATACAGGCATACCTCGGAGATATTGTGGGTTCGGTTCCAGACCACCGCAATAAAGCGAATATTGCAATAAAGCAAGTCACACAAATTTTTTGGTTTCCTAGTGCATATAAAAGTTATGTTTACACTATACTGTAGTCTATTAAGTGTGCAATAGCATTATGTCTAAAAAAACAATGTACATACCTTAATTAAAAAATACTTTATTGCTAAAAAATGCTAACCATCATCTGAGCCTTCAGCGAGTCATAATCTTTTTGCTGGTGGAGGGTCTTGCCTCGATGTTGATGGCTGCTGACTGATCAGGGTGGTGATTGCTGAAGGTTGGGGTGGCTGTGGCAATTTCTTAAAATAAGACAACAATGAAGTTTGCCTCATCGATTGACTCTTCCTTTCACGAAAGATTTCTCTGTAGCATGCGATGCTGTTTGATAGCATTTTACCCACAGTAGAACTTCTTTCAAAGTTGGAGTCAATTCTCTCAAATCCATGGGCTGCAGAATGGATGTTGTGTTAGCAGGCATGAAAACAACATTAATCTCATAGTTTCTAGGGTCGGAAGGGACCTGAGCAGATCATCTAAAAACATTCAGACCTAGCTTTTATGATCACATTATCCTAGGCAGGGGGTCAGACTCAATGATCTATTGAGGTCCCTTCCAACTCTAGCATCTATGAATCAGTGAGCTTTAATTCTCCCCTTCATAACTGTTATATTTCTAGTATAGATTATGAGGAACTAATGACATAGTGACATCCTTAACAGGAAAAAGAGTTATAGGGACATACTATTATAAAGAATGATAATAAAGTACAATTTCCTTTTTACTCACATTACCATGTTGAGTCTTAGAGGTGGCTTCATCACTTTGCCGTATTTAAAATAACTCAGTGCTACTTGTACTATAGCTATTACAAATACTGTAAAAATGGAAGGATAATGTGATCGTAAAAGCTAGGTCTGAATGTTTTTAGTTGTTTTCTTGATGGTATCTCATTTGATTTCTGCTTTTTGGATACTTCAGTATTTGGCATAGTAAATTCCTGCATTATTGGTTGCTGTGCGGCTAAGATGTAATGGGTTCATAAATCCAAGACCCAAGACATGCTATAGATATTTAAGTTGTGCTGTGTATTGAGCAGAAAAAAGAAATCATTGAAAAAATCAGTTTTAAAAGAATAACAAAATGTGGTGTTTGGGTCATAAAACATGTTTTTGATTTTTTTTTTTTATATAAATGCAATTCGTTTATTCTATACATCATTTAAATGTTCTGTTTAAAGAAAGGAATTTCTCAGTTTACAGAAGGCCTCAGAATTTTTTAAAAAGAAACTAGTAAGTTTAGGAATCTTGTTCCACAAGTTTTACTCATGTTGAGTAATTGTCATGTGATGGCTTGTAGATTTCCAATATTTCTGTATTCTAAGTAAAGACTACTGAAGATGAGTTGAGTAGGAGTTGTAGAATTTGGTTGTAGATTGTTGACGGAGTAATGATGTACATTTCCTATGGTGGTCTCTGATAAAACTATAACTGCTCTGTCTAAATGTTTTCTACAAAATGGAGTGATAGTCAATGTTAGTATTAGTATATTTATATTGCACTGCTCTGTGCTGAATAGTAGGCTGAACTTTGCTTTTCTTGGTCTGCTATTTGGTTAAGTTATTCAGTTGTTTATGTTTTTGTTATTTTAAAATACGGAAATTATTTCAAACCAAAGACATAACTGGGCAGGGTGACCTGGGCAGCCACCTATGGCATCAGTTTGGGGCAGGATGGGGGGGTGGGTAGGGAATGGGTGGAGGAGGTGCAGGAAGAAAATGACTACTATGATCATGCCAGTGGTGTGGCAGTGACCAGAATTTGCTGTTGTCTCTGTAGATGGCAGCTGCCCAGCTGCATTGTGTTCCTCTATTGCCAAAAGAGTTGTGGCAGGGCATGGTTGCAGAGCTGTTAAGGCATCTTGCTACATCTCCAGAGGCATGTATTTGAACTTTTTTCTGGATTTTGCAGAAGGCTGTCCTTACTTGGGCATGGTGCCTGATCATTCAGGCTGGGGAATCAGCTGGTATTGAGTGCCTGGTCATTCAGGCTAGGGAATCAGCTGGATGTCATGCTTTTGGCCATAGAAACCTGGTGTGCCTTAACCATGGATGGCCACTGGGCCATTCAACTGAAGTGGACCTTTGACTGTGAAGGAATAGTGCACATTTGTTGTGTGCAAATATTTGTATTGCAGCCTTCAATAGAGTGCAACATCAGTAATCTCAGGGCCAAATCAACTTTACTTAGTGCATAGGTTTGTGATCCTAGCTAGATCCTATGTTAGTGCTACAGAGCCCATTACTCCTTACATGATGAGAACTTGAGAACTAGCATTGTGTTAAACCTTTGTTTTGAGACAAAAATTAAGAAGAGGTGATTACTTTTGTATTCTCTCTTCTCCTCTTTGTACATTCATGCAGCATTAGGCATCGTCAAACACATAGTCTCTAAAATCTGTGCGTTGAATGGAGAGTGATTCGGAGATAGCATTTTGGAAGAGATTGTACTTGAGGGAGATGCAAACTTGCAGTGCATGGGGAGCTGGATAGGTTGCATGCTGTGTGGCCAATCACTTTATGGTGCACAGCAGAAAGTGGTGAAAACCTCATTCCCACCCTCATATTTTGGGTTTTGGGAACCCCCCTCCACCCACCAAGAGTGCATTGAGGGATGCACAATGCACCAGGAGTGCACAATGCACCAAGAGTGCATTGTGCTCACAGAAGTACAGGGCTTCTTGTAAACATTTTCTCCCCTTTTTGTTAAGTTCTGTCTTACATGCATATTTCCACATTGTTTCTTGAACCCCGCACTTGGAGCAGGTAGCATGTAGTTTCATACAGGGAGCCTCTATATGTGATGCAACATCGCTGTAGCAATGTGCTATGCTGACATAGCATCCACAGGCAAGAACGGTGATGCCGCACCTACGTTGCCATAGTGACACGCTCTCCTGTTATAGCATGTTGCTACGTCAGTGTAGTGCCTAAAAATAACCATGCATGGTGCAATAGAGGGTGTCACTGCGCCATCTTTTAGTACTTCCAAAAGGAAGTACTAAATGATGGCACAGTAACAGTGCCACCATAGTTGCACGGGTAGAAGTGCCCACTGAGTCAAAATGCTAGCACCAAATGTATAATACAGGTTCACTGAAGCAAAGATGAGGTTTTTTTTTAAACTGTGGAATACACCAGGAATCCTTGGCTAGAAATAACTACAGAAAGTTAATCTTGCTGCAAATCAGAGTAATCCAGTAAAAAGCCGTGAAAATGTACGTCAGTACTGAGGGTCCAAAGAGTGGAGCAAATTCAGTAAAGTACACCTCCATCCTCCTTAGCACCCACCTGGAGTCTCACTGACTAACAGGTTTGCCTACTCTAAACCAGTTGCAGGTGTTTGAAGTCCACCACATTTTTTCCACAGTGTGTGTTATTACTAAAGGGTTCTGTAAATTTAGTGTAACTTAGTTACTGGGTTACTAGCTAACCATGAAAATGAGTTTTGATTTTTATACACATAGGCATATGGAAAATCTTAAAGTATGTCCAAGATCCATAACAATTATTGTTCTATAAATTGCCTTATCCAAGTGCTTTAGGGTCCTAGTACTCTATATGGCTGTTACTTTCATACTTTTAACTAAATATGTAGTAGTAAGTCTGCTTTTTACTTGGGATGGGAGTACTTTATAGTTGCCTACATTTCTATACATTTGTTTTATCTTATGTAAAAAGGAATGCTTGTACGAGGAAATCTTCAAGAGCTATCAAATATAATTTTGTACTATGGGAACGCCCACCTTAAAGTTATTTTCTTAAACTCACCCACAAGACTCATTTTAAGTTAAGTAACAAAAGCATTTACTTTCAGCTATTTAAAAATATGCATTGAGCTGCAAAGACATGCACTTAACTGACTTTTGGGGTCATCTTCCTTACTGCTAAATTACACCAGTTTTGTTATGTCATTCCAAGAATTAGATTAAAATCTCATTAGGCTAGGAATATCTCTGTGTGCCTTGACATACATTACTTTTAAAGCCTCAAAGAAAGTGGCCCAAAGACCTGTATGTCTGGGCAATGATTAATGTGCTAGTAAGATGGACACTACTCTGTCACAACATTTTTTCAGTACTGGTATTTTGTTTTATTATCCTGCTGCTTGTTTTTCAGTATGTCACATTTTCTGTGAAGATTTTTTCAGAGACAGTATTGTGGTCAGAACTTTTTTTTAAAAAGCCCCAATTTGTTGGAAACTTGTGTCTTCTCTTCACAACTGCTTTTATTACACTGGATCTACTGTGGATGGAAACTAAATAATGGGACAAATTATTTGTTGACTTTGTGTATCTATGTAAATGGTCCACACCATAGGCTAGGGATGGATTCTAAGGAGTGCTGTTAAGTGAATATATGCCACCTTTGTGATAGTCCTACAGTGAAGAAAATCTCTGGATCTAGGATTTTGAAACGGAGGGCCTCAGACAGTGTGGTACACCATCACATAATACAACACACATTTTTCTCCAGTTAAAGAGAAACTAGAAATTTACTAATGTGGTAGAGGCCTAGGGATATATTTATTCAATGTAAGATCAAAGCAAAAAATATATATAATTTTATAGGAATGTATGCTGATGTGAAGGGGGGGCAAACTAGAGGCCAGGGCACAAGTTGGTCCACCCCCCTGCCTCGGACAGTCTGCCCTAACTCATCTACCATGACTTGAATGTTTACAAATATAACAAACGGGAGGCTGCCCACTCACCACCCTGATGCCAGGGGGCACTATCCATGGCTTCGAACCTTCCCTACAGCATGGCCCATGCCTCACAGATGGCATCCAGATCGATATTGGTCTGAGGCTGGGGCAAATTCAGTCCACCATTGGGTTCCATTCTGGCTCACACTCATTCTGCCCCCCTCTCACAGGGGCCTTTAGCATCCTGCCCATTGCTAGGGTACACTCCACTGCCCTTGTTCCCCTTGAGTGGCCCCTTTTGGGCCATTGGGCTTTGCTGCTTTAATTTTGGTAGGACACACAACACTTTGGTTCCCTCAAGTTCCCCTACTTATGCCAAATACCAGGCTGACTCTGGCATGAGCCCTCACTGGCCCCTTGACACTGCTGTCACCCATGGGGGTTGGCCCATGTACTGTCCTTCAGGCTGCCCTTGCTGCCCTACTCAGTACCCACTGGTGCAGCTCTTCAAGCCTCTTTCAGTGGCCCTACTCTGCACAGCATACACACAGTCCTTCAAGTGCCCCTTTTTTACCCTAGTCTGTGCGGGCCCTCACAATACCCTTTCACCACAACAGTGTCCCCTCTAGGGCCTCCGGGACTGTTTGTCCCTGCTGGGCTCAGGTGCCTACTAATGGGCACGCCTGGCCCCAGTGCTCCCACAGCTCCACAGGAGACTGGTAGGGGGAGCACAGTGGGGTACATGCCCCACCTAGGACTGGTCCCCTACTTGGCACCGCTCAGGATGGGATAGTTGTTTCGCTGCATGGACCGGCAGTATGTTAGGTGAGGGGTATAGGAATGGAGGTAAGGCTTTTGGCCTTAGACACAGGAGGCACCAGCCACCCCTGTACAGTTCTCACCAATTACCCACCAGATGGTGGGGGCCAGGGTTAAGGTACCCCTACCCACCTTTCACAAGGAGGGGTACCTGGTCTGGTATTTCTTTGGGGCTGTCCCATGACAGATAGCTCTCTCAGACCTGCCTTACCCAGCAGGGTCCAATTTTAAGTCATGCCCAGAACCAGGAGCCTCCAAACCTCCCCATAGCTCCTGCCCTTACCTCCAAGATGTCCCTGAGCTGTAGCTCAGCCAGCTGATGTTTCTTTCTTAGCAGCTGGCAGCAAAAGGCTGCCTCACCCTATAAGAACTTGGTCCTAAAATGGCCACCCTAATCAGGCACCTGCTTGCTGCCTGCCTTCAGCCCTTAAAGTGGCAGGCACCAAAGGTGCACTTCCACAGATGATTTGCTTGGTTATTTATAAAGTTTAAAAACACAACACACTAGTTAAATATAGTCAAAAGAGATTTTTTTTATTGGGTTGGTAGTCATTATAATTAAATAGGCATCTCTTATTCAGATCCTTAAAACAAAATCTAGTTTTCTTGAGTGTCTTTATGGTGCGTCAAACACTTCACTGTCTGTTGTCTCCACACCTGAGTTTATGTTCACCTGAGTTAATGTTACCACACCTGAGAGAAGCTTTTTAGCTAGAGCTAAAAAGAGTCTGCAGGGCTGTGAAATTGAAGGGAGACATTACCAGGAACAGCTAACAGGTAGAAAAATTGCAAAAGAAAGGATAGCTTGAGTAATGAAAGTTCAAGACTATTAACAAGGAGAGAGGGCCATTAACACCTCTGGAAAGAAGAGAGATTGGCAGGGATCAGATAGATTTTAATGAGCCATGAAGTCAATTGATTCCCTCAGAGCTGCCTGAATTGAAATGCTGCTGCCCCTCTGGGGAAGTTGGTTTAAAGCTTGAGTGGAGCAAAAATCAAAGGAGGGTGCAACTGCACCCCACCTAAATCTGCCCCTGCCTGTGCCTGTGCAGTATTGGGCATAGACAGAGGAAACTGCCTTAAGTAAAAAGTCTTGATTCTTGTCCTGGGTTTTGGGCTTTCTTCTATCAGTAAATCCAGCTGTTGCAGGCATAAATGGCACAGGCCAAACTTTACCCCTGCTCTGTTGTGAGACCTGAAGCTGACAGGGAAACATTAACTGAGAATGTCTCCCTCCAGTGTGGCTGAAAACTCACCAGTGGCAACCTGCCACCACTAAAATACATTGAAGTAGTCCCACTTGACAAGCAATAATTACATGGGTGGACAGTACAGTATTTCAAGCACGGTACCTCTCAACCTAAAATTCCCACAGCCCAAGGTAGTGGTGTGTAAACAGTGACAGATTGAGGCTTAAGCTACTTAAGCTACAGTTTAGGGCCTCACAATATGGGGGGCCTCTAAATAAGAAAAAATACCTGACTCAATATCAAGTTTTATAATAATCAGTTAGTAGATAAAGGAGATATGGGAAAATGAGTCTTCGGATATGGACATTTTTGTTCTAATATGACAAAATATACATACATTGGATTATTTTTATTGTGTGGGACCTCTTAAACTGGACACAGTTTAGGGTCTCAGCATGCCATAATCCGGCACTGTGTGAAAATTTACTTCATGATGGTAAATGGGGACATCATCACTGAAATCAGGCTTCAGGGTAAAAAAATTATTTGTATTACAGTGGGAAATGTTGTAGAGTCATAGGATTTTTGAAAACCTAGATTTTTAACTCTGCCTTCTGTCAGAAGCTACAGGAAAAAATGTATGGGCTGTCAGCATGGGAAGTTGACAGAGGGTGCAGACAGATGTTAGGACCTCAGTCTAACTCATGGCACTTTACATAAAGAACCATGAGGCAGAGCACCCTGAGTGTCTCTCCCCCACCCCCAACCCAACAGACATTTGCCTGTTGGAGTTGGGGGGGAAGGGGGAAGGGGGCTGCAGGCAGCCTGCATCTGCCCAGGCCAGCAGATGGAGTGCTCCAGCAGCCTTCCAGGGGGCTGCCAAATTGCCCTTCCCCCAGCCCCACCCCCTTCCCCCAACTCCAAGACTGTCAGCAAGGGAGCTCCCAGCTGCTGAATGGCCAGAGCTGAAGGTTGGGGGGGATCGGGGGTCCCCACACCTTGTGGCCCCACTCCAGCCACTGTGGCTTGGGTATTGGGGGGATCTGAGTTAGGCCCCTGAGGCAACAGGGCTCCATTCTTCCCTGCCTTCCCTGCTCCCAGCTCTGGCCATTCAGCAGCTGGGAGCAGCCAACATGGAGCTGAGGGGGAGGGGAGGGAATGGAGTCCCCTTACCTTGGGGGCCCCAATACCCCAGCCATGGTAGCTGGGGTGGGGCCACAAGGTGAGGGGCCCCGTTCCTCACCCCTACCCACCAGCTCTGGCCACTCAGCAGCCAGCAGCTCCCTCTCCTTTCCCCTGACAGCCAGGGCTGAAGGGCTGGACACCAGCCCAGCCCTGATCCTCCTACAAGAAAAAATTAAATCTGGAGGGAGCACAAGTTCTCTAAGGCTGTGTGTAGACAAAATGAAAGGTGTGTGTGCACAACACTTAGAAGAGCTAAATGCTTTTGCACTGCTTTAATGGTGTTGGTGTTTGCACCTGTCAGTGGCGTATTGCGCATTAATTCTAGCTGCTGTACGTAATTCGGTGGTGTAATGTGCCTTAAATGACTTGGGGCACAAACTCCTGAAAGGAGTTTTAGTTTGCTGCCCCTACAGCTGTGGAGTGAAGCACCAGGCTCTGTGCAGCTCAGGGGCTCTTCAAGAAGCCCTGCAGGCAGCTTGGCAGCAGCCCAGGAAACCAGGCTCCACCCAAGAAAAGCAGCGAGCCTGATCTCCTGTCTCTCCCCCCCCCCGCCCCCCCCAAGCCTGCCTGAGGTGTGCAGGGGCTGGGTGCTTCCCTTCATGGCTGCAGTGCCCTCCGGGACTGCCGAAGCCAGGTGTCTGTGGGTGGGTGCTGCCAGAGGTGGAGTGCACTGCTGGCATGGAGGGAAGCACCCCCCAACCCCCCCACAGCCCAGAGACCGCTCCACCTGCTGGCAGCTTATCCTCCCCTCCCCGCCGGAGAGGCAGGTAAGTCAGCGGGGTATGTGCACGAAACAGGGATTTAATCAGCCCTAAATTGAAGCTGTGTTTTTTAAAACCCACCGCTTAAATTTAGGGCCCCTGTTTCATCTACACACACCTGAACTTCACCAGTATTAATTTTTCATGTGATTGGCCATTTTAAAAGCACTGTGCAGCCATGTTCATGTGTTAAGTCACAGGTGTAGAGTACTTTCAGGGGCCAGATTGTTCACAGTCTTCTGTCTGTGCCTGCAGTTCCTGAAGTAGATCAAGAAACTGTCGCTTTGCAGGCAGCAGGTGGATCAAATATGGGGTGCCAAGGTGAAGTCAGCAGCTGCTTTTAGTTGCCTCTGAGTTTGTGTGTATGGTTCCCAACCAGTTTTATGTGCAAGTGTGGTCCTTCTTAACCTAAAACTTCCAGAGCCCAAGACAGTGGGATGTAATTTCACATAGATATATAGACCTTTCATCACTGAAATCCAGTGCTGAAGTAAATGAGCTAGGACCCTGTCAGTCAGATCCTTGGTGTCAGTCTCTTTTAATTTAGGAGCAAATGATGATCTCTAGCTTTAGGGGAAAATGAGGGTTTTATCCAGAGGGGATTCTATGTGGATCTCTGGAAACAACACCATCTTATACCCAATCTTAAACAGCTTATGGAAATGCCTGGGCATGAGTGAATCCATATATCTGATACTTTCGATTGGAATGATGTAACCTTTTCCCTTTCAAGAGCTATATTCTATATCTTATTTCTAGCCACATAGAGTAAGAATCAGAAAAGGGCTCTGTCTGAAGAATCTGAACAAGATCCTAAAGGAAATCTTATTTTCACAGCCCCCTTACCTTTTCATGGGCAATTCTGCTTTGCATACCAATTTTTTTTTAAACTTTGATCATTACCATTTGATCTTACAACTGCTACCAGGGTCTTTTCCTGGACCATGGCAGTGTATTAATACTGACTCTAAGGAAGAAATAAATTCACTTTATTTCTTTTGGTTAATTATTTTTCCGGTCTGTACACAGAATGTTATGGTTTCCTCAATATCTTGGATTCATGATGACCGCAGAAATATCGTGCCAGGCAAGTCAATCATG
>NW_017729022.1:34127333-34148068 GCF_001723915.1 Gavialis gangeticus
CCTGTCAGTGGCGTATTGCGCATTAATTCTAGCTGCTGTACGTAATTCGGTGGTGTAATGTGCCTTAAATGACTTGGGGCACAAACTCCTGAAAGGAGTTTTAGTTTGCTGCCCCTACAGCTGTGGAGTGAAGCACCAGGCTCTGTGCAGCTCAGGGGCTCTTCAAGAAGCCCTGCAGGCAGCTTGGCAGCAGCCCAGGAAACCAGGCTCCACCCAAGAAAAGCAGCGAGCCTGATCTCCTGTCTCTCCCCCCCCCCGCCCCCCCCAAGCCTGCCTGAGGTGTGCAGGGGCTGGGTGCTTCCCTTCATGGCTGCAGTGCCCTCCGGGACTGCCGAAGCCAGGTGTCTGTGGGTGGGTGCTGCCAGAGGTGGAGTGCACTGCTGGCATGGAGGGAAGCACCCCCCAACCCCCCCACAGCCCAGAGACCGCTCCACCTGCTGGCAGCTTATCCTCCCCTCCCCGCCGGAGAGGCAGGTAAGTCAGCGGGGTATGTGCACGAAACAGGGATTTAATCAGCCCTAAATTGAAGCTGTGTTTTTTAAAACCCACCGCTTAAATTTAGGGCCCCTGTTTCATCTACACACACCTGAACTTCACCAGTATTAATTTTTCATGTGATTGGCCATTTTAAAAGCACTGTGCAGCCATGTTCATGTGTTAAGTCACAGGTGTAGAGTACTTTCAGGGGCCAGATTGTTCACAGTCTTCTGTCTGTGCCTGCAGTTCCTGAAGTAGATCAAGAAACTGTCGCTTTGCAGGCAGCAGGTGGATCAAATATGGGGTGCCAAGGTGAAGTCAGCAGCTGCTTTTAGTTGCCTCTGAGTTTGTGTGTATGGTTCCCAACCAGTTTTATGTGCAAGTGTGGTCCTTCTTAACCTAAAACTTCCAGAGCCCAAGACAGTGGGATGTAATTTCACATAGATATATAGACCTTTCATCACTGAAATCCAGTGCTGAAGTAAATGAGCTAGGACCCTGTCAGTCAGATCCTTGGTGTCAGTCTCTTTTAATTTAGGAGCAAATGATGATCTCTAGCTTTAGGGGAAAATGAGGGTTTTATCCAGAGGGGATTCTATGTGGATCTCTGGAAACAACACCATCTTATACCCAATCTTAAACAGCTTATGGAAATGCCTGGGCATGAGTGAATCCATATATCTGATACTTTCGATTGGAATGATGTAACCTTTTCCCTTTCAAGAGCTATATTCTATATCTTATTTCTAGCCACATAGAGTAAGAATCAGAAAAGGGCTCTGTCTGAAGAATCTGAACAAGATCCTAAAGGAAATCTTATTTTCACAGCCCCCTTACCTTTTCATGGGCAATTCTGCTTTGCATACCAATTTTTTTTTAAACTTTGATCATTACCATTTGATCTTACAACTGCTACCAGGGTCTTTTCCTGGACCATGGCAGTGTATTAATACTGACTCTAAGGAAGAAATAAATTCACTTTATTTCTTTTGGTTAATTATTTTTCCGGTCTGTACACAGAATGTTATGGTTTCCTCAATATCTTGGATTCATGATGACCGCAGAAATATCGTGCCAGGCAAGTCAATCATGGCCTTGGGATGGGAATTGATACTAAGTTTCATCTCATGTCAAAAGAATGTTATCAGAAGATAACAATATGGATAAAAGAGATGTCATAGAAACAAGAAGAAGTTCTCAGTGGAGCCTACTGTGAATGCTGATCGCATATGAAGTCATGCTTCAGTGAACTAGAGTTCACACAAGAGTTATCCAGTAATTCCTTTACCACATGTTTTGGCAAGGTCAAGGTCACTTATTCAAAGGTAAATATTCAAGGTCAAGGTCACATATTCAAAGCATCAGATCTTTTTGGAAGATCTATCCATTAGTAAACTAGGAAGAGTAATTAAGTCAAAGTTAGTTGTGGAGAAAGGAAAAGACCCATTTAGGTTCCAGTTAATCATAGAGAACAGGAACCAGAAAGAAAGAGCATAGCATCTGCTTCAATAGAAACTAGTGATTTGTTGTGATCTGGGAGCATTCTTCCTTCCAGGAATGTGAATTGCTTTGCTCATGTCAGTCAACAAATATAGGAATTTTTTCCCTGCATGTGTCATGGATTACCCAAGGGGAGTGCTTACTCAGGACCCCAGCCCAATTTGGTCTCTCTGGGGACCCCCTAAAGTTAGCCCAGACATGGCTTCTAGGGTGGGGTGAAATATGGCTTCTTTTGACTCTGAGACTCTGGTCTTCTGGTCTGTGACCCTCTCTAGTTATCCATAGCTCTCCAATACACCTCCTGTGAGGGACTTCAGCATCCTTTAAAAGGGTGAACATCCTCCTTCCAGTGAGGGTGAAGAACATCTAGTGAGTTCCAGGCAGCAAAGCAGACAGCAGACCACACAGTGAGAAGACCTTGCCTCCTCCAAAGGGTTAAGCAGTCCCTCTGTCCCTAGTCTAGCCCACACAGCCCCAAGCACCCCAAGATTAGCTCAGCTGTTCTGTTTCTCTGGTTTGCACAGCCCTGAATACCCCAAAGTAGTTCTGCTCTTCCCTGTCTTCAAACACTTCAGCTCTCAGGCCGACTCCCTGTTTTTCAGGCTTCCTAATCCATTTTCCCATACTTATCTTCCTTCTTCCTCCTCCAGGGCAGTGGGGTATCTTCTTCCAAAGATGTTACCAAGGATATAGGCAAGGCAGCTCTAGCTTCAGATTCTTTTAAACCCTTTATTGTTCCTTGTATGAGACAGTTAGGGAAATAGAGGCATGTGACATTACAATATTGTGAACACATTTAACCCAGAAATATGACACTAAAAGCATAGCCTGTCACAGTCATCACTTATGTGGCAGCAGAAATTGCTCAGTAGCATGGGATCTGCACCCAGAAGGAGATTGACTCATACACCAGTTTGGGGAAGCTCTTTGTCTTGAAACAGGTGTGAAGAGCAGCATGGCCTCTCTGTTTTTCATGACCTAGGGCATTTATACATGCACTTTTTTCCCACGATGCACCAGAGGCCCACCACTTCAGAGCAGACTCAATTAATCAAGTCTCTGGAGCAGACTCATGTATTTTGCCACTCATACAACTGCATGTGGTACAGCACAGTTCGCCTCAGCTTGCATGCAGAGCAGATTTGATTAATCAAGTCTGCTGTGCATGCAAGCCGAGGCGAACTGTGCTGTGCCATGCGCAGCTGTATAAGTGGTGAAAGGCACGTCAGTGCACAGAAAATGGCAATGGTGCGTTTTTCAACCAAAGCACCTCCTAGGTGTTTTAGTTCAAAAGTGCGCCGCTGCCATTTTCTCAGTGCTGATGTGCATTTCACCGCTTATACAACTACATGCATCGCAGTGTCGGGTACATGTGTAAAAATGCCCCTAGAGGCTACATGCAGAGATTCAGAAAGCCTAAGGTAGAATCTATTTAATCTTTGTGAGTTTTTCTAAGCTGTGTAGATTGAACTGATGATAAATTGAACTGACATTCAGTGGTAAGATGGCCAAGAATGGCAGAAACCTGCACTGGCCCAGGTGAGGGGTCTGGGGGTGCTCACATGCACCACTCCTCATGGCAATACTGGAGGGCACAGCCAGGAGACAATCTCTCCCCAGCTTCTCCCCCTCCCCAGTTGCCCGCCTCTCTGAGTGGGGGAGACTACACGGTGTGGGGCCTTTTTGTCCCCACATCCCTGCAAGCTGGGAAGAGAATGCACCCCGCTCCCCAGCCTGGCATTGGACCCCCCCTAGCCAGGGTCTGCACAGTGCAGGGTTGCCAGTGATGGACTGGGGGGGTTACATTCCCCTTGCTGCCACCCCCAACCCTGAGGCAGCAGCTGGGTAGGGGTTGGGGCTGCGGTGATCCTAGCCCAGCTTTCCAGGCTGTCGGGGGATGACAAGCCCCTGCCATGGGGGCTTTTCCTCCCCTTGCGCTGTGCTGACCTGGGCTGAGGGGGTAGGGGATGGCAGGTGTCCATTCCTCTACTTCCTGTCCCACCACAGTGACAGGCACAGGCAGAAAGCAGGCTTTTCTGTCTCGGCTCTATGACAGCTCAGGGTGGGGCTGACCCCGCTCTGCCGGAGCAGGCAGCACAGCTCAGGGCTGCAGAGCATTCTGCAATGCTGGGGAACTGTGAATTAACATGAATCTGTAAAGGATCTGGGACAGTTCAATAAACTGGTTAAACTTAAATCAGTTATGTCTGATACTACATCCATCCTGGTTTATTTTAAACCAGTTTCAGCCATTTTGAAAGCAGTTTATATGCACTGAGCTTCTGTTACAGGTTTAAACTGGTTTCCAATCACTTTTACCAGTTTATGTTTAAATTCTGTCCCTAGCCAGAATGAAAAGTAATGGAGAATTTCATATAAATCTGGGCAAAGGTTCTGCTATGATTCTCCATGTCTTCCATATTTCCCCAGGACCATACAAAAGTAGGAAAGAAAGGGAGGAAGTGGTACTGTGCTAAACAGGCCATAACCTTCGGAGTATCATTGTGCCAACTTCAGCACCCTCAAACGTGCTTCTCTGAGCAACCTACTTCTTAAATGGGAAGCACTGTAGCTCTGCACATCATGTGAATTTGGCTGGATAATTAGAGGGATAAATGACTAATACTGTCAATCTGTGATTCCAACTACCCCACCATGGTACTAATTAGACCCATTGATGCTTCTGGCTGTTTTGCTTTGGTTTAGGTAGAACAGTGCAGTCTTTACCTCATGTGGTAAATTTACTGTATAATCGTGAGTTATTGTCCTCAGGCCTAATTAACCTGGCTCAGAACTTTCCAGTGTCTCTATCTCACAGTGGTTGTGTACTATTGCAAAAAACTCCCTCCATCTAGAACTAGACAGTTTCAAAACAAGTATGCATTTGAACTGATTTCCTAGAAACTGGAAGTTAAACAGTAAGACTTATTTTACTGACTGAAGAAAAGTATATCGATTGCCACATTAAATAAGTGCACCCTAAGGGAAGTCAAGGTATAACAGTCACAAACTGCTGGAAGACAGTTTTAGACTGGACATAAGAAAAAACTTCTTTACCATCTGAGTCTCTGGAGTCTCGAATAGACTCCCCCCAGAAGTGGTGCAAGCACCTACTCTGGATACCTTTAAGAAACGCTTGGATGCTTATCTTGCTGGGGTGATCTGACCCCAGCTGACTTCCTGCCCCTTGGGCAGGGGGCTGGGGCCAATGATCTCATAAGGTCCCTTCCAACCCTAATGTCTATGAAATCTATGGAAGTACAATGTACTAGGAAGGCTCTTGTGGTTGTATGAATGTATCCAAGAAAAAAGGTCAAGTGTCTATATTATAACACCCACAAGATTATCAAGAAAACAAGTTTCATGTAAATCTTGACAATTAATATATCCTTGATTCCAGCCTGTGACATTTTGCACTCTCTGGAGTTTGGCGCCCCTAATGGCCAGCCTGGCCTGCCCGAGTTCCCTGGCCTCCTCCACCTCCTATCTCTCATCTGCCATGATTTGATGTTACATATGTGAAGGGGAGGCTGCCCATATGGGCCTGAGTGGCCTAGTCCTTGGTGCCTCTTACTTTTCTGCCCTCACCCCATGGGTATACACCCTTTTGAAGAGGACCTTAGTTGCCTTAGTTGAAAAGGGCTAGACTCCGGACCTCCAGCCACCCCTATAAATCATACCCATGCCTTGCAGATGACTCATTTGCCTCTTGTAGGGGAATCTCTTGGTCCCATATAGACACTGGGCACCTCAGGCCCCAAACCCTTGTCCAGGCTTCAGCCTTCTTGGGCTCTGCCCTTTTTATCTGGCGAAGACCCCGTAGACCAGGTTCACTGCCCTGGACTCGGGCTCCTGGGCTCCAGCCCCACAAGTCTTTGACCAAAATTGGTCTCACAAGTACAGAGTATCCCTGGCACCATTCTCTGTGGCCTCCAGACCTTGTCTGCAGCCACAGCTTAGTCCTCTAGTCATGAACTTTAAGAAAAAAAAGAAACACACGAAGAGTTAACCATCTGATTTTAACTCAGACTTAACCCCTTCAGGGCCATAACCATCAGATGAAATTCTGAAATTGGGATCTTTCTTGGATAAACTAGTGTCTGTCTTTTAGTTCATACAAATAGTTCTCACCTTTGCCATAGCCAAAGTTTATTCTCAAAATAAATTCAAGAAATATTCTTCCTTCTGTCAAGCATCCCATTCCAATATCTAGGAGCAGTGACATTATTAGGGCCATGAAAATGTGTCTCATGTAGTGAGATCTACTGTATGATTATGGGGCCACTGGTACACAAATTCATCACATTTTCATATTAGCCATTTAGCCTTTAGTCAATGTCATTATTTTAGCAGAAGCTTTCTCCCTGCCTCAGTGATCACAGAAGGACAAAGGATATATTATATATCTTATTTTTGATGACTGTTTAATGGATGATTCTGCTTTCCACCCTGGAGGCACACTGCTGTGAAAGTCTCATTTTAATAAATTTGTGGATCTTCCTTCAGATACTAGGACAATTCATCTGTATTTATCTGAAGATTTTCCTTTCTTCAGGTAATGAGGTTCACTGATCTGACCCACTTTGGAGACAAATGGATCTTCCAGAATAGAAATGGAAATTGATATAAAAAGATTCACATTTATTTCAGTAGAATTATCTCCATACTCTGCTATATGAGAAATTCCTTCAAATGTGATTAATGTTATCTGCAAATTAGGAAAGTAGAACAGAATCATGTCAGCTAGAGTCAATTTCATGGGTTAGGTCATTTTGCTTTTCCAGTAACAGACCTGTTTATGCCCCCACCCCCTGGTCTTCTATACTTTACCTCAGAAACCCTGAGCTGTCTGAAATAGTCTGACCGGTTCAATTTATTTTGACATACTTTTGCTCTTCCCAACTTTTTTTTTTTTTTAATGCTGAGTATTTGCTGCATCAACCTAGACTTCTAAAATAATTCCTTGCACTGGATACTGATCTGGAATACGTAATTATTTTACTTTTATAGTTATTTTTGCACTATATTTAATAAGCTGTGTATTGATTGCCTTGATGCAAGTAAATTGAAAAAGGATTTAGATTTGGTCACAAAGCTGTCACGTGCGTTCCAGGTTTTTGCAGTTTTCTGAATTAATCACAAAGTTCTAATGATTTAGAATGCATTGTAGCAATTTGAAGATCTTTTTAACATTTATGAACAATTACAGGAACAAAATATACATGTTGTAGAGAATCGTCCATATAAAATATGGAATATATAAAATATATTTCAAGAAAACACTCACAAACTCTGTTTTGGGTCTTTATTAGGGCAGTGGATACTGAAAATATTTTTGACGTATGTTTATTCAGATTTCAAACAAATATGTTTCAATTGTGCTTGTACTTCTTTTGTGATCACCTTCTACATACAATTTTTCAAACAGGTTTATTGGCAGTAACTGAGTCATCTGCCTGGGGCGAAGCCTCTGGATATGTATGTGAACATGTGAATTTATCTTGAAAATGTGCCTGTTTTTATAGACTTTTGAGACTACCCAGTAACTCTGCAACCAAATCAAGTGATCTGTGTAGCAAGATAATATTTTTTTTAAATACTGATATAGCTGACTCTGATAGTATCAATTATAATTCTCAATTCATAATGGAAAACTTTCATCATTCACAGGAGATCCAAGTGTTTTATCCATCATACTTTCCAGTGAGTATAGTGTGTTCTCATGAGCCCTCTTTTTCTTGCCTCTTCAGCTAGAGCTAATACTCTCAAATTACATGTTATGCTTTTGTTCCTCAGAAATCTGATTTTACAGTGTAAGAAAGCATTAACCTTTACTAGGACACTGGAGAGCTTTAAAGCTGTCCACTTCTGTTTGCATAGCCTGGATACTGTCAAATACAGCATTAATATTGTTTCTAATATTTCATGTTTTCTGGCTAACTTAGGGCCCAAACCCAAGTGGATTACTTCCCACCCCACTGTAAGGTATGATGAGGAAATACACCATTTCAGGGGCAGTCTAAGCAAGGAATTGTGGCCCCAAGAGTCATAATGGGGAGTTACACAAACCTGTGAAGGGTCATTTCTGCTGGCTGGCACATTGTATTTGGTGGAGTCGCAGGTTTTTCCATTCTTTCCCCACCTACATTGGGGTGGGTAGAGAAAGCAGTAGCAGGATGGGGAGCAAACGTCCACAGAATGTTTTCCTCCTATCCAATGCTGAGTGGTGACCTGGGCTTTTGAATATCCTGTGCAGCACTGAAGACTTTGTATTTCACACAGAGGGTAAAGAACAGTGCTGGTTGGTACAGGTGGTGGGAGAAATTAATGTGTGTGTAATTACATGCAAGAAGTAGAACTAAGGTCCCATATATAAACACTGTGTAGTGCAATGAACTGGACAGGTTAGTTTCCCTTTGGGAGCTGTGTCCACTGCTGTGTACAGTTACCCTGAGATTTCTGTAAACCAGGTCGTGTTTATAGGAAGCGTGATAAAAATGGTTATAAAATATCAAGTCTACATGCATGTCTACCTTTACCTAGCGGCTTGCCATCTTTTAAAGAGAGACCTGCTGAGGATGCCTGCCACCTTCTCTTCTAACAACTGCCCCTTCCATCAAGAGAATCTCTTATCTTCACAGAAGCCCCTTATTAGTGTGTTTCTGAACTTTTTGGCTTTATACTTCCTTTACACTCTAGGAACCTCCTGGTTTGACAGTGTACCTGAAAGAACTTGAAAGTGAATGGTTCCTGCATTGTCTCTAAATGGCTAATGGGTGGCTATCAGAAACTGTTGTTCTTTTCTGCTTAAATACAATCAGCCTTTTCTTGGAATAACCCCACACTTTCATACAGTTAACTCCATTACAGCAATCAAACATATATAGACCAAATATTATGTTTAAGTTATTATAGAGCAAGCCCAAATACCTTCATACGATTAAATGAAAGAAGTTGTGAGTGCAAACAAGAGAAGCTGTAAATCCAGGTGTCCATGGTGCTTATTATCCTATTCGTTTGTCGCAGCTCAACCTAGAGTTTAAAAGAATGTCGTAAGAGGAATGAGAACATAGTAGTATTTGTATTTGATCCCATCTAGGCATTTTATTTTCATATTTCACACTTTAGATTCTGAAAAAGAAATGTGTATCATTGGAGTGTCTCAAAATATCTGATTTCATGGGTTGGTCAAACCACCATAAAGCTATCTTTCTACCCAGAACCTTTATTAGATTCCTTGGATCTTAGCACAGGCCATTCACCCCTAGGTTAGGGAAGCAATCATTCTCTCTCTTTAAAAAAAAACAAACAAATTAATCATATTGCTTACTCCATGAAATATGATCTATTGTGGATTTTTTAAAAACATGGTTGTTAAGTCTTTGTAAGAACTTTGCCTTTGTCTGACTGAGAATGTATGTTTTGACATCATCAATCATAAACAGTTCCTCTTCTTTAGTCTGTCATTCTTCAGACTCTTATGATACTAACAGAAAAATAGATATTACTTCTACACGTGGGTGTCCACCGATAGTACTTGCCTTTTTTTTATACCAGTGAAGGGAGGCATAATTGTCAAGAGTATGCACCAACTGAAATACAGGTATGAAGTATGTATAATGCTTGCTTTATGCTCACTTCTGTCTGTCAGCAGTAATTGCAGGAAGCTATACTAAATGTATGCTTCTTACTTGTATACATGCTTTGTAATGAGGCTCACACATTGCATGATGTGGCAGAGACTATATGCATTTTGACAAAAAACACAAACCTATCTAAGGCATCTAAACAAAACCCAAAATTATAATGTTGGACATTGCCCAGCTATGTATTCCATGTGTATTTTCCAAACACAAACAGAAGTATTATATTTTGAGAATGGGGTATTTAAAAGCACGTGTGCTGCCCTAAGCTTTGGTTCCACTGAAGTCAATGGAATTTCATTGGTTTTTGTGGGAACAGAGAAAAGCACGCTTCTGTAACTCCCACCTTAACCCCAAGGGAAACAAAGAAAGTGAGAACAAAAACAAATTCTCTATGTGGTGCAGTGGGAATTTTAGCTTTCCAAAACTCTGTTATCTACCATTACGCTTCCAAGTACTTGAGCCCTGACCCTTTTCACATATGCAAAAAAAGGTGTTTTCTGGTGCCATAGAGCATTGTTTCTCAATCTTGTAAGTAGCAAGTACCGCCTAACTTCTAAAAATGTTAATAAATACCCCAATACTAAATTTTTCAGGGGATTTTATGTTTACAGACTAATGTGTGCCATATGTTGGAAGAAGGGCTGTGTATATAAGGCTGTGATATGACAGATGGCTGATCTGATGTGGGTAGGGTTGCCAACTTCTACATCAGGGATGCAACTCAAGTATGTACCTGGGCTAGAGGTGATGTTGGCTAAAGCTAGGAGGGCTCAACCCAGTGTCACACACACTGTGGCACACCAAATTATTACTGGGGAATTTAAAGTGCTGCTCAATGCACAGCACACCAAATTTTTTGCCATAGTTTTGAGAGGAGGAAGGGGCAAGAGAGAGAGGGAAAGAGGGCGAGAGAGAGTGAGTGTTGGGGTACCCACATAGCCTCTGCCTGTGTCTCGCGTACCCCCAGGGGTACGCATACCACAGGTTGAGAAACTGTGCCATAGAGGAACAGAATCCTGCAATAGCATATGATGCTATTCGCACTTGTCTTGATATTGTCATACTCAGTAAAACTCAGATGTCCAAATGCAGCAAAGCCATCTCTTCAAGCAGTTAGGACTGTTTCTCTCAAAGGAGATTCAGTCTTGCAGAGTGGTAGACATGTTTGCTCTTTGTTTGGCTTCTTCCAGAGGCAAGGAAACTTTAAATCTGGGTGGAATCCCAGATGCGCTCTATCAACAGAAAGCTTGGAAAGAAACTGGTATTAAGTGACTTCCTAGACCAGTGGCTCTCAACGTTTGTAGAATCAGGGCATCCCTCTACAACTTTTTTCATTGGGGGGGCATTCCTGGTCAAGAACCATTGAACAATTCAAGTGTGCTCCATGTGTTTCCTATGGAAAGTACTTTAGAAAAGGCATAGAGGGGCCATGAAAAACCTTCCTGCATTAAAAGGGGGAGTTGGACCAGACTGATCAACATATATCTTTGAATCACTGAGCCTTAAACCAAGAGTATTCTGTTTCCTGCCTTGCAGCATTTCAAGACTCTTCTCTCTGATTAGGCTCCTGATTTTTAATCATTTGAAACAGGGCAGCATTGAAGAGTTAAACGCAGACATAGTGTGCAGTCTTTTATTTTCCTGAAAGCTGCTACACTGAGCTTGACAAGACTGCTTAAAAAAAAGAACAAAACTCCTTGTTGAGTCTGTGATATTGTCTCTCTAGCTCTGTCTCTTAAAGCAGTGAGCTAATTGTATCTCTTTGGTGAATTAATACGGAGTTATTTTAATGTCCTATGATTTGTTTTCTATATCAGTTTCCTTCAGTTACACTGCATGGCTCCTCCAGACTGTAGTTTGCTGCCTCAGTCTACCTCTGTGGTTCTCAGTCAGAGTCCCATGACCAGGTAAAAATGCCCCCTGTGGGCCTGACACATAGTGGAACCTGAAAGGTTGCAGGACACACTCTCCTGCCTGTGTTAAAAGTGTCTGATCAGCCTAAAGCAGGCAGGAAAGCTGGCTGGTGCCGCAGCCCTTCCTGGTGCGATCCCACACAGCATCTCCCAGGAGTGGAGGCATATGGGGCAAGTGGAAGAGTCCGGGTGCTTTCGTTTCCAAAAGGAGCAGGGGTGAAACTGAACTGGGAAGAGCTGCAGCACCAGCCAGCTCTTCTCCCTGCTATATGCTTATTAGATAGCACTAATACAGATGGAAGGAGAGTACAGAAGTTCTGCTGCTACTTGGGACACTTTTACTTGGCCATGGCCATGGCATCTTAGTTGAGACCCACTGTTCTAGATGCTCTGAATAGAAATAACCTTTTGAGATTTGGAATAATGCTGGCTCTTTACACATACTCTTACCTCTAAACGAAGTTGTGGGTAGTTGTACCACCTCTTTTTCTTCTCCTGAATGCTTTCAAAGGATCCTCTGATGATAACTTTGCTGGTATAAACTGATAGGTAATTTGGCTTAGAATATTCTAGATGGGTAGTCAACTAAAACAAACATTATGCACAGACATAGCATCATCTTTCAGTCAGCCGTTCTCTTTAAATGGTTCATTTTAAAAAAAAACAGTATCTTTAATGCAGATCTATGATGAAAGCAACCTATTAAGTTGTTTGTTGTCAATTTATGAGCAGCAGAGAATGCATTGTAAAAAATTTCTTGGTGTGCAAATAAATACACATCCTTCCATTCAGCAGGGAGATTACCATCAGTGCCTTTTCTTTTAAAGTAAGTGTTTAGATAATGTATTTTATATGAGCTCTCTGGGTTTGATAGATTACAATTGTACTGCCATTTCCAGAAAATATAATGGAAGATCTCTCCAGGAGGTGGAGTTTGCTTGGGGATGAGTAGCAGGAGGTGGTTGTAGAGTCAGGGAGGAAGTTTTATAAAAATGTGTTTTGTTGTGAATTTACTGTAACTCACCTAAATCTCTAGGTTGGTTGCAAGGTGTGGTAAATGATTCCTGCACCTATATCTAATTAAAAAACAATCAATAGGAAATGTTGATACTGGAACAGCAAGAGATGTAGACTGTTTAAGCTGATATAGGGTCAGATTCTGTTTTCCTTTAAACTGGTGTAGTGCCATTAGCTTCAGCAGAGTTGCACTAAATTGGCACTTGTGTCACTGAGAACATAATATAGGCTTTCATTTTGTAATTTTTCACTTCACTGCTTTTAAGTAGAGACAACTAGGTACCCCAGTTTCATGGAAATATGAAGCCTAGAGCATATCTTACAGCACCTAGAGCATATTTTACAGCACGAGACAATTATATTAAGAAAAAAAAGTTAATTTGATTAATCATTTCTTAATATAATCTACATTTTTTTTCTGTTTGCAAGATATTGCTGATGCCCTGTATTTGGAATAAAATGGTAAATCACGTTTTATCTCTGAATGGCTCCAGTTTAACCACTAAATATGCAAAAGACAACAACAACCAATTCTTTTAATTTGCCAAGGGAAGGACTCTGCAAGTAGTAGTTAATATAGTAAAAATAAAAATATCTTGCCACTGACAAGATGGGAATTGCAGCCTAGACTATAAAATTCCACTGATCACATAGTCACGTAAGAGAGGTTATTTATCTGAAATGTACTTCTGAAATCTCCCTAACTTTCAAGACAGTGTTGGAACTGAAAATTACATTGTTTTCCTTTAAAAATTGAAACTGTTTCTTCAAGTCTAGAAGTAAAAGCTTTGGGTGGGAAAAAGCATTTTCAGCACTATTGCTGTTTCAGTCCAGTAAGTCCAGGGTTGATAAAGAAAGTGATTTTTAGGAACACACTTGTATATACACAAAATGAAATTACTCCTGACTAGATGACCATTTTTTGTTTTCTTCCCCCCCACAACTCTTTAAGGTGTATCTAATAAATTCTACTCCTGTCTTCTCCTCCTCTGCCTCATGCTTATTGATATATATCTTCTATACTATCTAGATTTAAATTATCTCATTATTATTTAATGGCACTTAAAAGTAAGTGTAGTAAATCATTACATTAACTGTTCTTCACCCCAACTTGCTACTTTATTCCCTTATTTTACTAATGTATGTATCACATACTGACTGATGCTGAGGTTTGCTCATATTCTTTCATTCTCTCTCTCTGATTTACTCATTTTTCTTATCTTTTTGATGTAGTTGATGGTAATTTAATATTTATTTCATGTTCACTATCGCCACAAAAACTTAGTGTTTGCACAAAGGAAAACAAAAGACTATTTCTTAAATCCCTGCTCTTTCCTTAGATTCCTTAATCCCCATTCAATATTCTTTAGCCATAAGAGCTACGGACAGAGATTACACATAAAGCGGTATAACTGATCCAAAACTGGTTCAAATCTGTAACACAACACATGTTCAGTGCACATAAACTGCTTTCAAAATGGCTGAAAGTGGTTTAAGATAAACCTGGATGGATGTATTATCAGACTTAACTGATTTAGGTTAAATCAGTTTATTGAACCTCTATCGCAGATTCAAGTTAAATCTCAGTATCCCAGCATCCCAGGGGTATTTTGCACCTTGCCTCCAAATCCCCCTTTGCAGGGTGGGTGGGCTAGTCTTGACCCAAGGCGTCTGCTCCAGCTGACCAGGGAGGCATGCTCTAGCACCCCACCCCAGCTTCTGGCTTGAGCCACTGCAGGCATGTGGCTGCATTTCTGGAATCAAAAGTGAATATCTGTTCACTTGCTTCTCTTTTCAATCTGCACAGCTTAGACTAACCTGCAAAGATTGAATTGATTTAGCGTTGGGCTTTCTGTTTGTCTGTTCTTAGTTATGAAGACTGGTTGCACACTTCACATCAATGTCTGCTACTACTAAGTAGCTATGCTGTCACATTAGCAGTAGCACATACCTATTTGTTAGAGATCTATCATATTGTATTTTCTTGCATACAGCATGCCCTCATATATTATCTGCAACTGGTTTTCAGAAGCCAACTTGAAGAAAAAAGATCTGAGTAGCAGCAAATAAGGAGCTGAGTCAGCTGCCAGCCCCACCCAGGATGTAGTTGGCTCAGGGCTATGTGGTGGGTCCAACCCAGCACACCAGGTGTAGCTGTCGACTAATGCTGCATGCCATCCTGGTCTGGTATGTGGGACTATGTCATCTAGCTAGGGGCCTCCCTATGGGTTCAGAAATTTGGCAGCAGAGGAGCAGCGGGAGCATTAATAGTTGCAGCAGTTTACACTACCGCCTTTCCCCTGCTGCCTTTCTGGACCCGTGGAGATCTGTTTTTTCTTGCATGTAATGCAAACTGCCATTTTCACAACCTGGTTTTGGGGTGACAGTGTGGATTGTGTGAGAGAAAATATGATACCTAATTGAGACAGCCAGTCAAGATGGTATCCAGTTTTTTAATTTCCTAGCCATACTCCCTGATGAAGTGGGGAAAGAGAATCATAGAGAACAACAGCACATGAGTGTGACCTTCAGGTGAAAGTCCTTCTAGAACAGTACTGTCTATGAAATATTTATGCTAAATTTAGTAGTGCACATTTTTATGGAGTTTTTCATGAAAGGATTTCAAAGCACTTTGTAATTTTTAATCAGGCTCTTCAAACAACCTTTTGAGGCCGAACTATATTATTATTTTATACATTTGGTAGACTGAATCAAAGAGAGTTTGAAAATAATGTCCCATTCACTTACCAAGTCAATAGCAGAAGTAGGAAAAAGAGCACAGAATTGGAGGGTGTCTCCTTGGCTGTCAAGTCCAATACCCTGCTTTCAAGCAAATCATTTATGCAAGGAATCCTTAAAATTGCCACTTCAAGTCACATACATATTTGCACATACACACAACTTCATGGCACAATACCAGAAAAAAAGAAAATCCAAGAATTTTGGTTCTTCCAATGTTTCAGCATACTGCCCTGACAATAGACAGGCTTATTTTCTCCCATTTTTACTCCTGTCTGCAGGTTTGAAATGATACTGTTGAATGAAATGATACCAATGAATGAATGAAATGATTGAAGTACAGGGAAAAGGCATCAATGACTTATCAAGATAGTACTTCCTTATTCTTATGGCCAGAATGCATTTAATGTTATCATGTGGCACATGGCACAATTTGCTTAGCACATTGTGCTATACTTCAGTCTGAATCATATAATTCTAACATTTACAGTAGTTAGTTTTATTGTCTTCACAAGCCCATAGTGGACTCTATTTTAACATATTCTGAACGCTGCCCTTTGTTACTAAATTCCTCCAACAGTAGCAGTTTGAAGTGATTACATAATTCAACTTCCATTCTTTCTTTTGACCTATGTTTAACACAGTTGACAGTTCCTTAGATTTTTAGAGATACCATGGAGAATTCAAAAATCAGTAGCTAAAGTAAGTATAACTTGGAATTTTTATTGTTGAATCCAGTAAAAATTGTTGTTTTAGTTAGGATTTGAACTGTTCAGAGCATTGATGATGTGTAGATTAGCTGTGTACCCCCTGGAAGCATCAGCCATGAAACTGGAAGTGCCGGTGAAAGTGCAATCCCAGTTTTGCCACTGGTGGCTCTGCGCTTGGTGATTGGCTGCTAAAGGACTCCGTTCCCCCAGTTGGTGATCTGGTGCCCCCCCAGACTCAGGAGGCATCAGTTGGCCATGGTTCAGAGGCTGCCATAGCATGGGGATGTGTATTGGAGGCAATGTCTGCTGCTTCTCCACAGGTATTTCATAGAAGCTTCAGATGGCATATCCTGTCAGTTGAGTTCACACATGCTATATAGTATTAATTGTCTGGGGTCTACAGAAGATAAATGCTTTTGTCATTGTAGAAAACTGGCTAGAAGGAAAATAATGAGAGAAAAGGCAATTGTCATCCTGTCACCTCTTTTTTTAATTGTCATTTTCTGTTTGCTGATTTCTAATTTCTAGAACTGATTCTAGCATAGACTTTTCTATTCAAAATAGTCTGAAACCTATATTCAGAGCAATTAATTATGGGTGATATGAAAAAATAGTAATACATTTGGAATGCTAAAGTATATAGTTAATGATATACAAAATAGTCTAACTTTATCTGCGGTAATAAAAATATGGATAGAGATAATGTATTATCTGGTAGGTAAAAAAACACTATATTTACCATGGTAGGCATTAATTATTTTAGCTCCTCATCAGACTAGTGCTGCTGCAGAAGAAAAGTTTTTACAAGAGAAAGGGTGAGCTGACAACCAGTAAGATGGTAGACCTACAACAAGGTCCTAGATCAGTTAAGGCTTGGCTAGTTGATGGGTCTTGGTGACTGAAGAAGAGCTGAATGAATCATATAATGAAATTCACAGGGGAAAAAAGTGCCTAGAGGATATTATATTGTATGTGAAAACACCCATTCACAATAGCATTACAAATTGCACGGTAAGGGCCATTGGTAGGACCATTCTGCCCTGATGACCTGAAGGCAGAATTAGTAGGATATAATTTACAGGTCATATAATTTACAGGATTTCTCCTATAAATCCTGCACATCAGAGGTTCCTATGGTTACCTCTTAGCATATGCCATTGAATGTATAGAAGAGGGGGCGGGGTTTGTTCAGGAGGTCATTTAGAGTACTCAGAAAGAAGTTCAGATGAATGATGCAAACCAGAGGACAGGGGACACATCTACACAAGACACTTTACTCGGATGAGAGCAAATTACTGTGCAGTAAGTGTCACCGTCTACATGTGCAGACGCTTACTGCATAGTAATTTGCTTTCATTTCGAGTACATTTACTACTTGTAAATACAAGTAGCAGATTTACTCAGGAGTAATTACTGTGCAGTTTGGAACACGTAGATGGCTGACTGGGAGCAAATTTGTTCCCAGGTAGCTGGGGGGAAGGAGATTGTTCCCTGCCCCCAGGAGCTGCCTGCTGCCAGGGTGGGCTCCACCACCAGAGTCTGGGCAGGGACAATGTCTGCATGTCCCTGCAGCATGGAGCTCCCAGCCCCTGCTCTGCGATTGGTTGGGAGATTCTTATCTGTCAGCAGGGGCTGGGAGTGGGGGCTGGGAGATGCTTATTTCTCTAAATCAATCTAGAGTAAACCCACCCCAGAGCATTTGCACATGTAGATGTATCCGGGGAGAACTTGTTCAGTGCTTTTATGTGTTGCTTTGATTGCATCCCACTAATTCTGCCTTCTGATTTCTTCCCAAACTCATATAGTAGTTACAGAATTGAAGGATATGCTTCATGAAAGGCCATATTTATCCTTGGGCTCATCAGTCCCAGAGGCCTTGATCACCAAAGCCATCAAGAGCATGTTGTCTCTTTCTATGTCTGACTCTAACTCTTCTGGACATTCTTGGAGTGTAGCTCAAGAGGATGTCTTTTATATTATGCTCTTTTTTCTTTCTTTAGCCTGTTACATACAATGAACTGTAGAAAGCTAAAAGAATCATATTGCTAATTTCATACCTCTTTTTATTAAAAAGGATAGCAGTAAAAAAAACTTCTTTGAGCTGCTTGTGTACTCACTGGGAATCCTTTCATAGTTGCACGTAAAAGGAAATTTCTCCTTTTATGTAAAAAGCTATTATTCTATAATTTTTCCAGCATCAGGGATGAAGGTAAGACTTTGGCTAGTGATTGTTCTTTAAGGGATCATCAAATTACTAATCAGCAGGGATCCTGGTTTTCTGTTTTCCATGGAAAAACAGAGAAAACCAGAGATTTCCTATTTTTATCAGAGAAAGCATGGATTTTCCCTTTTAGAAGAGAAACCCGAGGATTTCCCCCTTTTGTAAAGAGCTCTGCCGGCTGGCAGAGTTCCAGCCTACAAGAGCTGTTTGCAAAAGGGGTGGGGAAGCCCTCAACCCTGCCCGAAGGGGAAGGGAGAGGGGAAAGGGCAGGGCCCAAAACTCGCACTTACCGGAGGCTCCTTCAGGCTCACTCTTGCTGCAGGTAAGTGGGTCTTGGGGCTTGTGGGGTAGGCTGGGACAAGGGGGTGGGGGGAAGCTGGCTAGGGGCTGAGGAGCAGGGAGGTTTGCAACCAGCCGGCCACTCCAGCCAGGAGGGGGTTTGCAGCTTCCCTGCTCCTGGCCGAAGTGCCCGGCTGGCAGCAAACCTCCCTGCTTCCTCAGCCCCCAACCAGCTTGGGCAATCCCGGGCCAGACACTCCAGCTGGGATCGGGGAGGCTGCAAACCCTCTGACAGCTGGAGTGTCCAAGCTGGCTGCAAACCTCCTCACTCCCCCAGCCACCTTGGGCACTCCAGACAGGAGCAGGGGAGGTTTGCAGCCTCTCCACTCCCTTAGAACCCAGCCAGCTTGAGCACTCCCTGGCCAGGCATTCTGGCTGGGAGAGGGTTTGCAGTCTGGCCACAAACTCCTGCCATTCCTGGCCAGCCACAAACCCCACCTCCTGGCCAGAGCGTCTGGCTGGGGAGTGCCCAAACTGGCTGGGAGCTGCGGGAGTGGGGAGGTTTGCATTCAGGCAGGCGCTCTGGCCAGAAGGGGAGGGGCTGCAGCCTCCCCTGCTCCCTCAGCCAGCTTGGGCACTCTCTGGTGGGGAGGTGGGGTTTGCAGCCAGCCAGGCACTCTGACTGGGAGCAGGGAGACTGCAACCCCCCCTCCACCGGCCAGAGTCCCCAGCCAGCTGTGAACCCTGCATCGCAAATGCTTACTCTGCACCCCGCTGCCCTCCCCCAGGTCCCCCAGAGCACAGCATGTGTGACTGGCGTGGCAGGACACAGCGGGCCAAGCACAAAAGCTGCCTGTCATTGCAAGCTCTGTGCTGCCCTGGCCATACTTCCTTTGTGTGCACGGGGGCAGCACACATCCACCTTGCTCCCACCCCCAACACAGATCTGTGGTTGTGGGTCCCCCCTACCCTCCAGGAGTGGACACAGCCACTGGGAACCAGCCCCGCCTGAGCCCACAGCAGGCAGGCAGCAGTGGGGGAGGTGGCTTATGCTCTGGCTGTAGCAGCTGCTGCCATCCGTTGGGGGCAGGGAGCTGTGGACCTGGGTCCCTGGCCCCACAGCCCTGGCAGCTGGGGGCCCTCTCCAGCAGGGCTGGGGGGCAGGGGCTGCAGGTGGGGGGCAAGGGGCACAAGCAGGGCTGGGAGGCTGTGGCGGGGGGAGTGAGAGACACCAACAGGGCTGTGTGGGGGCTGTGGGGGGCATTTAATTTTAAACACAGATTTTGGGATTTTTATCAGAGAATTTGCAATTTTTTATCAGAGAATTTGTGATTTATTTTATCACAGAAAACCAGGTTCCCTGCTGATCAGTTCCCTGATCTGGGGCACTGACAACCAAAACACAGTTCTGCTCAGACAGGACTTAGACTATTGCATTATTAGAAGAAATATTAGAAGACTTTTGATTGGAAGGCATTGCTTAAAACCTAGTGATTTTATTAAAAAAAAAAATTAAATCTGTGACTTTCACAGTGAGTAGGCCTATTGAATTCAATAGGATGGGAATCGCACATACATGCAGGTGGACGGAAAAAGGATGCCTATGACCAGCCTGTTGCCTGTTCTGCCTTCTTCATCAGTTCTAGACTTGGGGAGAGATGTAGTGGTCTTTTCACATTTCAGTTCTATCTTGTACATTCTTACTGTGGTGATATGTTCTCCCATTTTGGAAATCCTACCAGAAGATATGAGGTAGGATTAATAATTCCCTTCTCTGCCCAGGGGTGGATCCATAGTGGGTGCAGTGGTACAGTCATAACCTGTTTCAGATCATGCCACAAGAGCAACAGCAGGGGACTTTATAAATCCCTGAATCCGGTAATAATCTACCTTTCCTTTTGTGCTCAGTAGCATGTCCTCTTCCTTCCTCTCTTCCCTTGCCTGCCACTGACACTATTCTGACTACCTCAGACTGCTCCAGGGGTGGAGGGAGCTTCAGAGCCACTCCTGCCCTGGTCCAGCCAGTCTGCATGGGGACTCAGGCTCAGCCTGGGACAGAAGTTGTAGTGAGTAGATTCCTTCTGGTCAGATTTCCCCTCCCGGGTGTTTTCTGTGAGCCTAAGAGCAGGAATTCCTGTGGATGTTATTGTCCCTGGCTAAGCCTAGTTCCCACTGCAACCCAGATGGAGTAGGGCAGGAGTGGCTCTGGAACACCTGCCCCCCCCCCCCCCAG
>NW_017729022.1:34153068-34156004 GCF_001723915.1 Gavialis gangeticus
AGTGGGAGAGGAAAGGAGGTGCCATTGAGCATGGAGGGATAGAGAGGGCATGACAAGAGCCTGGGGGGAGATTCCTACCCGATTAGGGGACTTAAAGTCTCTAGTTGCTGCTCCCACAGCAATGTCTGCCCATCCCAGTGCAGGGAGGCAACTGGGACTGGAGCCCATCCACCCGTAGTGCTAGTCACTGCTTCCACATTTCCATATACAAAATCCTGGATCGGTCCATGTTCCTCACTGTTCCAGTTTGTTTTGGAATGTTGACAGAAGACATTTTACCTATTACATATGCTTTAAAAACAAGACAAAACAAATCGCCTCACTCTCCCCCTCTCATGCTCTTGGCTTGGCATATTGAATGCTGATGTTACAAAGAAATTATTATTTCACAGGGGGGAGTAGAGGTAAGGGTGGGGGGCAGATCCATCAAGGAGAACAGTGGATGACTTTGAGATTATGTCAGAGTTGGATAAAGCAGGAACTTAATTGCCTTTGTTTAACTTGGTGAATCAACTGTTAGCCCTGAGCTACTTACAAGTACATTTAGAACACTGTCTCAATCATTTTATAAAAGTTAAAGTATTTTTATACGTTCAGTATTTGGATATCCTGACGACAGGATATCTAGAAAGACCTGATATGGATGATGTATCGGCTATGTTGGAATATTCTGCACATGTACAGCACACTTTTGTGTTTGTTAAGCCAAGAAAATATTTTTTTTATTCCACAGAAGTTCAGTTCCATAATTGATGGTTTTTAGTTTAATTTAAATGGGAGCAGCAGGTATTCACAGTGTTTGAAAACTGTCCTGTGATTATATTGCCATGATCACACAGTAAGTTTTGAAGGAGCTGGGTACATCTGAGGTCTGCAGGAGAGTCCGGTCAAACAAGAAAAAGCCTTCAATTGAAACATGGACAGATATTTTAGAGCCAAGTAACTTAAATTCATTTGGATTGTACGTCATTTACTGACCAATGGTACACTTAAAAAAAATTAAAACTTATAGCAATACATGGAAATCATTTCCTCCTTTTTTAGGGGTATCCCTTACCGTTTTTTTGCACTTGTGATGTCAACGCTAAACCCTAATGCAATTTCGGTGCTATAAAGGCAATAAAGAACCCAATCTATTTTAAAAACGTGTTTTACTGTTATATTTAAGACTGAAGAATTCTGAGCATTTCATTCTAAATCCTTTCAGATCAGCAGATGTTGCTGTCTGCCTGAGTAATCTAAATGCCGAGGGAGGGGTGTAGTGCAAGTGTAGGTAACTGCTTAGGATTTGGCAGTAATGTAGTAAGGTGCCATTGCTTGGGATTCACCATGTCATGTGGTGAAACTCTTACAGGAGAGGTAGATTCTGTATTTTTGTTGTTTGTCATTTTGGTATTGTACCTATGGTGATCATTTTAATTAAGAAATTACACAAAAAAAGTAAGGGTGTCTTACTTTGTGGTACCTTGTGTGTTGTATCTGTTGCTTTATGCTGTTGACCTCTGAGTTCTAGGCTTCCAAAATAATCATAATCTTACAGAAATGTGTTGCAAATGGTAGAAGTTATATGCATTTAGCCATAATGGGCTATCCATATGCCTGCTTAACAGACTGGTTCAATTAATAACCATTTTAGTCACGTTTCATGTTTCACACATGCAAAAAACCCCCCAAACCTCAAAACAGTTCATTAACTGAGCTAAACATTAAATATGGTATACAAAGGTACCATTTGCTTGGTGATAATTACCAGTGTTCATTTTTCTCACTTAAGTGAGAGGGCACATCACACTGTTGCCATAGCAACCTCTATTCTATTTCATTAACTGCCTAATGTGAATTTATGAATGCAAGTTTTGACGTCTGAAGAAAAAGGCTTGAAATAGTGATTCATCATCTAGAACATATACAGCCAAGTTATGGGCTAATTAGACCGGCCTATGTGTTTTTGGATATTACAATAGCATATATTATGGTCTGAAATGTTTGTAGGTAACCAAATTAAACAGGAAGTAATTTAATATGAAATGAGCTTCAAAATGATGATCAGAATCTTTCCTGGGTTTTTTTCTTTATTTAAGTTCAAATGTTTTTGCATCGTATTACAACATGCAATTACATCTTTTTTATGAGGACCAGAAATGATATAGCCTCTTTTGTAATGAATTATTTTTTACATTTTTATGTGACTGTATTTCATCTTAGGTCTTTTCCTGTTGGGTTTATGGACCAGATATATTCCTGCTTCTTGGACCATAGTAGTTTTCCCTGCTTATTCTAACTGGTATTTCTCTTGATTCATAGTAGAGACAAAATAGATTATTGTAGTTATACAACTGAAAAGAGGTCTGGGATCAAATCCCAGCCCTGCTGCAAACTCCCTATGTGATCTTGGGTAAATTTCTTAATCTGTCACTGCATCTGTTTCCTATAAACTGGGAATAAAACTATTCCCTATCTCCTAATCTTTGCCTCTGCTGATCTGTGTAGGCCCAGGTCCTGGAAAAACACTTATCTGTATGGGCAATTTTCCGTTCGTACCTTGAATTATATGCATTAATATGTGAAGGTGTGAAGGCTTAGATTATAAATTCTTCAGGGTGAGAAATGTGTGTTATCTTACTGTTGCTTGTCTGTACAGAGCCTAGAACAGTGGGGCCTTAAGGTAGGTGGGACTTGTACTTTTCTTTTCTTTTTCTTTGTTTTTTGGTATATCATATAACACATGAAAGGAATGCTTCCTAATCAAAGGCAGGACCAGCTACATCTAAAATGAGTATATGTATATATATATATATACACAAGTTGGTGTGTTTTACTAATGTGGGAACAAGGTCTCTAACCATTCCAGTTGTTCCTGTAAATTGTAATGCCATCCTGAATGTGACTTCTTTGGTTGGTACAAATGTGGACCTGTGAGCACCTAGAAAACAAGC
>NW_017729022.1:34161004-34183491 GCF_001723915.1 Gavialis gangeticus
TTGGTATATCATATAACACATGAAAGGAATGCTTCCTAATCAAAGGCAGGACCAGCTACATCTAAAATGAGTATATGTATATATATATATATACACAAGTTGGTGTGTTTTACTAATGTGGGAACAAGGTCTCTAACCATTCCAGTTGTTCCTGTAAATTGTAATGCCATCCTGAATGTGACTTCTTTGGTTGGTACAAATGTGGACCTGTGAGCACCTAGAAAACAAGCAATTTGTCTTTAAGAAGCTATTAAATAACAGGAGAGGAAGACCCATGTTATGAAGAACAAGTGGGGGGAACACAAAGCTAAGGAGATTGAAAGTCTTGCTGTCATCCATGATATGCATGGTTTTTTCAGTGCCACTAAAGCTATCTGCAGTCTGAACACTCAGGGACCAACCCCCTTGATACTTAAGGATGGAAAAGACCCGATCAAGGAAAGGACAGCTATTTATGCCCACTGGGAGGAGCATTTTGAAGACTTTGTCAGTCGAGACTCTGCTGTTGATGAGTGTTCTCAACTCCATCCTGCAACAGAGACAGAAATGATCTCAGATTCCCTCCAACCCTTGACAATGTAAGGAAAGCCATCAAGCAGATGAAAAACAAGAAGGCACCTGGAGTTGATGGAATCCCTGCTGAAATCATTAAACAGAAAGAAGAGGAGCTTATATTACAGCTTCATGCCCTTATCTTAAGGATCTGGAATGATGAGGAAATCCTGAGCAACCTCAGGGATACCATAATTGTGACAGTTTCAAGAAAGGAGACAAGTCTGACTGAAAACTACAGAAAGATCACCTTGCTGTCCACCACAAGAAAAATCATTGCCTCCTGAAAAGTCTCCTTCCACTTGCTGAAGAGCTCTTCCTGGAATCTCAGTGTGGGTTTGGGGCATCAAGAGGCACAACTGACATGATCTTCACAGCTCACTAGCTGCAGGAGAAATATCAGAAAAAACAGAAGCCTCTCTACATGGCCTTCTTTGACCTCATGAAAGTTTTTAACTCTGACAGCTGAGGAGTCTTGTGGAGGATCCTTCTGAACTACAGATGCCCACTGAAATTTGTCACCATTCTCTGCCTGCTCCATGACAGCATGCAAGCAATGGGTCTCAGTAATGGATCTATCACAGATCCCTTTGTGGTTAAAATGGGAGTAAAGCAAAGCTGCGTCATCACTCCAACACTCTTCAATATTCTTTGCCTCAATGCTACATCTGACCACCAACAAGCTTCTAGCTGGGGTGGAGCTAAACTACCAAATGGCTGGTAAGCTCTAACCTCAGCCAACTCTGAGCCAAAACCAAGGCCATCCTGACCTCAATCATTTTGCTCCAGTATGCTGATGATGCTGTAGCATGTGCTTACTTGGAAGCAGACCTTCAGGCAATTGTTAACATCTTTACTGAGGCATACAAGAAAATGGGACTGATGCTTAACATTCAGAAGACTAAGATCCTCCATCAATAAGCTCCTAATGAAAAGTCCCCAACTCTGGTAATCCAGATCTATGGTGAGACTTTGGAGAACACTGAGTATTTTTGGTACTTTAGAAGCCATCTCTTGCATAATGCTGACATTGATGAAGAAAGCCAACATTGCCTCAAATGTGCAAGGTGTCTTTGGATACCTGAAGAAACAAGTATTCAAAGATACTTGTTACATCAGATTCTTTCAAAGATGCATCTGATCTGAAACTAAGCTTGTGGTTTATCAAGCAGTCATGACCCCCATCTTGTTGTATGGAGCTGAGATGTGGACAACATACAGGAGACATCTAATGTTGTTGGAGCCTATTTCTCCCTTCTAGCGTGCCCATATCCCCCCACATCTTAGTGTCATCAGCAAATTTGAACAGGATGCTTTTTACCCCCTCCGTCCAAGTCACTGATGAAGATGTTGAACAGTGTGGGCCCGAGGACCGAGCCCTGCGGAACCCCACTGCCCACATCCCTCCAGGCTGAAAATGACCCATCCACTATCACTCTCTGGGTGCGGACCTCCAGCCAGTTGGCGACCCAATTGACTGTGTAGGTGTCAACACCACAGTCCCCCAGTTTCTTAATGAGAACAAGGTGAGAGACAGTGTCAAAGGCCTTCCAAAAGTCCAGGAAGACTATGTCTACTGCTACCCCTGCATCTAAGGATTTGGTGACCTGGTCATAGAAGGCCACCAGGTTGGTCTGACAGAACCTGCCACTAATGAACCCGTGTTGGTTGCTCCTAAGCATGATCTCCCCTGCTGGCCCCTCGTGGATATGCGCCAGAATAATTTTCTCAGAAAGCTAAACTCAACATAAGTTGGTTGAGCTGGCCATATCGTGTGGATGTCTGACTCCAGACTCCTAATGCGTGTTTTATTCTCCCAGGTTAGCCAAGGTGTTCACTCAAGAGGAGGGCAGAGACAGTGCTTCAGGAACATCCTCAAGGCCAACTTAAAAAAATGGTACATCAGTGTCCACTCATGGAAGACTGTTGCCCCAGACTGCCCCAAATAGAGGAAGAGTCTGTTGCAGGGATCTCAGTATTTTGAAACCTCACAGTAACAGCATGAAATGGAAAATCAGGAGCAGCAGAAACAGCATGTCACAGACTGAATCAAGAATCCAGCACCACCCACCCCACACAGAAACACACGTCTAAGATGCAGTAGAGTCTGTGGATCCCGGATAGGCCTCATCAGCCATCTTCGGAAACAAAGATAAAACAATCATGAAAGAACATCATCCTGAACTGCGAGGGATTGCTCAAGAAGAGAAATAACGGAAAAGAAGAGAAGGATATTGAGCCATGAAATCAATATCCTTCTCATCCAAAGCATCAGTTATCTAACTGAAACACATACTTCTACTTTGTTTTCTTTCTTTTCTTATTTGTATGTTTGTTCCTTGGGTGTCTTGGCCTCCTAGCATTTTCCTGGACTTGTGCTTCAGTACACAAGTAGGTGCCCAGCCAGTGTGTAACCTACTGATTATGCTTAGTCTATGCATGCATGCTTAGGTGCTCACAATTTAGAGCCAAAAATGCTCACGTATTTCACTAGAGAACTGCTTGTTAGGTGCACAAAGGAAGACAGAATCCTACCCTTAGTTATTTAGTTCTCCCTTAGTACCATTTATTAGGAGTTTCCTCCTTTTACAGGGCCTGAAAAGATACTTTTGGTTGGGGGGTTGCAGCTCAGATTCTTAGAAAATATATAGTCATGAGTGAATATTCTGGTTAAAAGACTTCACAAAGAAATAACATCTCTTCCTAAACTTCTAATCTGCAAGAAATGGTGTTACTGTAATACGTATGTGTATAGCAAGTTCAGATGCAAAGAGTTTATTATTTATATCCCTGGTGTTGTGTTAACTTCTTTATAACAAGAACATTTGATGAATATGTGTGAATTTGTTGACCCCTTTAGAAATAGGGTTAAAGGTTGAATATTTAAAGTCAGGTTGAAAGTATTACAAAGGTTAATATACTGCAGGCTATAAAATTTACAGAACATTAGTAAAACCAAAATCTCTAGTACTAACTGGGTGGCTGTTCTGAAATTCTTTGACCTTTCAGCTGCAGACATTATACAACATAGGGTGGATTGAAGAGATATTGTAGTTAAGGGTTGAGGGAGAAAGGAATCAGGGCAGATTGTGAAAACAGGGATAAGAGAATTTAGTGATTTTTATTAATTACAGTTTTACAGTTCATAAACAAGAAGGCAATTACTTAGGTGTTTACTAAAGGCAATAGTTTGTTGCCTTTATTATTTTTTTATTATTGAGATTGAGTGAAAATGTAGCTTCAATACCTAAGAGAGATGAAGCCAGTGAAATGTGGCAACTAGATTCTCAGTGGGTAAAAAGTGACATAAGTTAAGTTATAGATTACCCATGAATGCCCTTGTATTTTGCCTATACATTTAATCTTGAAAAAGTCATTATATTTGTACCAGCAGCTGATTATGAAATAATGTATATTGTGCAATGTATGAAAAGCTGATCTATACATTTTCCACAAAAACTTGCATAATTAGATTTAGAATTGGAAGCTTGCTTATTGAGGTTTGATTCAGCAGAACACTTAAGAGTGTCTTAAGGGCCTAGTGACTTCATCAGGATTTAAAAACATTAAAAAAATTAAGGATGTGTTAACATATTGTTCTGATTACTAACTGAGTTAATCATGTGCATACATGGCTTGCTGAATCAGAGCGTTAATGAATGCTGATAGTTCTCTAGTACAGACATACTAATAAGTCTAATAAAAAAAAGTCAACTCTTTTTAACACAGCCAAAAAACCTGACTTTGAAAAAAAAATCTCGTGTTTTTCATAATAGAATTACTAGTTTGGTTCCATAGGCTGAATAGATATTCATCAGTTTTGTTACATATGACAAATACAGAGTACCCTCTCCTAACAACACTTGCTTTTGAGTTCATAATATTTTCTGGGAATTTAGAAATTGATTCAAACCCATTTTTTAAATTAACTTCATTAAATGTTAGCAATCAGTGTCAACATTTCTGTTTTGACTGATATTAATAATGGAATAAGCACACTTTTCATATCCCAGTGACATTTATTTTTTCTTCATTGAAATATAGCGCATGCCCTCCAAATTGGTGGAATTCTTTATTGGAATAAAAGTCATGTTTTGCTTCGTTCTTCATGAATGGGAAGTTCTTCCTCAACAGAGGCTGAATAATGTTCTTCCTTGGATAACAAAACAAACAAAAACAATACTGCATCTATTAAAAAACATTATTGCTCTCTCCTGCTGTTTTGAATAGCCTTGAGACCTTGGACTACCTCCAGGGAATGTAATGACTCCTTTTAAAAAGGCAATTGTTTCCAATAAGAGCAAAACTTAAATTTCTTTTGTCCCATAGAGAGTATTAGCAGATCTCAACCATCTTGAAATAAGGCACTGCTTCATACAGTTTTCTTTGGAATAAAATTCAGCTGCTATTAATTATAGAAGGTATCATGTTTAGAACAAAATTAAAGGTAATTTCTTATACTTACTTATAGAAGGTACCCTCTTTAAAATGTGATTGTAAGAAATTACTTTTAATCCTAAACATTTCAAATGCTACAAGTATGATACAAATTAAAAGTATAAAACTTAGATCTAAGTTTAGTACTGTATATTTGGCAATCATTCTAGATATCATATGGTAATGTTATTACATCATTTTAATAATTTTTTAAATGTTTTTGTGGGAGTAGGGATGATTTAAGAATGTCTAAAACCTCTGCAAGATAGAAAAAAAATGTTAATCATAGATTCATATTTCAAATCATATTACTTTATGATTTAAAAAGTCCAGATTTCTATAAAGGTTAATATAAACTTGGAACTTCCTGGCTTTATGCTACTTTATGAAATAATTGCAATATATTTTACCTCAAATTACTGATATACCTCAGACTTAATTTCATTTGAGATGCACTGCTTCAGAGATTTTCCATGTTAGAGTCCATTAGCTGTGACCTGATTTTTAAAGTTTCTCACAGAGTAGAAGTCAGTTATGAAGGCAATGATAGTTCCCCTTCTGTCTTTGTTGTTCATTGGGTTGCATATTAAAGTTGTGAAAGGTAAAATCTGCCCTAGTTGCTATACAGGATTTAAAAGTACAGAGCACATACTCTGAGTACGTAAAATAAAAAGATAGACACAAAGCTCCTGATGGGAGCTTGGACAAATGTCTATTCAAAATGATAATCCCCAATTTACAAATGTCATTGGGGGCGTTTTTTGAGTCTGGTTATTCCATAAAACCAAATAATTGGTTTAATTCAGTCTTTAGCATAACTGCAGGGTAAACAGTAGGCCTGTGTGAATAGGGGAGTATTTGATTTGGTTTTGGATTCAGCCAATTTGGAGGACAGTGATTTGATTTGGGGATTTGGATCACTGTCCTGAATTGATTCGGCTGAGTCAGCTTTGGAAGATTTGGCACTGATTTAGAGAGATTCGGAGATTCATCCATAGGCTACAATGGGGAATCTCTGAAATTCCTATAACATTGTCACGTTTTGGCTGATTTGGATAAAAATTGCAGGGATGGTAGCCCCTTCTGAGGGCATGAAACCTGCCAGGTTTCAAGGACATAGGTGCAGGAAATTCTGGGAAACTGCACCTCAAAGTCTTGAAAGGAAAACTTGTGTTGTGTGTGTATTAAGGCATATTGGATGAAAACAGCAGGGACGGTAGCACCTTCTGAGGGCATGAGGCCTGCCAAGTTTCAAGGAGATAAGTGTAGGGGTTTCTGGGAAACTGCACCTCAAGCTGCTGACAAGCAAAACTCGTATCACATATGTGTGTTAAGGTGCAGTGGGGTGAAAACTGCAGGGATGCTAGCCCCTGCTGAGGCCATGAAGCCTGCCAGGTTTCAAGGAGATAGGTGCAGGAGTTTCTGGGAAACTGTACCTCAGGCTGCTGACAAGCAAAGCTTGTGACATGTGCGTTAAGGCACACCTTCACTGGCGCTGGGGCCAGTGACATGATGTGGTAGTGTGCCCCAATGAGGCCTCCTCCCCACTTACAGCCTCATGCCAGTCCACCACTTTACATGACAACAGGTAATAAAATAACTTAGTGAGCAATAGCATCTAGCCCAGCTGGGCTGACTTCCCGCCCCCAGCCCGATCTAGCTTGAGTCAGGCCCTTTGTCTTTCAGTAACTCACTAGCCTAACTGACCAATTCCCAATTTGTGAATTCTTCTAAGTAATGGAGCGTCTCTAAAGTATAACTTCTATCACTACAGGAAGGTTATAGCGGTATCCTTACAGTTGGGGGGAGACAAGTTAAATGGGAGCTCCTAACATTTAAACATAAATGTATTTATATCTGGGTGCTAATACAGAAAGGCATACAAATCTGGATCTTAAAAGCAATGGAACTACCTGTGCACTTAATGTTAAGCATATGCTTAAACAATCTGTGAGACTGGAGCTTGATGTTTGTGCGGAGGGAAGTAAAGCTCAGCTTCAGAGCTGTTACCCAAGTGAGATAAGAGAGAATGTTGTCCCCACCAATAAAGAGCTGGAGAGGTATTGACCTTGCTGTGTTCTTCATTATCATCCCATATGCAGAAGGGGTTGGAAAGGATGTGGTTGCTTTCGATCTCATCAAATAACACATGTTGTAAACACTTAATGCTAATAGGATGCTTTCTTATGAGAGCCACATGGTGACATAAGTGCTGCATTCCCAGCTTCCAATTGCAACTTGAGAGGAGACTATAATTGTTCAAATCAGTGCACAACAGAAGAAGCCATGTGTCCTTCAGATAATTATCTTTATTTTATTTACATTAAAAAGAATGTGCAATAATTTGAAATTGCAATTAGAAAATAAAAGGTTCTCACAGATAATGGATTCCTTTTGAAACACAAGGGAAACCTTTGTCTCTGCTTTTTTCAGCTTTTGCCAAATTTATTTTTGTAGTAAAGCATAACACAGAATAATACTATCTCTGTATAAACTTATTAATCTAGCAACCGTTAATGGAAACAAACTTTTGAGACTGCCCTCATGAGTGCAGTTAATTTCCTGGTTGTGATGAGACATACATTAAAAATTTTCATTAGAACATATTTTATATTTATTTTTAAAGGTCAGTCTTATGGTAATCATTTTATGTCAAATCATTGCTATTTCTACCCTTGACACATTTTTATAGAAAATATTATTGCACAACTTGTTTAAACAAAAGTTAAAAATATCACCATTGGCAGTTTTGTTGCATCACAAAATTTTCACATGCATTTGCTATTTTTTTTCACCCCAGCTAAGGAAATTTGGCTCTTAATGCTGATTTAAGAAAGGTGTGCCAGTCCTTTGCATTATGATTTTTCTGCAAATAAATTAGGCTATAAGCATGCAGTTGGCTAAGAGGAGCACAGGCATTCACTTGTATAATGATCATTGAGGCTAAGTATAGAGAGTCAAAAAACTCAAGGCTGAATCAGTTCAGTCTTCACAGGTTAAGTCAAAGCTACCTAGATTGAACCAATAAACAGACATTCACTTTTGATTCTGGAAATGCAACTACCTGCTTGCAGCAGCTCAGGCCAGAAGCCAGGGGGTGCTAGAGCATGTCTCTCTGCTCAGCTGGAGCAGACAGCTTGGGCCAAAGCTAGTCCACCCACCGTGTGAGGATGGGGTGTTTGCAGGGAAGTGCAAAGCATCCTGGGATAATGGGTTGACTGTGAGTTAACTTGATATGGAGGGGATCTGGGACAGAAGTTCAGTAAACTGATTAACCTAAATCAGTTAAATCTAATAGTACATTCATCCAGGTTTATCTTAAACTGGTTTCAAGCATTTTCTAAGGAGTTTATGCGCATTGAACTTCTGTTGTATTACAGATTTGAACCGGGTTGTGATTACTTATACCGGTTTATGTGCAACTTCTGTCCCTAGCCTAAAAGATGAGCACTGTAAAGTTTAGCTGACATACAAGAGGTAAGAGTCTGCAGTAAAATTGTCTTTGTGAATGATTCATCCACTGTATCTTCTTTATAGAAACTTGTGTAGTGACAATATTTAAAGCTATGTTGAAAGTAAAGTAAGACTTAATATAGCAAAGATTCAGAAGTTAGTAAATGCAAGAATTAAAGTTGCCTGTGAAGTTTCAGTATACAAATAATACCCTCTTTGATTACCTGATTACATTCTGTTTTCTTGAACAACCCTCAGTTAATGAGCAGATATTCAGTGTTGTTCGTTTTCTTTTTTTTCAATGTGCGACCCCATGCCTTATTTACTACATAGTGTTCAAATGCTACTTTAAAGACCAAACTGTTAATTTTCTCATGAGCTTTTATATGAGACATCTATTCCTAGTGCTTCACAAATAATTTATCTCCATAATACACCTGTGAGTTAAGGAGATAATTTACCTCCTTTTTATGGATTAGTATCTGACGCACAGAGATGAAGGTCAAAAAGTGTCCATTGAGTTTGGATGCCTAATTTGAGAGGCCTAGAGCACAGTTTGTCTTACACATTTTATATTCAGAGCACAGCTCTCATTGATTTCAGTTGTATCAGGGAAACCTGAGCACTTTTGTAAATCAGGCCCCAGTGTATCAAGTTAAGCATCCAGAAAATGAGGAATACAATTAATGAATACCAAAGAAAAGAGTGGCTTAAATGACTTGACTTGTATCCCACAGGAATCCTGTGGCAGAATCGAATTCTCTGGGACAGCATTCAGCTATTATGACCACAAGTCTCTTCTGTCCCTGTGATACCCAACCTCATGCACTACATGTAGATGTAGAATCAGGGGGATGTGGCGGTACAGTTACATCCCTTTCAATTCCTCTGCAACTCTTGCCATTCACAGGAGGAAAGGGCACAATACTGCCAGACCCAGGTCTATTCCATGCTTTAAATGGTGTGGGGATCCTATGGGGAACACACCACTAAAAAGACATGTAATAACAAAACTAAAGAGTGCCCTTCTCCCGGTTAATTTGTTCAGCCAGTCCTGGGTCTTATCAACTCCTTGTGAGATCTCCCAACCCTCACTTTTCTGTCCACACCAGAGGTGTCAAGTTCCCTTGGGTGTGTGGTCTAGATCAGGACTCACTTCCAGCAGCAGGGTGAGAAGTGATGGTGTTAACATGTATCTCTAATGAGAGTCTTTTACTTGGGAATTCAGTGGCAGGTCCTGCTCCTGAATTCCCATCCCTTCAGGCTGAATGAAATCCCTCCATAGCCACATCTGGCCCATGAGCTTTTATCTTTGACACCCCTGCTCTACATTGTTTACTTGCCCTAACATCTAGTGCAGTGTCCTTCATTGCTTCAGCTCTTCATCTGATCTCAGTGTTCTCCAAGCAACAAACTCCTCATAGTCCCCAAACTTCCCTTGCCAGTTCCCAGTCCATGTCTCTTCTCCTCCGGGTTTCAGACCCAGCCTTTCTTGCCAAAAGATCCCTAGCCTCCTTCTGCTCCCATGTCCTTGACTTATCTCCTTGCATAACCAGTCTTCTTCTTTCCTCTCCTCATCTCCTAATTCTAATCTCTTTGTCAATACTCACTCTCTCTCTCTCTCTCTCTCATTTATAGCTAGGGTTTCTTTCTCCAAGTGCAGTCACAGTTTTGTCAGACTGTCTTAGACTTCTGTTTTCCTATTTCATCCATTCAGCTTTTAACCTCTCTCCATTCAAATTAGGGACATAATTTCTTGGAGCTGCCTGGGTGAGAGCAGCAGGATCTATCAGAGGCAAAGTTCTTACCCTCCATTCCAATGTCCATCCCAGAGCACCTGAGATAAAAACAGATTTCCCCTCAAGAGCAGTGTGAAGACACCCCATGTAAAATGAAAATTTCTGCCAGGGATTAAGTAAAGCAGTTTCTTGCAGGCACTCTTCATACAGAAGGTGGCAAGCTCTTCTGCTGCTCATGTAATGTGACTCTGGTGAGAAAAAATATTATTGATTGCCATTTAGAGTCAGAAGTACACCAGAAAAGAATGGCTGCTTCAGAAGCTGAATGACAGAGAGAGTGACAAACCACCATGTCCTTGATGTTCAAAAAGACCATGGAAAGCAGTCTGGCAAGGGGAGGGGCTACATTTGCTCTGGTCAAGGCATTCACAGCTGCAAATATCCCTCTGCAGAAGTTTGACCACCCAATCCTGAAACAGTAGTTGCAGGACAACATGCCAAATTAGGGAAGTATTCCAAGAGCTAACAGGCTTTTGGAATAATATCTGCCACAAGTGATAGCTTCACACATGCAGTCCACAGAAGCTTCAGTGGCAGAGTGTGACTCCATTTCCATTGCGGCTGATGAAGCCACAGACAGTCAGTGTTGGCACTGGATTTATGACCTTGATACCTTGTTCCAGACAGGTCCAAACGCTCAGACAAACCCTGACCATAACCTCTCCATTCAATAATAGGCAAATTTGATTGATATACAGTGATAGCAAATTTGACTGATATACAGTGATAGAGAATAATGCAAATAATTCTATATCTACTAGTCCTAGAGCTGTCACAGAGGGAAGATATGTCTGGCCAGTACGTGAGCTTCATCCTGAGATTCTTTCTTGAATGCCAGATGTCAGCAGCTTGGAGGTTGAAGGCTGAAGCCCACCCTCACAGTGGGGTGGGTAAGATGGGCTGGTGGTAAGCCCTCTGTCCCTGGTGGCCCCAGGTTCCCCTCTCAGGGGCCCTTTGCTGCTTTGAAATCCCTTCTTTTGTATTATTTTCCCCCTCTGATGACACTTCATTCCTGGGCGTCATTGATTGGTGCCCTTGCAGTAGCCATTCTGTCCACATTCTTTCCTGTCAGCACATTTCTTTGTTCCAACAAACCAGTGGTTCAGTGCCATCCAGTACCATGTCAAACGCATCCAGTTTATTATGGTTTCATTAAGAATTCTAAGCAGGTGAGCTTTATATAAATGTTGTTGTTTAATAAGTGGTGAGCTTTACTTCCTTAAAACAGCTGAAGAATAGCCTGTGTGCTGCTGTTCAATGGTAATCAGCCCCATGGTGGGCTCCCTCAGCCAATAAGAGGCACAGCAAAGCCTGCCGTGAAAAATGCCTGAAATTGGCTCCGGCAAGCCCTCAGGGAGCTGGATTTTCCCTTTGCTGGAGCCTGAATTACAGTCATCAGGGCCACACTCATTTGCCCTGTGAGCATAGCACATGTGCAGTCTTCTCACATAGGAGTTATGAGCACATAGGCTGTGCTCAGACACTCTGTAGGGCTGCTTATGCACACAAATGGGAGCTCTGAGGGGATGGAATATATTGACTTGCTTAATGGGGATGGCACACGTGCAGTTTGGACAGCACTTGAAGCCATGAAAGGCATACTCAGGGAAGACAGAATCTCTGGAAATCTTCCCTACTGAAATCAGAATAGTTCCAGCTGTGTGAACTGCGCTTCTCAAAGGTTTAAAATTAGCCAATTTAGTTGGATTTTTTCTAGAAACAACAAGATACACATCCCTGACACAAAACCCATCATGCCTGACAAATTGTAAATCTGTGCTCTGAAACACAGGGGCTCTAGGGATATTCAGTGAAAAGATCACCAGAATATTTTTACCATGGGAAAAAGAACTTCTTTTCCCTACTCCCATTATTATTTCAGAATCAACTAAATTATTTGGGTTGTAGCTTTTCAATAAATTCAGCCTAATGGAGGCAATCAACATGGCTTCAACCCAAACAGATAAACATTTTTAGCAAAGGGTACCTGCAGCTGAAGACTGGGTCTAACAAAGGAAAATGTCAGGCAGCCTTAATAATACCATGCTGCTAGCCCCATCTATTCTGTCTGATCTATTTCAGGTTTGAGCTCCCCTGAACAAGGCCAGTGTAATGATCAAAGATCAATGCAATCAATCATACCAGTGCTGCCAAACTTTTCCATAAATTGCTTTGGATACTATATTTGCCAAAAGTGCAATACTGCACATTTTTAATTGCATCAATAGGAATAAATCCTTCAATCAGATCCTTACAGGCCAACTCCTTCATCTATGAAGAGCACTCTTGAAGCCAACAAACCTTCACATGAACACAAGACCCAGATTCACCAATGTGATTGTAAATCTAAGATGCATTGATTTATAATGCCCACATATAAATATATATTTATATATATTTCTCTACATATAGAATCACTTTAGCTTTTGTTTGTTTGTTTGTTTTTGTTTTGTTTCTGTAGCAGAGACAGTGAAATGTAAATTCCAGTTATAGTCTCTGGAAATATTTTTCTGTGTTCAGGTAGTGTGTGTTGAAGCTAAGGAAAATACAATTATAATCAATATATTGGTATACCTTGTTATATCAGTGATTCAGTAAACCTCAGGAAACTTTAAAATAATCAAAGGGATTGTGGGGAAGGCTCGAATCTAAGTAACTACCATTCCTAGATTAATTAACAGATTAAATGAATTAAATGAACTTGATACATAATTATTTATTACTTTGAAGGAGTAGAGAAGACATTTGATTTCTTTTTTTCACAGCAGAAAAACAGTTGCATGTACAACCTTCATTGCACTGAGAAGAAAAACCTTTAGTCAATAAACAAAATTAGAGATTGCTCTGTGCTCTTTTATCAGTTGGCATGGCAAGGGCCAATCTCATTAGATTCTAGACTGCTGAACACAGACAGTGTTTGTGCCTTTTCAAGCTGTAATGTATTACAATTGCAATTATTATCTCTTTCTCCATCAGTTCTGGGAGCATTTAGGGCTGAAATATGAGCTCTTTTGTAGATCTGTCATGGTGAAAAAATCTTAAGAAATATGGAGTGCAATTCTCTTGTCCATTTGCAGCTGACATTTGTATAGTTTATTAAAGCAGAAGCTGATACTCAGCAGAATCTTCTGATAGCCTTAAATATAGACAGGTCACAACTTTTCAACTTCTAAATGATTGTGCCAAAGTTCTCAAACCTAAATCAATACTGGTGCATCTAATTTAGCAGTCAGAGTTTGTAAATTTTGAGCAGCTGATGCTGCTGTAGAAAATGTTGGCCTCTTGTCATAATTTTGACCTGAGATATAGCAGGCACATTAATTGGGAACACTGAAAAAGACATTTGAAAAAATAAATTCAAGATAGAATCATGTCTGTGGTTCTGTATGTTCAGCATCTTTTCCTCAGTGACTATATGTATTTCTATGTTCTGAGCTTTCAAAAATTGTCAAAAAATGCAGGCAGTTGCTTAAAAGATGAAAAGAAATGGAACTAGCACTAGTGTATGTGGTTCCATTATCTATAATCTGCTTAAGCACTTTTTCAGTATGAAATGCTGCTAGGAAATTTTTCACAGATAAGTCGATAGACTTTTTTTGTCTATTTTGTGGCTTTATGTGCTTCTTTAAAATTGCCTTTTAAATTCATTATGCTACAGAGTAGTGAACATGGGTGCTTGTACATGTGATGGAAATTGCTTATTTTTACAGTTTGTGTCATGCTGTACACGTGCAGGGTTTTTTTACTATTTAAATGAGTTTGTTACATTGCAAACTAAACCACATCCACATGTAGTTTAGTTTGCAACATAGCTATTTGTAACATTGCAGTCTTTCAGCAGCTTCTCCCCTCACCACGGGAGAAGCAGGTTGAAGGCAGAAGCGACGGCAAGGGGCCTGGTCCTTTTTTTTTTTTGCAAAGACTGCCTGCATCTCCCATGGCTGGGGGGGGAAGGGGTTGAGAAGTTGGCAGGCCAAATGGACCTTGAGCTGTGTGGGGGGTCTTCCCTCCATGGCAGCAGCACCCCCACCCTCCAGAGCCACCCAGGCAGGATGCTAGCTGCATGGGTGCTGCCCCCACTTCAGTTTGGGGAACAGTTGGATCAGGCTGGGTGCAGCTTCAGAGCTAGGGCAGCACCCGCCTGCTAGCTGCCCACTGTGGAGGGAAGAACCCAGGCCCCCCGCAGCTCAGGGCCCACCGGCAGCTTGCCCCCTCCGCCCGCAACCCCCTGGCCATCAGAGTGGTGGGCAGGCTCTGCAAAAAAAATAAAAATAAAAAAGGATCGGACCCCTCACCACTTTCTTTCTTTTCCTGGCAGAGCCTGCCTGTGCAAGCTGCTGCAGAGGTGGAGCTAGGGGACTGTCTTTCCCTCTGCAGCAGTGGCACCCCCCAGTGCCCCCCAGGTGGGGTGCTAGCAAGCCAGGGGTTGCCCCTGCTCGGAGGCAGCACCCACTGAATTGAAGTCTTCCTCAAGCCCACCCGATGGAAGCCCACCACTGTACTCTACGGGCACTTTTACATGTGCTCCAGGGGTGGTGCTTTAAGTAGAGCGGCTCCCAAGAGCCACTCTACTTATTAAAGTACCACTGCCATTTTGAAGTGCAAGGGTGCTGATAGACAAGATGCAGGAGGCTGCTGGAGTACCGTCAATGCTGTGCTCCAGCAGACTCAATCAAGTCTGCTCCAACACATTGTAGTTACCTCTGGTATTCACATGTGCTTAGTTTTTACCTCTGCAGCCTCTGCACTTGTTTAAAAACAGAAAATTAATCAAGTCTGCTGCAACACATCGTAATTACCTCTGCAGCCTCTGCACTTGTGTACAGGCACCCTAAGGGAAATTTAGCATTGTGCTTTTCATGAAAAAGCTGGTATTCGCATGTGCTTAGTTTTGAGGCAGAAGACTGCTTTTGACCTGGGTTAATATTTCATTCTTTAATAAGTATACAACTGTGAGCAAGTGCATAGACCCCAGTAAAGATAGTTATAACTTGGAGGCATGTTCTTAATTTAAAAGTGCTGCTGTTGGCTGTCACTGAGAGAATGAATTATACCTAGTAGCAGTTCTGGTCATCTGTAGTCATAGAATCATAGAATATTAGAAACATAGGTTTGGAAAGGACCTCAGGAGGTCATCTAGTCAAACCTCCTGCTCAAGGTAGGACTATCTTCAGCTAGATCATTCCAGCCAGGGATTTATTGATCCAGCCCTTAAAAACCTCAGATTCCACCACCTCTCTAGGGAACACACTCCAGTGCTTCACCACCCTCCTAGTAAGAAAGTTTTTCCTAATATCCAACCTAAATCTTCCTTGCTGCAACTTGAAATCATTGCTCCTTGTCCTGTCATCTGCTATGACTGAGAACAGTCTAGCTCTGTCCTCTTTGGAACCACCAGGTTCAGGTAGTTGAAAGCTGCTATCAAATCCCTTCTCAGTCTTCTATTCTGCAGACTAAATAAGCCCAATTTCCTCAGTCTCTCCTCATAAACCCCAACCCCCTAACCGTTTTTGCTGCCCTCTACTGGATCCTCTCCAACTTGTCCTCATTCATTCTATGGGGGGGGAGGGAAAACTGGACACCGTACTCTTGGGCTAAGTACAGACAGTCAAAAAACCAGATGCTGAGTCAATTCAGTCTTTGCAAGTTAGTCTAAATTGCAGAGATTAAATTGAGAAACAACTGGACACGCATGTACTTTTGATTCAGGTAATGCAGCCGCATGCCTGCAGTGGCTCAGGCTAGAACCTGCGGGGCAGAGGGAGGGTGCCAGAGAATGGCTCTCTAGCACGTACCTAGCATGGGCTCCATGTTCACTTCCTCTTTCTGCTGCCTCCAAGGTCTCTGGGATTTGCAGTCCAGACTCACAGTAGTAGGACTCTGCAGGGTTGCTCATCACTTCCTCTTCCTGCTTCCAGGTGCCTCTGGAATTTGTAGTCCACAGTCACAGCCAGCAGTAAGTATCAGTAAGTTTAGCAGCAGAGCAGCGAAGTACTCGGGGGAAGGTAGATTTAATCCCCTCCCTGTCCCCAGACCCCAGCCAGGGTTTGCCAGGGTGGGGGAGGCAATCCCTGCCTCCATCTCCCAATCCTTCTCTGTTGGAGCAGACAGCACAGCCCAGCTCAGGGCTGGAAAGCATGTTGGGATTCTGGGGGACCTCTGATTTAACTTGAACAAGTAAGGGGTCTGGGACAGAAGTTTCATAAAGTGGTTGGAGTCAAATCAGTTAAACCTGATACTACATTCAACCAGGTTTATCTTAAACCAGTTGCAGTCATTTTGAAACTGGTTTATGTGCACTGAGCTTCTGTTCTGTTACAGGTTTAAACCTGTTTCTGATCTCTTAAACCAGTTTATATATAATGTCTGTCCTTAGCCTTACAGGCACATCCAGTCCTCCAGTGCTAAATCAAACACAAAAAGGTAAGCAACTGCTTTAGAAAAAAAACAAAACAAAACAAAAAACCCTTCACCCATTCTTGGTAAAACAAATATTTGGTTAGCTTTCCTTATTGTGAGGCTCTTACCTCTCAATCCATAAGGCATTTTGGTGCCTGCCAGGGTGTCTCATGCAGCCCCTCTCTCCTGAGAGCTCTGTCTCCTGTAAAAGACTAGCCTTCTCTCCCTGCTTTTCTTTAGGCACAGGGTTTTGGTGCCACAGAGCACTGCACGTTTGGATCAGGTGACTCTCTAGCCTCGTGAAGATGTTCCTCTTTAGGACTAGTGGGCAGCTCGCTCCTCTCAGTTGCAGGTTAGCTCAGCTGCTGGTAGCCCTTGTCCTATGTCTGTCTAGGAGGGTGCTCTTATTCCTCCTGCATATTGTTGTACCACTAGCCCTGTTTCAGCTACCTGCTTGCCTATGCAGTGCAGCCAGGTTAGCTTGCTATGCCTTCCCTTTTCTAGTAACAGGAGCATTTGACTTCCTGTTACAGGCTCCCAAGACATAGTTCCCATAAAGATTATGAGTATTTTTACACATGAAAGTGCTGCAGTGCTAGGAGCTTTGAAAAGTGCCTGGCGTTGCGACTCATGCAGTTGTATAAGCAGCAAAATGTACATCAGCACTGAGAAAATGGTGATGATGCGCTTTTGAACTAAAACACATCAGGGGTGCTTTAGTTCAGAAGCACAGCACCACCGTTTTCTGTGCAGTGATGCGCATTTCACAGCTTATAAAACTGCATGCGGCACAGCGCAGTTCACCTAAGCTTGTGTGCAGAGCAGACTTGATTGATTGAGTCTGCTCTGAAGTGGTGGATCTGTAGCGTGCCACAGCACAAAAACGTATGTGTATAAATATCATATGATTACATCCATTTATTTAATATATATGTATTTACATGCATCGAAGTTCAAGTTATGGTTCTGGTCCTTCCTAAATCAGTCTTAGTCACTCAGCACTTACTTCTGGTTGTTCATGTCAGAGCACTCACTCTTTTTTTGGCATGGGTCATTTCAGATAAAATGTACACATTTTGGATGAAATGTATATGTGGTACCAAAACAGTGTTCTGTTGCATGCTGGAGGGTTTGCAGGCAGTCTGTTTTCACAGTGATTGGATAACTTAAGATGATTTGCTATGAGAACTGGAGATCTATCCATGGATTGTAGGATTAACCCATCTACTTGGCAGGTGTCTGACATTGTTGTTTATGGTCTATGCTCTCTGCCTACATTATATTCAAAAGTGTTACTTTGAGGCCAAAATTTCTAGTTTAAGAGGGAAATAACAATTTTTTTTTGCTTTAAAGGATTTTTTGCCCTTTTTATTTAACATTAGAAACACTGTCAAGGAAATTAACATTAATTAAATAGAAGAGAGATGAAAGAGTCTGGTAAACAGTGAAAATGATGTAACCCTTACTTATGACTTTTACCCATATCCTGAATAATGAAAACAAGTGTGGTCAAAGGAAAGGAAGCTCCTGGGTCATTTGCTTCAGGGGTTAAATGATGTGCTCCCCCCTAACATGACCTGCTTATACCATTTTCAGATATTTGTAACTTCTTAGCTATGCAGTTTGGAGGGGACTGGAACCACAGGGTTGTCTTTCATCTCCTAGTCAGTGTCTTGTTTACTCCAATGCATGGCTTATTAAGTTATTATGCACACTAGCCCAGTGCACGGCTTGTCCCTCTCTCTGTGCTTTTGGACAGACTGCGCTTAAAATTGTTGGAGCAGCCTCCACGCTCATAAACAGGCACCCATGGGATTTGGCAGATTAAAGGATAACCACACTGGCAAGTTGTGGGTTTTCCACAAGTATTATTAAAGGGACTCTCTGATGCTTGTAGGTCCTGGCATCAGCATGCAGACATAACATCATTATTGCCCCACTTGGTTCCCCTATGCCACATGGGATTAATGAGGTTTGTATCATGGTCTGTATGCAACCAGTGTCTACTACTGCATGGAGCATTAGCTTTCCTAGTTTTACTTCCATTGTAGCCTTTAGTGGGCTTTGACATCCTTCCCTACCAAAACTACAGTCCACTTGCTCTGGCTTCTCAATCGCCTCTTTGTAGTCTTGATTAACATATGGTATCTCTTTCAGGGGCCAGTGACTCGCTCTGTGGTCACTCTCCACAATTGTAACATCCATCCTGCCTTGCTATGCCACTTCTTCGTCTTATCTTGTTCAGCCAAGTCCTCTGGCTATTCTTGTACCTATGGTCGCATAGGTGACTTATGCCCTTATCTTGCCAGGCACTTTTTTCCACTTCAGCATAGGCCTCTGCTATCTTTAGGGCCTCTGACACTGACTATGGTTGATGCCAGTGCACCCATTGTTGGGTTCCTTCCTTCGATAAATTGTTCTAACACTATCAAGCTGAGTGTCTCTTCCAAGTTATGTTTTCCAGGATCCAGCCACTTTCATGCCAGATCCTGAAGTAGCTGTAGTAAGATTGTAGTAGTTTTTCATCTGATGTCTTTCTCTCCTGAAATCTAAACCTGTAAATCTCCACAGATACCTCCATCAGGTAAATAATTGCTGCTTTTACCATTTGGTAGACCCCTGCTTCTTCCCGAGGCAGAACTGTATAAGCCACCTGAGCTTTGCCCTTCAGGAGGGGACCAGCTGGTAGGCTGGTTGGCTCTATCCCATCTTGATGCTGTTGTCACCCTTTCAAAAGCCTCAAGGTACACTTCTGGGTCTTCTCCATCCACCATCCAGGGCATGTGGAATTCCTCCTGCTGCCCCAGCAGCTTCTACCATCTTCTTGTGCAAAGCCAACTGCTGGGCAAACAACAGAATGGGGGCTCATTCTCTTCCACTCTAGACTTCACCAGCTCATCCATCTGTTGTTGCTTCCCCTGCAGGATTTGCAGCATAATTTCTTACATCTTCTGATAGGTATCCATGTTCACTGCAGTGGTTGGCATTCCCTCCATCTGAGCTGGGTTATCATTGTCCTTGGCCAGTGCTTCACATTTGGGAACATCAGAGGTAGGTGCCCAGAGCTAGGTATTTCCCTGACTTAAATTGACCTATATGTGCCCACCACCTCTTGCCTTCCTTGCCTTCCATGACTTGTGGCTAAAGTTGCACACAATGGGAGACAGTTCATCTTAATGCTATATAATCCACCAAAAGAAAAGGCTTGTCATGCACTGCAGTCTCAACCCAAAATTTTAGGGCTTGCCCTTCTAAGGGGTGGCTGTATTTGTCCTGTTATTTTGCCCTGTGTGTTAAAAACAGGGCACTGTTGGCCTCAAGCTCCATCACCCTTCCACTCCCTCCACATCCACCAGAATTAACAAAAATAGAAATTAACAGAAAAGGCAGGAACCAATTGCTCCTCTCACCCGCATCTGGGATCATTGCAGGTGAAAGCTGCCACTCCCTCTCTCCTCCTACTTCTGGTCACAATAGCTACCTTTAATTCACCCACTGGTGCTCACAGTGGCCTATCTGCTAGCCTTTCTGCCTGCTGTTATGCAGCTGCCCCTCAAGTAAGTTCTTCCCCACAGGGCTTCCCAGTCTTCTCCAATATTCATTCTGGGCTGAGTTTTCTCCCTGACCTAGTATGGGCAGTCCCACCAGGCCATCCTTCCACAGCAGGATTTGGCAAGTGTAAATCCTCTATGAATCATATTGCCTCCATCTGTCCCTTTACAGTGGTATTATTTCTACCTATTTTTACCTATCTATACCTTGTTTAATTGTTGATCCACACATTTGTAACCCCCAGGCTCTGTCATTACATATCACTTTACATAAGGAAGATTTACAGCAGTGAAATCTCTCTCTGTGACCAGACCTACCATTTTACCTACAATGCTATTCATGTATCAGAAAGATTTCTGTGACAAGCAGGAGCTTGCTAGGGCAAGGAGAGCCTTCACAGTGGCTTGCCCACTACTGTAGAAACCCCTGTTACAACTGCCAAGTCAGTCTACTGATTTCATGGCGGGCAGCATAAAATGCGAGATCATGCTTTTCAATAGTAGGGGTTCACTTATAAAGAATTTTTGGGCATATACCGATGGCTGATTATTAATGAACCATATCAACCAATACTGATCAGATTGCCAATATGCAGCCTGGCAGCTTGGAGAGCAACGTTCAGCTGGTAAGTCTGTTGGCTGGGCCAGGGCTGCACTCAGGGCGATAGGCGACGCTGGGAGGTGGGGCTACAGGGGGACCCACCCCTTAGCCCCAGTCCTAGTGCTGCTGCTGCCCACCCTGAGCGCAGCCCTGGCCCAGACCCTCCTCTGGGAAGAGCCCAGTATAGTCACCAGACCCAGCTCACAGTGGCAACCTGCCCTCACCTCGCGCACAGATCCTGGGGGTGTGCCCCTATGCCTGCCCCAGGAGGGTGCACATAGTGGCAGAAGACATCCCGTGCCTTCCCATGCCCCCCAGATGAGCTGCTTGTGGCTCCATCCTATGCCCTACCCCAACCCAGCTGGATAGCACCTGCCCCATTCCGAGCTCCCCTCCTCCCTCATCATGGGGGCCTCAAACTTTCCCCCTCCATGCCCCTTCCTTTCCCTCTGCCCCTTCACCCCAGGAGACTTATCAGCTGGATTCTCCTCTCCAAGTTGCTGGACTGGCTGCATGATTGCTGTAGCTGTGCATGCAGGCAGCATTTATCGGCAGCATTATTGGCCACATCAGCCAAGAACAGTCAATTGCCGATAATGTTAATTTTCCTTCCATCAGTACCGATATCATATAGACTGATGTATCATTGCACTCCTCTTCAATAGTGGATTTTCAGAGTGATGAGGATGATGTAAATCAATATCAAATAGAAATAAATATTTATATTTCCTGCTAGAACTGGAGTGGGTAAAGAAAATGAGAGGGGACTTTATTTAAGGATTGGTTTTCATACCAAAACTATTATGGTTAATTCTTTTCTGGAAGAAGTTGAGTATGCTTCGTAATGGAAGCATCAAGCCATTTTAGGGAATTTCATAGAATCAAAGAAAATTAGGGTTGGTTGGGGTCTCAGGAGGTCATCTAGTCCAACCCTCTTCTCAAAGCAAGACCATTCCCAACTAGACCCTTCCTGCCAAAGATTTGTCTAGCCAGGTCTTGAAAACCTCCAAGGATGGAGATTCTATAGCCTCTTTGGGTAACCTGTTCCAGTGTTTTACTACCCTCCTAGGGAGAAATTTTTTCCTAATATCTAACCTAAACTTCCATTGCTGCAACTTGAAACCGCTGCTCCTGTTCTGTCATCTGCCACCACTGAGAAGAGTCTAGTTCCATCCTTTTTTGAACCCCGCTTCAGGTAGTTGAAGGCTGCTATGAAGTCCCCTCTCAGTCTCCTTTTCTCTAGACTATAAAATCCCAGTTCCCTCAGTCTTTCCTCATAAGTCATGTCTCTAAGCCCCACTCACCATTTTTGTTGCCCTCTACCTGATTCTCTTCAATTTGTTCACATCCCTTCTGTAGTGGGAAGTCCAAAACTGAAGGCAGTACTCCAGATGTGGCCTCACCAGTGCTGAATAGAGGGGAATAATCTCTTCCTTTGGCCTAACTGACAACACACCTACCAATACAGCTCAGGATACTGTTAGCCTACTTTTCAACAAGAGCACACTGCTGGCTTATATTCAGTTTATTGTCGACAATAATTGACCCTTTTTTGAACAACTACTATCAGACCAGACAGCCCCCAGCCTGTACTGGTGTGTGGGATTGTTCCATCCTAAGGGCAGGACTTGGTACTTGTCCTTGTTGAACCTCATAAGATTTCTTTTGGCCCAACCCTCCAATTTGTCTAGGTCA
>NW_017729022.1:34198762-34205587 GCF_001723915.1 Gavialis gangeticus
CCCCTCATTCAAAATGGATTCCTTCAGGATTGGCTCCATGGTTTTTCCGAGGGTTGAGGTGAGGCTGACCAGTCTGCAGTTCCCTGGATCCTCCTTTTTTCCCTACCTTAAATATGAGCACCATGTTTGCCTTTTTCCAGTCATCCAGGACCTTTCCTGATCATGATGAGTTTTCAAAGATGATAGCCAGTGGCTCTGCAATCACATCTGCCAACTCTTTCAGCACCCTCGAGTGCATCCCATCCAGCCCCATGGACTTGCACATGTCCAGCTTTTCTAAATAGTCCCTAACCTGTTGTTTCACCATTGAGGGCTACTCACCTCCTCTCCAAACTGTGCTGCCTAGTGCAATAGTCTGGGAGTTGATCTAGCCTGTGAAGACTGAAACAAAAATGGTATTGAGCACTTCAGCCTTTTCTGCATCCTGTCACTAGGTTGCCTCCCCCATTCAGTAAGGAACCCATACTTTCCCTGATCCTTTTCTTGCTACTGACATACTTGTCGAAACCCTTCTTGCTACCTTTCATGTACCTTTCTAGATGCAACTCCAGCTGTGCTTTGGCCTTTCTGATTTCCACCCTACATGCCCAAGCAATGTTCTTATACTCCTCCATAGTTATTTGTCCAAGTTTCCACTTCTTAAATGTTCCTTTTTGTGATTTAGTTTACTGAAGAGTTCCCTGCTAAGCCAAGCTGATATGCTGCCATACTTGCTAGTTTTTCTGCACATCAGCATGGTTTGTTCCTGCACTCTCAGTAAGGCTTCTTTAAAGTACAGCCAGCTCTTCTGGACTCTTCTCCCCCACAAACTGGGTTCCCATGGGATCTTGCCCATGAGTTCCGTGAGCAAGTCAAATTCTGCTTTTCTGAAGTCTAGGGTCCTTACTCTGCTGCTCTCCATCCTTCCTTTCCACAGGATCCTGAAATCAATCATCTTGTGGTCACTGCTGCCCAAGTTGCCATCCACTACAACATTCCTACTACCAATTCATCCCTGTTTGTGAGCAGCAAATCAAGAAGAACATGGTCCCTAGTTGGCCGCTCCAGCACTTGCATCAGAAAATTGTCCCCATTACTCTCCAAAAATTTCCTGGATTGCCTGCATGCTGCTGTATTGCCCTCCCAAGAGATGCCAGGCTCATTGAAGTCCCCCATGAGAACCAAGGCCTATGATTGGAACACTTCTGCTACCTGTTAAAAGAAAGCCTTATCCCTGAATTTGCCTGTGGCTGACATTCTGGAGCCATATGATCTTAGCTTCCTATTTTTTTGAAGACTCTGGACAATACTTCCACAGCACTACAAAATTAAAGCACTATGGGGGTGGTGCACATATGTCCAGAGGCAGGATGGGGCTGCTCCTTTTTACCCCTGCTCTTCCCAAAGCCTGTCAGTGAGGCTGTGAAGATGGAGGCTGACATTTATACTGCTCCTGTACTGGCATGGAACCGTCATTTACACATACACGTTGAATGGCAATTAACTTGAATTAAGCGACATTTGTCTCAGGAAAAAGTGCAATCTTGAATTCTTCACAGGTACTTAAACTGAGTGACATCACTCTGGAGGATATATCTCTTGGTATCCTTGACAGCCTTTGCTACTTGGTTTCTGCAATCAGCAGGAATCTTGACTTTGAGTCTGAATTAATGGAATTGGAAAGGCAGCTAAGAATTTCCTGCTATTACAGAAATGTGCATGGAATAACAGGAAACTATCAGCTAAAGTGAAGATGCGAATCTACAAGAGCTGCCTATTGTTATCTGTACTTTATGGTTCAGAAACGCCGACTACATATGCTAGGCACATCAAGAGACTAAACAGGATCCACATGAAATGTCATGAAATAAAGTGGGAAGACATAATACCAAACTCAGAAGTACTGGACTATGCAGGACTGACACACTTGGAAACCACTATCAAGAATAAGTGATGGATCCATCACATCAGGAGAATGGAAGAGACCATATCCTCAAGAATATTTTCTATAGCAAGATTTAAGATGCTTCTAGAAAGTGGGGTTGTCTTCTATGGTGGACTCATGATGTGTGCAAAAATGATATTGGGTCATTCAATATCTTTGTAGAAATCTAGGAGGAGCATGCAGGATCCTGTCTGATTTGGAGGGAACATCTGGCACTGGGTGCAGCTCTACATGAACCTGGTTTAACCCAGAAGATGGAACCAAAGTGAGAAAGAAGGAAACAGCATGCTGTAAATTTGGACTCCAACTCAGACAACATATGGATCTGTGAAACTTGTGACAAGCTTGTATTGCTCCTGAATTTGGCTTGTCATCCACAAATGGATTCAAATGGTATCTGATTAGGCCTCTTACGTGTACACCATAATCCAGAGGATCGACTGTTGCCTATACTTACGTTGGAGAATTGATTTGTAGGTCCTTGGGATCCCACAATGGAAGCATTTTGTAGCTTTTGTTTAAAACATCAGTAAATTACCACACTGAAACACTTTCTCAGTCACAGCATGAATACGGTTTCTTATCCTCTGGTATAACATTGTCTGGTCCAGTCAATATGTTGAATTAGAAGGAAATCAATAAATGCAGTCTTTATTATAATACTTTAACAGCTTTTTCTAGCAAATTTCATCTACCATTTGCTGAATAACAACATGAAAGGCCTCAGTTTCTAATACTAAATTGGCCCTTTATTAAGAGAACTACCTTAGAGATTCTGGTTAGATTCTGTCCATGTTTTCATGAACACACTTAGTGCCTTCCTTAAAATCTTCTGTCCAGCAGTCTATGCTCTTTCCTTTAGGTTTCATACTGAGTGTTGTAAATGGCAAGATAATTTTATTGATAAATCATTTTGTTTTCCTTATCTAGTAACTGTTAAATTGGAGTTAGCCTTTACTCTTTTCTTTTGTGCTTATATTACACTGAGCACATTGTAAGCACTTTATACATAAAGTGTAAAGGATAAAATAAACCTTTTTTAAAAATCATTTTGATAACTTGAAATGCAAACCTGTACAAATAATGCTTGAGAGCTCAGCACACAACTCATAGTAAAATAGGGACAGAATCACACAGACTAATTTTCAAGCTTGGGGTCTAAAGCTAAATAGCTTACATGGCTGATTTTAAGTACTCAAGGTTGAAAACTTTGGCCACAGTGTGAGAGTTAAAGATTTCCATTTCAATATGTCAGACAAATTGATGTAAAATTCTATATTGCATGGGTAACTAAATAAAATGGACAAAAGTGGGAAAATTAGTCTAAAATAAAATCTGATTTAGGAACAAAAAGCTAGTCAAAAGGAAAGCTTTACTAGAAAGAGAGAAGAGAAAGAACTGCCTGGCTCCAATACAGAGATTCTCCTAAGCATGTTAGGAGTCGCCCAAAGACTGGATACACATATATTCCCTCTTGAGGCACTGCATAGATGTGCATAAAAATAGCCATGACTTAAAAAACAAAAACCAATGAAGAGCTATAAAGGGAGCATGGAGCAATCCAGTTTTTGCTAGTTATATGAGTTACAGCATTAAAGAGAGAACTGAGGCTATAATGGGATAAAATACATTAATGAAATATCAAATACTATTTTAAAATGCTAAAATGAAAATGCTTGGGCAATTCAGATAGTGAAAGATCCATGAAATAGCTTTTAAAGATTCTTCTGTTTAACATGATTTGGAGTAATACCCCAATCTTTCCAAGATGATCTAGTCAGTCAGGGCTCACTACATCACACTTTAAATAATCTAAGAGACTACAAAAGGCTAGGCTGTGAGGTTGTTCTCCCATGGAACTTCCTGTCTGAAAATATTACTTCTGTAGATTCTGGGTGCTAATTTTGTTGGCTTCTCTCAATACCAACACAACACTAGTGGCTATGGGGAGTTATTTATTTATTCAAATGAATCAAAATGCCAAAGAAACACTCAGCTCTGGGCACTCTTGGCACTTTCTTAAATATGCATTCATATATAAGCAACTTCTAGCCGTTACTCAAAGATAGCACTAATCAGGTCGTAAGTGAATATATTTATGATCTATATGTATTATAAGAAAAAACCTCTTATAAATACCTATAAACTTGTCTCTCATCAAATTTCCTATGTGCTTTCTGAGAAATGGAAAAGAAACATGCTCCTGGTTATTACATCTTTAGATTTTTAGACTAGGACTTGGCAATCAATGTGAGCTGCATTTCAAGTAGATAGAAAGGTCCTGATCAATTTAATTTATCTACAGTGTCTGCTTTGTGTGATGAAAAGGATCATTTGACACAACTAGAATGTGCTCTCCTGCCACAGAGGATGAATGTAATTCAAATGGCCTTCAAATTTGAAACTGAAATACAAGTGACATGAAAAGTACCCTAGTCTTTTGTTTGTACTAAGCAAGCTTCTGAGGTTGTTATATTAGATGACCTTATAAGGAAAAGAACATTGGGAAGTTAATGTTGCTACGACAGAGAGGAAGTTTATAAATTCAAGCAATCAAAACTGCAGAATTTCAAGATTTAGTTGACCCCGTAGGCTAATAAAAAAACAACTCTTCAGATACTTATACTTAGGGCCAGATTCAAATTGACTTTGTATGTATGTAAACAGGACTTAAGTAGATCTTAGGTGTCTTAAGTCATAAAACATGTTCCAGATTAGCTTACTTGAACAGCTGTAAAACTAATTGCTTGGGTTCATTAGGTGCCTCCATACTGGCCTGAAGAGATCCCTAGGTCCCTAGACTTTGAATATTGCACATATTCAGAAGTGATCCAGAACAGACAGTTTGGTGAGTAACTGCCACCTAAGCTCCACTGTGAACCTAATCAGCACAAATTACCCAATCAGTGTGGGAGTGTAATCTCCCATGCCATTCACCTGGGCGTTGAGTATGGGGGTTCCTTCCTGACTTTGCCGTTGCTTTGGCGAAGAAACAGTTCAGTTAGTAGGGTGGCTTTGGTTGGTCCCCCAGGGGGTCTCACCTGCCATTTTTTTGATGGAAAAATAATTTTAATTGGGAGGAAGATGGTTGGTCCTGTCCCTCGTGGTGCCTCCCTTTGGTTGTCCCAGCTGTTCTTCCTGTTTGGGGCTCTGCCTCCACTACACCCTGCCTAACGCCAATCAAAGATGTTGTTACTTGAACTGTCGGAGTTGGTATACCATATGCCTTGGTGCTTCAGCTCTCTAAATTTCTGGCAGTAGGATGGGGACATTGTTTTGGTCCAATTGTTCCTTACCGTCCCTTTGCCTCATGTATGCATCCTCCTGATCAGGTGTCATCCTGTCCCCCAGCATGTCATTCCTTCTTTGGGCTTGGTACTTGCCATGGGCCAGTCATGTATGGATCCTTGCCCTACTTGGTCCTGCCAGGCTCCAGTCTATGTTTTGGTCATCTGATATCCATGGAGATTCTGTCAGTAAGGCCTTGGGTTCTCTCTGCTCCTGACCTCTTGCAGAACCCCTTCCTGGGTCAGCCACCAGGTCCCTGCACTGGGACTAGGTTCCAACTCTGGGACTTCACTACCGGTCCTCCCCGCTGGTCTTCTGCCAGGTCTATTATCCCGGGGCCCAGCCAACCAGTCAGTCCCAGCACACTGCCATAAAGCATGCCCACACCAATGGGGGAGCTGGTCCCAGCTCCTTCTGGCTCAGCTGTTTTTTTTTCTCTTTTCTTTTCCCCCCGTGGTGGCTCTACCTGCCGCAGTTTTACTTTCACCACACTCTGTTTCCAGTGCAGTGTCCTGCTGTCTCCTCTCCTTGCCCGGCAGAGGTAAGTTTTATTCCACAGGAAGGTTTCTAAAGTCCATATTAGTTCTTGTTTCTTTAGGAAGAGACAGAGACAGATCATACCAAATGACTAGAGGCCTACCAAATTTGCAGGCCCCAGTGGCTGATTACACTGCTGTAACACAGCTAGAGCCCCTGATTTCATGACTGTATCATAGCTGGGACTGCCATTATGAAGGTGGAGCAAAGCAGGTCTCCCCATGCCTCTGATTGTCTGAGGGATGCTTTCAGTAAATCCCTTCCAGGCATTTATTGGGGAAGGGGAAGGGGAGTCCCTGCCACACCCAACCCTTCTCTGCTGGAGCAGACAGAACAACCCAGCCCAGGGCTGGAAAGCATGCTGGGATGCTAAGGGGCTGTGATTTAACTTGAAACAGGAAGGGGTCTGGGACAGAAGTTGCATAACCAGGTTTGACCTATATCAGTTAAGTCTGATATTACATTTAACCAAGTTTATCTTAAGCCAGTTTCGGCCATTTTGAAACTGGTTTATGTGAACTGAGCTTCTGTTCTGTTACAAATTTAAACCAGTTTCTGATCCCCAGTTTATGTAAATTCTGTCTCTAGCCTAGGATATCTGAACCACCCTTTCAGCTTCAGGGGAGGATCCAGATGGAGCGCAGTGGAGTGGCTGCACCTGCCCTTTTTTGCCATGCCACCAGGGAAGTGACCAGGGACTTAAGTCTTAAAGTTAAGAGCTCCTGACCTCCATTCCCTTCCCCTCTGTGCTTAAAGGCACGATGCCTCTCCTCCTGTTCCTGGTTCCCTTACTTGCCATTGCTGAGGTCTGTACTGTTCCAGGGATACGAGGAACACCTTCCCATTCCCCCTTTATGCTTAATCCACCTGGGTATTCCCCAACTGTCTGGGAACAGGCACGGGGAGGGGGAAAATGCCTGTCACTGCCACTGTTCCAGGTGATTAAAGTCCCTGGTTGGAGTGGAATAGGAGGTCTCTTTGTCCCAGGACAGCATGGATGCCAGCAGCACTAGGCAGGGGAGGGGGGATAGGAGGCAAAGGGTAGGAAGGGACAAAAATGTGTTGCTGAGCATAGA
>NW_017729022.1:34205952-34208390 GCF_001723915.1 Gavialis gangeticus
TCCACTATATGTCATATTATTTTTCTTTTAGCATCACTCAAAAATATTCTTGGCATATTACATTAAACAGTTTGAATAAATGGCCTGGCCAATATAAATGAAAACGAAATGAGAATAAAAAAATAGATAATTTCTAGTACCTGACAACTGGAAAATGGCAAAATTGTAATGGCTTCTAAATTCTAAAGTGTTGTTTGACTTTCCCAAATGTTCTACAGGTTGCATGCTATTTTTTTGGACTCAGGCAACTAAATTATACACAAAGCCACTTACAGCTCTGGAAGTGTTATATAAATAATAGAGAAGAGGGTTCAGTTTTGAAGTCACATGTTGGGTAAATTTCTGACATCATTCCTCAGGCAAAACAGATTCCTGTTAAATTAAGACTAGTCTTGCCTCAGTAAAACTTTCAGACATGTGGTCTGATGTTATGAGAAATGTTGAAAAGTTATTTTTTTTTCTGTCTAAACTAGATAATTGTACTTATTATTATTGTTATTAAATTATATATGTGTTGGGCTTTCCCAGCAATTATGATGAATCTGGATAAGACTGCAGTTGGAAGATGTCAGGAAAATACATAAAATTCCTCTACTGAGGAATTTACTTATCCTTGGTGTCAAGTAGTATCATGGTGCAGCCTCATATGGCATTCATTAGTATAATCCAATCAGAAAATGACAAAGAAATGGATTGCTGTGGGAGCAGCCACATCCAAAAGAAAAAGGTAGTTAGCCGTAAGCCAAACAAATATTTTAAGCATTATTTACCACTGATAGTATTTAGGCATTTTGAAGCAACCAATGACTCCAGAGGAACTTTAATTTATGAACCTCAAAAGATAGGTAGAATCTTTCCCAACAGGAATAATGCATTCTTCCTTACATCTTCCAGCTATTTGGTCTCATTTCACCAACCATTTAACATACTAACAGATAAAAGTATATTAAAGGTTAAGGACATATTAAGGCTGTTTTCCAACTTGTATCTTCTCAGAGCTATTGCTTTTCAACATGTGTTATTACTTCTGTGCTTTGGACAAATGTCTTTATTTTTGGCCTTTTCACTGTAGAATGTTACGTGATGCAACATGTTTCCATTCCAAAATGTGATGCCTTGCTAACAGCAAGCCCATCATTAATTGTTAGTATTGACTGACTTCTGGGGAGTTATTGCATGATTTAAAGACCAATGCTATGCAGAATGCCATTGTTTGACCTGCTGGCTATCTATTTGTGAGTGAAGGGTCACAAATATTACTAATTAGCTATAATGCCCTACAGGAACACTTTGTTGATAGAGTCGCAATTTAATATGCCCTTGCAAATAAATTCCTAGACTGTGGAGTAATTAACTTGTCACTATGCAAGCCTTTACATTTACTGCTTTAAGTATTACTGTGTTATGAAATAAAATCCTGTTGTTGTAGGGCAGCAGTTCTGAATTTCTTGAGGTATTAGTTAGATGGATTCAACACTTTACGTCTTTGAAGTGCAAAGGTGTAAGTTCACAGATTAATTCAACCTCACAAGAAGAGTAACATCTGATTAAAAAGTGAGAGGTGCAATAAGGCTAAGAATAAATTCAGTAGAACTTGCTTTAGCTGCTTCTTTTCTCTTCTTATAGTAATTCCATTCTGACAAGCTCTATCTGGTCATTTATTTGAACTGTTCTTTAGGAAAACCCCTATTGAATAACTACCGTTTCCCTTTCTCTTTAGTATGTCTATGCCCCCCTGTATATGTTAAAGGTAGTGCACAATTAACTGGTTAATTGTGCAATTACCTTGAGACCAGTTATACATGCAGAGTACCTATCATGCCATAAAAAGTGCCAGCCAGTTACCAAGTTAGACCTAGGAAATGTGCACTAACTGTATAGCTGGTTACTATTGAGCTTTAGTGCACTAGAGTCTCTCCTGTGGCTCCCAGCTGTGGCCATGCACCATGTCCAGCTAGGGCTGGGTGACCTGCAACTGAGGGGACTCTCAGCCTTAACAGCACAGGGACCCTGCATCCCACAGCTGTAGATCCTGGGTCCCAGCAGTGCATCTCCCAGTGCCAGGACCTAGCTTGACCCTGGAAGCCATGAGCCACAGCTGTGATATCCCAGTCTCAGGGATGTCTAGAGCCCCCAGGTCTGGGAGATCATGGGAGCTGCATCTTTCAGCCACAGGAGCTTGGTTCTTGCCAGTGCAGGAAAAGCGTAGGATTGGGCTCCTCCTTCACCAGCAATAAGGTACGATGTGATCTAATGCACGATTGAATGGATAATGCATTAGATCCTGTTGTGCCTTTATCTGCATGGTTAGGGACAGAAGTTACACATAAACCAGTTTAAGTGGTTTGAAACTAGTTCAAACCTGTAACAGAACAGAAGCTCAGTACACATAAATCATTTTCAAAATGGTTGAAACTGGTTTAAGATAAACCTGGTTG
>NW_017729022.1:34208401-34208930 GCF_001723915.1 Gavialis gangeticus
GAGGCAAAGGGTAGGAAGGGACAAAAATGTGTTGCTGAGCATAGAGGATAAGGAAGGGGAGGAATGCTTGCCTTCCTTGGGACTTCCGTCTTCAGCTGCCGCAGTCTGTCTGCCCAGGTCAAGGTGGGAGGAGGTTGGAAGTGGGAGGTGCAGCCATCCCTGCAGCACTGGTTGTTACAACTGTACCCCCCTTTTCTGGAACCATTTCTGTTCAACTGTATACCTCTCTTTCTGACCTTAGTTGATTGAAAATTGATGTCTTCAATGTTTGAGATTATTTTATTGAACAAAATCTTGAGTAAGCATCAGGCACTGAACATCTGACCAAAGAGGTGTTCTGTACCCTGCTGCTGGTGATTTCTCTGTATTTGATTTTTACATTCAAAGTTGTGCTCAGAAGCTGCCCACATTCCACTATATGTCATATTATTTTTCTTTTAGCATCACTCAAAAATATTCTTGGCATATTACATTAAACAGTTTGAATAAATGGCCTGGCCAATATAAATGAAAACGAAATGAGAATAAA
>NW_017729022.1:34209014-34209937 GCF_001723915.1 Gavialis gangeticus
CCCCCCCCCCCCCCCCCCCCCCCGGAAAACCCTAGCTGGGGTCTGGAGCCAGGGAGGAGGGTTAGATTCATCTTCTCTTGAGTACAAAGCTACCCTGCCCTGCTAAAACTTAGTGCTGGCTGTGACAGTGGACTACCAAACCCAGAGGTACCTGGAAGCAGGAAGAGGGAGTGATGAGCAACCCTGCAGAGTCCTGCTGCTCTGCTGCTGAACTGCAAATCCCAGGGACCTCATGGGCAGCAGGAAGAGTAAGGAAACACACGTCCCAGGCTGTGTTTATAATTTTCAGTTTATAGTTTTTCAGAGAATGAACAAGAATAGTTCTAGTTTTTATGAATTCAATGCTACTACCCTCCAGCCAGGCAGAGCATGGGTTGGGGACTGGCCATGCCCCCTCCACTCCAGCAAGGAAGGAAGAAAAGCCTTGGAGTGGTTGGCAGGCATGCTGTAGCACCCCCCAGCTTCTGGCTTGAGCCACTGCAGGCATGGGGCTGCATTTCCTGGATCAGAAGTGAATGTTTGTTCATTTACTTATTGATTCAAATTCTGCTGCTTAGACTAACCTGCAAAGACTGAATCAATTCAGCCTTGGGTGTTTTGACTGTCTGTACTTAGCCCATGTGTAGAGGAACCCTACGTTATAGTCTCTAAAATGGAAGCTGGACTCTTTAATCATTATGTGACGTATATAGCATTAGTTCATGTTAATATGCTACATACTCTGTGTGTATATCTCTGTATATGTGTGTTTTTGTGTGGAAGTGAGGTGCAAATGATTGGAAAACTAGATGTATACATACATATACATACCCCACAACCCCCAACACTTAGCATTTAAAGTGCCACTTGTATAAATTTATTTGGACCTATTGGTAATTGGTTACAAGTTTTCACCGATATTTGAGTCAAATACCCAGTTCTAA
>NW_017729022.1:34214937-34216523 GCF_001723915.1 Gavialis gangeticus
AAATTTATTTGAGCCTTTTGGTTCCTAGATTAGGAAGATTTTGTCATATTAAAATGAAATCAAGCTTCCTTTTGCAGACACATTTGGATTTAATTCTACAAGTAACATCTCATTATAGAACCCTGTGTTTTCAGCTTGTTGGTGTCTTATTTTTCTTTTCCTTCCTTTTTTCTCAAAAAAGAATGAGCTTCTGGTATGTTCTGTAGAAAGTTAAGCTCCAATGACATTGAGTAATTGCCTTTATAGCTCACATGCGCTTTGAATTTAAAATTTAATCTGTTCAAATCAGCTTGCATTACAAGCAACTTGTGCTTAGCATGTTCTATGAATGATTCAGGAGCTCTTAATAGCTACCTCAGTAATTTCTTATGAATCATTGAAAGAGATTACATTAGTAAACATTAGTGGTAAGTACTAAGCACATTTTTCATGAAATAGTACTCCATGAGTATTGTTGGATCCAGAATACGTTTGTGTAACTGTCATAGAAAGAAGTGGATATTGCATCTTAATTTGTTGTATTTGAAGAAGGGGATGTTTGAGATTTTTCCATGCTGATGGAAATGTTTGCCTGTTACTGATGTGATTAGTATGCGAACGTGACAGCCACAAAGCACTGCAATATAGCTCAGTTCACATACAATAATATACCTCACTGGCTAACTCCAAGAATGGTATAAATATTACCAACAAATGCTTTTAGCTGCCACAGAAAACTTTCCTTATACCTCAGTTATGACTTAAGTTAGTTATGGATGTCTGGAAGGGCAAATATTGTTAATAGCAATTGGCTGAATTATGATAGCTCCTGGGAAGTGTCATTATAAAGGGAGTTTTGTTCTTTGTAAATTTAATGCCCCAAAGATTTTTAAGTAATCTTAATTCAGCAGCAAGGAAATAGAGTGTTTTTCCTAATAATAATTCACATAACTCTGTAAATTATGAATAGGAATGTAACTGTTTTTTTGTGATGGTAACTGTTATTTAGTTTCAGCTTTATTTGAAACAGAAGGATAAATATCTTTCAGAATCTGAGTTAAACTATTAAAGTATAATTATCATATGCATTATACTTACTGTGTTCTGTAAGAAAATTTTTTCTTCTTTCTCCCCATGTCATACACATCAGAATTCAGGGAAAATTTTTAAAACCAGATATGCTGTAGGAATGTTTGTGCTGTATGGACATTGTATAGAGACATACAATGCAGAGACAAAGGTACATTCAGTCATTACACTTAAATCGACCTAACTAGTATTAGATCAATATAAATGCTAATAAACAGATGTTTGGGGGGAGGGAGAGGTTAGATAAGTGTTACCAGATTTGCCCATCACTTTGGGGTGTGCTCATTTATTAGGGGTATGTTTCTGGGGGTCTCTATAATTCTGTCAATGTGCTGCTTGTGTTACCTGTGTTTTTTTATGGAGCTGTATATCTCCCTTCTGCAAGTCCTCACCCCCAATGGAGCTACCTTGCAGGACTCAGTTTCAACGGGGCTGGGTTCCTCCAGACACCAAATAGTCAAACACACACACACACACACACACACACACACACTCCATGCGTGCGCGCGCGCGCGCAC
>NW_017729022.1:34216599-34222663 GCF_001723915.1 Gavialis gangeticus
CACACACACACACACACACACACACACACACACACACACACACACACACACACACACACACACACACACACACACACACACCCCCCCTGACCCATCTGGGTTGATCAGCATGGACAGGCTGACATGCTCATATGCCAGGAATCAGTTCATAAGGTAACGACAAAATGCTGTCAGACACAAGCACACAGGTAAACAGAATACCTCTGAACCCAGCTGGGTGTCTAGCTGACACCCTCATGGGCTAGCACTGAGTTCATTAGGGCACGTCTGAGCCAAAGTGGGTCAATCAGCCTGTACAAACTGATCCCCTTATGTGTCTCAAATTCAGCACGTCCCAATCTTTTGCCCTAGCTGTCCTAGTAGTAACCCCCTTGATGAGCAGATCCCACTGTGATTTTGGGCATTACAGGGATCTTTGGCGTAGGTAAAAGAAGTGATGCTGCAGAGCAAATGGGGCGGTTGAGGGGAAGAAAGAGTAGGTGAAGTTCATAGAAAAAGTATAGCAACCAGCTTGACCATAGAAGTTAGTTATTGCCAGGTATATGAACTTATGATGATACCTGTAATAATAGCCATACAAGAGAGAGACAACTAAACAGTTACAATATTACATGAGTTCAGTTAGGGTTTTGGGAAAGTCTAGCTTGAGTTTGATTAGCAAAAGTCAGGTTTAGAAAGCTGTGCCTGGAGTAAGAGAATAAAAGTCAGGTTCCTGGAGTCGGAGAGAGAGAGAGAGAGAGAGAGAGAAAGAGAGAGCTGGGATCTCACCCTCAGTGAAGCTTGAACCAGTCCAGGTTTCCAAGTGTTGTTTGGTCTGGCAGACAGGCTGAGTCCTCAGCACGATCAATGGAGAGATTTCAGGCAGAAAAGGAGTGGAACTGGTGCAGCTTTGGCTCCAAGCACCAGGACAGAAACTTGAGCTTGGGTAGGGTTTTTTGTAGGGAACTAACAATGGCTCAAGGGAGAACACTAGATTTGTTTAGGAGTAAACAGTGGTTCATATGCTGGATAATAGGAATCAATCTCTGCTGGCTATAGGTGGATAGGTGGCATTACTCTGAGGGAGCTCACAATACAGACAGGAAGATTCAGTGTTTTGGATACCAATAGAGGAGTCATTACTAGAATTGGTCTGATAAATGCTGAGCTGGGTGTGTGTGGATGTGGGTTGATTAGCATTTGGAGCAAGGATTCCCCATCATGCAGTGCTTTTCTGATCCCAGAATTCAGTGCAGTCCTTGCTTTGGAATCTCTGTTCTCCATCCTGAATGCTAATGAAGGTGCATTCCTGTCCCATCTCCCGTGTAAATGAGTTGTCATCTGGTTCCATCTTGGATGCAAATGAGACCAGGGGAGTTGCTTCACTCTTGTCACCCTTGTCTGGAGGGCTTTAGGTGCGTCTCCCACTGCATCTTCTTTGTCTTCTGTAAGTCCTTCCTCTAATCAGTTCTTGTTCAGGCAGAGGTGGGGAGGGGGAAAGTTCTTTGTGAGTCAGGCAGGCTACGTCCTGTGCCAGGGTTCCCCAAGAACACGGAGCTGAGAGGTAACATAGGGCAAAAAAAATTGCCAGCCCAAACTAAATTAGTTCACTTGAGGGGATTAGATTTAATTTAGATTGGGAATATGGTAGTTCAATGTATTGAACATCGGCACATGTTCAGAGCACAGTCCTAGGGCTGTGCTCTTCCTATGGCTGCCTGCTCCCCACCCTCCTTGACAGGGCTATTTCTAGTTCCCCGACTCTTTCCACCCTGAGACACAACCCAAGACATAACACTCTACCCTGCCACAGGTAAAGCAGGGGAACCAAGGTGGCCAATATCCTGCTGCTGCAAAACACACTTGGGGGCTCCCAGGAAGAGGGCATCATCCCCTGCTACAGAGAAAAGCAAAACCGCTCCCATTTGACCATGGGATAAAATAGCTCTAATTTGACCATGGGGTAAAATTTTTTTCTGACCCGAAATATAGTTGTCATTGACCCTGAGCAGATAGGCAATGCTCTGTAGTCAGGAACTTCCAGGTTTAAGTCCCAGCAGGAGCACTGGCTGCAGCCAACACCCAAAGCCTCTGAGGGAGGCTTTAAAAAATCCCTGGCACATGTAGCAGTGGAAAAGGTGGGGAAAAAACACTTCCCAGCTCCATATGATAACCAGCAAAACCGTGAGGCAAGGGAAATACCCGTATTGAACATAGGAATAGGTATGACTAGATCATCCCTGGCCAATGCCTGTCCTACCTCATCTTGAACACCTCCAAGGATAGAGATTCATTTACTTCCCTAGAGTCTATTCTACTACCTCACTGTTCTAACAGTAAAGAAGTGTTTCCTGATATCTGGTCTTAACCTACTTTGCTGCAAATTCAGGCCATTGGTTCAAGCCTCTTTGTGCAGCTCTTCAGATATTGGCAGACTGCTATCATGTCCCTTCTTAAGAGCCTTTTCCACAAGCTGAACATGCCTATTTCCTTTTGCCTTCCTTCAGATGACTAGCATTCTGAGCCCTTTATCACCTTTGTTGCCTCTGAATGGTCTCCAATTTCTCCATGCCCTTTTAAAAATGTGGAGCCCAGAACTACACGGTACTCCAGAAGAGATCTGACCAGTACTGAGTTGAGAGGTGCTATCACTTCCCGTGTCTTACACCTAATGCTTTTCTTGATGCATCCCAAAACCTCATTTGCCTTTTGTGTGGCTGCTCATAGTGAGTCGGTGATCTACCAAGACTCCCAGCTGCCATCCAGCCAAGTGTTACAAATCCCTACATGGGTATCAAGAATGAACCTGTCTGCCTTCCATTGGTCTTTCATCCACCCTCTCTCTCCTTACTCACCTGCCATGTCTTTAATGTTAGTCATGGGAGTAGTCTATGTGGGTTTACAATGTCTTGGAGAAACTAGCAGATCTGTCTGTCTGCCCAAGTTCACATTCCTTTAAGGAGACACTGTCATGATGTCTTGGGATTGTGTTGGGATCCCACTTGCCTATGGTCCAATCCCTTTTTCTTTCTGGCACTGCTTCTGACTTGGTTCATGAGGCAAGTCCCAGTCTGTGAGAGTTTACCACTCTGAATTCCTAATTACCTGTTGTCTGAGTAATAGAAGAGCATACTATGTCAACAGTCATTCACCCAAATGCATCCTTCTCTGCATGGGTGACTGGTGCCTCCTGAGACTCGGGGGGGGGGGACAATTTGTGGGCAGTGGCATTGGTGGTGGGGTGCCAAGCAGTGACCGCCTGCAGAAGCCAGTAGCAGGGGGCGAGCGGTGACCACCTGCAGAAGCCAGCAGCAGTGGCAGGGTAGCGAATGGCAACCGTCTACCGCTGCTAGTGGCGGTGGCAGCCAATTTCAGGGGGGCATGCACCCCCGCCCCCATGCCCTCCTACCAGTTGCCTATGCTGCTCTGCTATCTTCTTCCTCCTGAACCAGGGAACATGTGTATGTATTTTTGACATATAAGGCAACATTCTTCCCAATCCTGTCCTTCCAAAAGAGAGTATAACCCTCAATGTTGACATTTCAGGCATAAGAGCTGTTTTATTAGGTCTCTTTTATATCAGTCAGATCACAGTTCCTTTCACAGGGTGCACCTTCCAGCTCATCTTATTTATTTCCCATACTTCTCACATGTGCATACTTGCATTAGATGTATTTTGCATTTTAACTTGTTTATTTCCCTTTTGCATCACTAATAGCTGTCCTGTGTCTCTCTGGCTGTTTCCCAGAGTTGAGCTGCTTCTTCCAGCCTTTCCCCTCTTGATGGTTTTCTCTGTTGCTAGAGGGTTTTGTCCACCATCCCCAGTAGAACCTAGTTTAAAGCACTCTTTACTAGGTTGGCCAGATGGTCATTGGCCAAAGATGATCTTTCCAGTTCTGGTTACATGGATCCCGTCTCTTGATAGCAGTCCTCCTCCTCAGAACATCTGTCCATAGTTGAAGAATGAAGCCTTCACACCAACACCACTATTTCAGCCACACACTTACTTCCATGATATGATGGTCCCTGCCTGGGCCCTTGCCTTCCGTGGGGAGGATCTATGAGAATACCACTTGTGCTCCTTAACCCTTCTTTCAAGAGCCTCTTAGTCACAGTTGGTGATGCTACTTGTGTTTTTTTTCACTTGAGACGGACCATTTTAAGTGAAAACACCTGCAAGGGTCAGTTTTCACTAAATTTGTGTGAAATATGGATTATTTGATAATAAGTCTTTAAAAAAAATCACAACAAACAGAATCACTGCTATAATCTTGTGTGATGATGTGTTTTAGATATAAAAATCTTATTTAATATATTTTCACAAAAAATGACAATTTTACCAATCATGAAACCCCCCAAAATAATATTGCAAAATCAAACCTTTTCCCGTACGCATTCTGTCACCTTGTTTCAAGTGGCATTTTAGGTCTAATCCATAATTCATTGTTCCTTGACTAAACCAGAAAGTTTGTGTGTGGCTTTAGGAGATGTCTACCTGTATGCGTCATATAAAGTGGCAGTGGTAAGTAAAATGTAACAGCATTGTTAGAAGCTTGCATTAATCTTTGTTATATGATGAGAATTGCCACATTTCAGAAACCAAAGCATGGTAATTTAAAACCCAGCTGTGCAGGTTAAGTATATATGCAAGGTGAGAGTGGAAGATCAAACCCTTAATCCTTCCATTCTCTACATAGGAAATCAGTATTGAAAACTTCTAAGGGCTGTTCTACCCAGTAAGGACTAAATTCTCATGACTGTACGCTGCCAAGTGAAAGGGAATATAATGCTGTAACTCCATAGGGGAGCTGTAGGGTCCTCTGGCCTTAAGCAGCGCAGTAAGGGATCAGATATGTAAGCTGTAGACTCAATTTGAGTCAAATTAGTCCTAACTTTACTTGACAAAGTATTCATAAATAGGATGCCATCAAAAGTGCAGAAACAGAGCATTTCTTTCTATAATTAATGATAAAATTAGGTTAGTGTTAGGCAGTTTTGTTTACTTGTCTGTTCCTTAAATGAACCTGAAAGGAGCTTAAATACCAAAGTTTGTTAAGATTATTTAACATAGTTTATGGTACTGAGCAGTGAGTATGCTGAATACTGGTACTTTGCATATTAACAAGTATATGCAGTTTGATAAATATCTGTTATCCATAGCAATAATATTTACATTTTATATTATGACTTTTATTCTATAATATCTCTATCTGTAGTATAGTATCTTTGCTGGGCAAGGCTATGGGTGCATGTGGGTGATCAAATGTCACAGAAACATCTTGGATGCAGATTCTTGCAGAAATATAAAGCAGAAGAATGTTTAGGCCAATGACAATGGGGTAACATTTTACTTGCAAGGAAAAGGCAGTGGAGCGCGTGCGCTCACGTGTGTGTGTGCATGAACAGAAGTATTATTTCCTGTATTGATGTAAAAATTTTCTGTGAGTGTGGCCAAGTGGGTTTCCCTCAGGCCAGCCATCGCTGGCCTCCCACCTGCATCTGGGCACGCCGCCCACCTGTTGCGCCCGCCACGACTTGTTGAAAAAATTAATAAGTTGTTAAATAAGGTGGGAGGCTGCCCATTTCTTGCCCCAATGCCAGGGGGTGCTATCTGTGACTCTGTTCCTCCCCTACACCGCAGCCTAAGCCCCGTAGATGGCATTCAGATGTTAACAGTCACACCAGCCCCACACTAGGCTCCAGAATCCTCCTAGCAGGACCCTCCTTTGATCCCTCCGCTCAGGCAGCCTATGCCGCCTTCATTTGGGCTGCCGAGATCTTTGTAGCTGGCTCCCCTCTTGGGCATGGTCCCCACTCAGGACCTTCAGCCATACACAGGCCCTGTCCTCACCTTCAAGGCCAGGCGGGGTCCCAGGTCCATGACTCTGGGTGCCCCTCACAGTGGACGCCTGGCCCTTTTGACCATCTTGGTCCTGGCCCCAGCATGGATCAGTTGAGGGGGCACTCTACTCCCAGCCTCACTAGCCCTGCATTCTCTCCAGGTCCACCTTCCTGGATGTGGGGAGCTGGGGTACCTCACACCATGACTGGTGCCCCAGGGTCTCACAGGGGACTCTCATTTCCC
>NW_017729022.1:34227663-34230670 GCF_001723915.1 Gavialis gangeticus
GTGGTGCTACTTCAGATCTTACATTCAACCCACACTCGGCCTCCCAGCAGTGGAGGACCTAACGGGATCAGGACTCCCCTCTCTTGCTCTGGGGCTGAGCCCCTTTCACTTGGCCTCTTGAGCCCCTTTCACTCGGCCTCTGGCCCACATCTTGGCCAGAGGTGTCTGAAGACTTACCTGGGTCTACTCCCCTTGCTTGGGGCTACACATTGCCCCCCCCTCACTTGGGGCTCCAGATCTCCACCCCTTACTTGGGGTGACCCTCCTCACTGGGGCTCCACAACTCCACTCCCTCACTTGGGGCTCCAGACCGCCCCCTTGCTTGGGGCTACAGATCTTGGCCCCTTTCACTGGAGTCCTAATTTCTGCCCCCTCTCACTTGGGGCTCCAGACCGCCCCCTTCAGTGGGGCCATGGTGGGGGGAGTGGTTTGCTCCCTGGTGGGCTCAGGTGGCTGTAGCCATGCCTGGTCCCAACTTTCCCTGTCGGGGCTTGCACCCCGACAGGGCTCAGGTGGCCACAGCTGTGCCTGGCCCCAACTACCTCCGATGGTACGCAAACCCACCCAAAGGTGAGGGCTAGGGTTAAGGTGCCCCTACCCGCCTTTTATTGGGGTGATAACTGGCCTGGCATTTCCTGGGGGCTCCTGCACCACTGGGAGCCCCACCAGGCCACCCACTTCTGGCAGGGTGCAGTTTTAGGCTATGCCCAGGACCAGGAGCTTCCTGAACATCCCCTACAGCTCCTCCCTTTTCTCCAGGTGATACCTCCAGCCAGGCAATGTTGTTGCCTGACCCTCCAGCAGCAAAAATGCCCCGTTTATATGGGCAGCCCTAGATCCAAAATGGCTGCCCTCATCAGGCACCTGCTGGCTGTTAGCTTCAGGCTCTTAAAGTGGCGGACACCTACAGTGCCCTGCCACAGAGAGCAGTCATGCAGTCTTCTATAATTCTTGTTCCACAGAACTTCCACTGAAGTTTTACGTGAATAAAAACTGTTGGATTTTTCCCTATGTTTGCTGGGTTCCTGCTTGTTATGGTTTGGAGGACCTGGCTCTAATCATGAACATGCATAAGTTTCTGCCAAAATCAGTTAGAAGTGTTAATTTTCAGGGTATACAGTATGACATAGCACCCTGCAAGCTGAATGCAATTCTCTTATACATAAGAGATGGCTTGTCATTGATTAATTGCCACATGCTAGCTAATAAAATAGCTTTCTGTTTTTCAGACCAAAAGAGTACATTGTGTCTCATGGAATGATCATTATTTGTTCAGAGAAAACATACACGTATAGTATTTTAAATGGTTACAAATACTTGCTATGTTTGTTATTTTAGCTCTTTTGAAATATGAATAGGAAACTATACTACTATTTCTTTCTCGCTTCAGTAATATGAATTGCTTTGTTACCATACTACTGAAATAAATATTTGCAAAATGGTATTATATTTGTTATACAAAAATACTTCCCATAAAACTGATGCACATTTACCCAAAAATACCAGAAGATCCATGTATTTTACAAATAATAAACATGTTTGGGAAAAGCAGAAGGTTCTGAGAGGTGACTACTTGTATTCATTACTTGAGCATTAGTTCCACTGAGCCCATTTTTGAGGTTTTGTATAAGAAAATAGATGGCTATTCCCAGATTCTCTAATGACTAAAAGCAGCTATTCTTGTACTATATCTTGTGATGTATCATCTACCAATAGGACCACATATCTCAATTTTTTTATCTTCTCTCTTTTCCGCATCATACCAGACCAATAAAAAAATCATGATGTGTCCTGATTCTTATTTCTACAATGTGATTTGCTGGTAGAGTCATACTGGCTTAAAAAAGGAAAGGAAAGTTAAAGCTTTAGTCTAAAACTTTTCATAGGGTGTCAAAGGCAAGTTTTCAAAGTAATAGCCCCCAGGTATAAAGATATGTATATAACAGCTGCATTACAGAAGGATTAGTCATTTATGAAGTGAAACAAACCAAGATGTCTATTGGTCTAATGTGGCAGGTTTGTAATTTCACACCTGGGAGTTATAAACAGGGGAGCTAGAAGCATGTTAGTATTAAACGCATCTTGTTTAAATAGATTTTTAAAATTACTAACATTTGAATAAGGAGGATTTCTATATACCCACGACTGGGCAAAAAAATCTGCTCTGATCTGCTCACTTTTTCTCCTTCAGTCAACACAAAGAAGCACACAGTGCCTTATTGGGTTATCTAGGAAATCCCTGACAGTTCCAAAACTGTCTGATTCCTGCAAATCTGCCCTGCTGATTTCTTTCCAGTATCTTTTTGGGCATTGAGCTTTTTCGGTTAGCAATGAGTTCTGTAAACACTGCACCTTGATGAGGGAGCTGGCTCCAGCTGAGTTCAAGCCAGTTCCCTGCTAATTCAGTTGGCCTGCCTGATTGGCCCTGGCTCCTCTGTTAATAGCTGTAACAGATGAACTCTATTGTTTAGCACTCCCTCATCCTGGATGCAACCTCCTGCTTTATGAGTTGCCTTGCCTCCCACCTAGTTCCTGCCTGTTCCTGCTCAGCCTGTTCACCTGTTCCTGTCCACCTGGGGCATTCCTGAGGCTCCTGACCATTGGATAGCATTCAGATTACTCATCTTTGTCTTATCCTTTGCCTTGCATATGCATAAACCTGGTATTCTGGGGCACCTATACATGTGATGGAGCTCTGCTCTGACTTGTGCTAATTGGCAGACATGGGAGCAGATTCAATTAATCAAGCCCTCTGAGAGTCTGCTGGAGTGTGCTAATTAGTGCTCTCCAGCAGCCTCCACATCATGTGTATTCAGCATCCCCACATTTCAAAATGGCAGCAGGGACACTTTAATTAAAGCTCGTTGAACAAAAACCAGCTCATCAACAGTTAGTGGAAACTAGCTGCAGATGAACACCTGCTTGCCTATAGTGTGGCTCAGTAGCTGCTTATCCAATGTATCTAGACAGTGGTGTCAAACTTACCCAGCCCCTGTGCCAGGTGAGT
>NW_017729022.1:34235670-34236604 GCF_001723915.1 Gavialis gangeticus
ACACTTTAATTAAAGCTCGTTGAACAAAAACCAGCTCATCAACAGTTAGTGGAAACTAGCTGCAGATGAACACCTGCTTGCCTATAGTGTGGCTCAGTAGCTGCTTATCCAATGTATCTAGACAGTGGTGTCAAACTTACCCAGCCCCTGTGCCAGGTGAGTAGTATGGGACCAGTCCATGGGACAAACGGGGCCCACAGACTGCCCCTGCATACTGGTTTCAGCATGTGTGTTATATGCAGCATGTGTCCCAATCTGGTCCCATGTGTGCTGAAAGCAGTGCACAAGCTGGATCTGGCTTGGTATGGCATGTGGGGCTGATCCAGGCACGCATTGTGTGTAGCATGCCAGGTCCAGTCTGAGAACTTGGGCAGTTCTGAGGCTGGATAATAGAGCCCCAAGATCAAGATCTGGCCCATGGGCTGTGTCTTTGACACCTTTGATGTAGAGTGAACTGTAGCCTGTGCCTGTGCAGTAGATAAATGTCAGTCATATAAAGGCTACTATTACAAGGTATTAGGTTATCTGCAGGTAGTCATTGGGACTCTGTAGAACCAGGATGTTGTGTCACACCAGGACTTTGTGCCAGTGGATTGCCTTGCAGGGCAGGAGCCTACATCTGTATAAGTTACCCTGATTTTTGTGTGTGTAATTTTCTTTACCTCACAGCTTGCCACTGATTCTGTATTCCTCGTACTCTCAGTACAGTTGAGGTCAGTGGGAGTTGTACTTTGAGCATATAAAGTGCTATATAACGCTGACTACTGTGAAAATGCAGATCCTAACTGTCTCTGATTGGACACCAAAAACTAAAAGACTCTTTTAACCTTAATCCTTGTATTTCTCAGCTGCACAGGGTGAAAATAAATGTTAAGCTCACAGAATGTTAAGCAGACAGAGTGCAGGACCTCCATCTAACCCAGGAGATGCACAG
>NW_017729022.1:34236615-34238248 GCF_001723915.1 Gavialis gangeticus
TGCTAAGGTCTCTTCCGACCCTAGAAACTATGAAACTATACTATTATAATGAACACCCTAAAAAACCCTGTAAGGAAATTTTTGTCTTGATAACAGAGTTTGAACAGTTTGCAGTAACAAATTTGCAGAAACATGCTGTACAACAAGTGTTTTTACTGCTCATTAACTGAGCACCACCCATTCTGTGCATTTAATAAGGTAGGGTCCAGTAGAAAAAAATACTCTACAATTGTGTCATTAAACACTGTATCATAATTAGGGACCTATGCAAATCAAGAAGGCAGGTGGCCAATTTCATGAGCAGATTCCAGGGCTGGCTGCCATTTTCATGAAATTATTGCAGCAGGGCCCACCCACAACTCTGGCCAAGGGCCATGTCTGTCTTGCAGACCCACCCCTTCCTGCTGATTGGTGGAAAGGGGTGGGGCTGCACAACAGGCAGCCCTTTCAGCCAATCAGTGGTGAGGGTCTGGGGTGGCCTCCATCTTGGCTGCTCCCCTTTGTGCCAGAAGCCTCACTGCCCTGCCCCCCTCCCCGGCAGGCTGTGTGGTTTGGCCCCTGTGGCCATGAGGACCACTGGCTTCTACTGGGGAAACTGGTATTTTATTTTTAATAAGTTTTTTTTCCCCAGTAGATTTTGGGGACATTGCTGGTTCACAGACAATGCCTGATTTTTGTGATTTCTGCAAAATCACAAATTCAGTGGGGCCCTAATTATAATTAATAACCACAACGGGCTGAAATAAGGTTGCACGGGAAACAGTTGTGGCATTTCAAATTTCTGAGTGCTTAACCTTGCAACCTTAAAACATTCTTATAATGTAGTTTTTTGTGTATCACTTTCCATCTAGTTCAGAACCACAAGTTGCTGTTTGAAAATGTTTATGTATTTCAGACATGTGGCAGCTCATGTGAGGACAGAAATATAGACTTGGGCCTTAAATTTGCAATACCATAAGTGAAAAAATTCAGATCAAGAGAAATAAATCATATGTCATTTGATAATGAAGTGGAACAGTATCTTTTTCTGTAGTGTACTCAACTGTGTATAGCTTGCCAGACAGGCGCTAGGTTTTGTTTCCAGTAGGGGTGCACCAATAGAGATTTTGGGGGCCGATACCGATCACTGATATTTAAGGAGACATATTGGCTGATGCTGATCTGATGTCTGATACAGCTGCCTCCAGCTGGTAAGTCTGTTGTGGTGGAAGGTGGGGAGAGAAGGGGTGTGTGGGGGGGCAGATCAATGCCCCCTGCAGTGAGGGAGGGAGGGGGTAGGGGCAGGCACTGCCCAGTGAGGTGGGAGCGTGGGATGGAGGTGAAGCTTGTGGGTGGAGGGAGGTGGCTACCGCAGTTGCTTGCACCCCAGGAGGGAGAGGAGTGGTGTGCCCCCAGATCTGCATGGGGTGGGGTGGGGCGGGCTGCAGCTGGTGCTGTGTGGGGCTCTTCTTAGCAGAGGCTGTGCTTGATGCGGGCACCAGTGGTGCTAGGAGGGGGTGGAGCCATCCCAAATTTCTCCGCAGCTCCACTCCCAGTCCCACACCAACAGGCACAGCCTGGTTCCATGTCCCACCTCCACCCACATGCTGGGAAGAGCCGAGACTGCGCTGGAAAGCTGGCAGTGGCAACAGCG
>NW_017729022.1:34243248-34243667 GCF_001723915.1 Gavialis gangeticus
CAGTGGTGCTAGGAGGGGGTGGAGCCATCCCAAATTTCTCCGCAGCTCCACTCCCAGTCCCACACCAACAGGCACAGCCTGGTTCCATGTCCCACCTCCACCCACATGCTGGGAAGAGCCGAGACTGCGCTGGAAAGCTGGCAGTGGCAACAGCGCTGGGAGTGGAGCTGTGGCAAAATTTGGGGTGGATGCAGCATCCTCCCAGTACCGCTGGTGCCCACTCCAAGTCCACCCCCCACTGAGAAGAGCCCTGTGCAGCACTGGCCCCACCCACCCCACACAGATCTGGGGGGAACACCCCGCTCCCACCATCCCAAGGTGCAAGCAGTGACGGGAGCCACCCTCCCATGAGCCGCACCTCCATCCTATGCCACCACCCCTGCCTCTCTGGGCAGCGCCTGCCCCTGCCCCTGCCCTCC
>NW_017729022.1:34248667-34259934 GCF_001723915.1 Gavialis gangeticus
CCTCCACACCTATCCATTCCCCTCACAAACCCCCCACACACCCATACCCTCCCCACACCCCACATACTCACCCACCCACAGCCCTCCCTCTCCCCTTCTGACTTACCAGCTGGAGGCAGCTATCCACACTGCCAGCTCTGCTGTGTGCTGTGCTGTGACTGCATGCAGCATGGGCATTTATGAGCCAAATTATCAGCCCCATTGGGCCAATATCTGACAAAGTAAATTTTCTTGATATTGGTACTGATCTGATATCAGATTGATGCATCGGTGCACCTCTAGTTTCTAGCTATGAATTTCAGCATTTGTGAGTTTATCACAGTTGAGGCAATACTTAAAATGTATGCTCTTAAAGTAACATTTGCCACATAGCTATTGAAACAGAACTATGTTTAACTTCTTTTTGTCAGGGTAATATTGTAAATAATTGATTTATATAAGCAAAACAAAGGCTAATGTGAACAGCAGCAAGTTTTATCTCTGGCCATAAAGAGCCATCTTTTTTATACAGCATATATACATGAATATGTTTTTGACACAATAGTAAATTAGAAACTTCAGTAAGAGCTTGATTGGGAGGGTGTAGGGGGCTGGACTTGAGTTTATATTTTGCCATAGAAATGGAGGCTGGTGGTTTTGTTGGGGGAGGTTTGTACATGTTGAGGAACATATAATTGGTAGGAGTGTAATAACTGTAACCCTTCTGCCAGGCACAGGTTGGCAGTGAGAAAGACCAGGTTCACATTTCAGGGTTCTAAGTAAGTTATACCAGTGGCTCAAACCCCCACCCAGAAATCTGGGAACACTAAATTTGACTGGGGTATCCTAAATCCCTGTTCTCACAAGCAGTATAAACCAAAAAATACAAATTTATTACTAAAACACAAACAAAAAGAACAAAACCTTAAATACAGTACACATGTTATCCCTGCAACTACATTTCATAGGTTGAACCCCTTTAGAGAGACTTCAGTCTAGCCCAGGCCAGTCTGGGACTTGGGGCTCCCCAGTGGTTTAGTTCCAGGGTCCACGCTGGAGCTGTCTTATGGTTGAGGTTAACCTCATATCAGGAAGCTGCTTGTGATCAGCAGCTCAACTGTGATGCAAAGAGAACCTTGTCTCTGCTGGAGAAGTGGTAGAGCCCCAATCTTTGCTCCTGAGGAAAGTCTGTGTGCCAGAGTGACTGTGGCTCTAGCCAGCATACACACAGTCCAAAATTTCTGGGCTAGATTATATGGTTTGTTAAGACAGAAACTGAAGGACAAACTCAAAAGGGAGCCAGGTTGATTACTGGTTACAGCTGGCCTCAATCACACAGCTTGGCTGATGCAAAGGACCGTTTAAAGAAACAAAAACTGGGGGTAAGGCCTACCCTCAGGGCCCGGGCTGCAGGTAACCTCGGTCATACAACTGCCCTGCAAGCAGAAGGTTACAAACTTCAACCTCGGCCCAAAGATGGCAGAGCCCATCCTTTGCCAATCTGACAGAATTAGAAACTCCCAGGTTTGAACCTTGTTTAAAAGCTGCCAGGCCGAATTCCTGGCCAGCCAACCATCCTCCCTCATATTAATCTCCCAAAGCCTCAGAAAAAGGGGAAAGAAAAGGAGAGAGGAGTTCCCAGATACTGGAACAAGTCTCCCTTTCTCTCTCTCTCTGTCTGTTCCTCCCTCTCCCTGAGTTACCTTTAGCATGACATCACTTTAGCCTTGTCCAGTCAGGGAGTGCCTCTTTCTCAATCAGTCTGCCCGGAGAAGTTTCTGTTCCCCCCAGCCAGAAGATTTTACATCTTTTACCCAGATACAAGGCAGAAAACATGGCCAAAACAACAGGCACCATTTTGCCCACATGGCTAGACCACATGTTTTCTCCTTGGGGCTAGGGACAGACATTACAGACAAATCAGTTTAAGTGATAAGAAACTGGTTTAAACCTGTAACAGAACAGATGTTCAGTGCAGATAAAGCAGTTTGAAAATGAATGAAACTGATTTGAGATAAACCTGGTTGAATGTAGTATGAGACTTAACTGATGTGGGTCAAACCAATCTATGCATTGTCTGTCCCAGATCCCTTCTTGGTTTAAGATAAACCAGGCACCCCTGGCATCCCAGTATGCTCTCTGGGCTGGGCGGGGCTCTCTGCTTCACAGCAGGGCTGGCCCCTCCACTCTGCTCCCTGGCTGGAGCTCCTCATAGACTTTCAGGCACAGAGCATCTACCTGGTTTCTCCCTGCTAAACAGGAAGTATTCCCCCCTCCCCTCTGCCTTACGCAGAAACCTCAGCATTAGCAAGCAGACCACATGTTGGCTATGGTCTGTGCTGTGGGAGGCAACAAAGGCAGACAGGCTTTTTGGAGCTAATCAACGGATAGCTTAATGACCTTCTTTGGAAGAGCTGTTTAAGAAGAGCTCCATTAGTTAATGGAAATAGGCTTTGTTTTTTTAATGAGTTGATAAACACTGAGTTAAGGGTGATAAATATTCCCTGTGAGGCAGCTCAGGAGGAGGAGGAATAATCAGAGCATCCTGCCCAGGCCTGGCCATGCCCCCCTCAGTACTGTGCAAGGGACGGGAGGGCTGCTTTAACAGCCCCCAGCTTATAGCCTGAGCCACTTCAGGCATGTGTCTGCATTTTTGGGATGTCTGTCTGGGTTACAAACTGATTTAGCCAAGCCAGGTTAGACTAACCTGCAAAGACTGAGTCAATTCAGGCTCAGGCTTTCTGAATATCTGTGCTTAGCCTAAAACAGACCAGAGGAAAAAAGGTGGGGGAGGGGGATACAGAAAAAACCGCAACACAATACACAGCAACCACAGGCACACACTATTCCATACACAGCACAACTGAATGTGGCTGTTACATAACTAACTATGCGTCAGTATTTTTTTCCTGCTGCTTCTGTTTCCCTACATATTATTGAAGATAACTTGCTGTGTAAGAATGTTGCAAAATAACCTTTTTTTTTTTTTTTTTCTTTTTTGGTTTGGTGACTAATGAATGAGGAAATTCAACCTTTTGTTTTCTTGTCAACCAAAATTATTTTTTGTGGGAAGGTGTTATTTAAACCTCTCTTAAATTCTCTCATTAAATAATTAGGTCAAATTTGAAATGGAGATGTCTTTTCAAAATAAAATGTTACAAATATAGGACTAGGCGCGGCTTCCCAAGGCAGTGAGTCCAGTCACCTACGTTCACAGGCTGCCATTTTCCAGAAGGGTCCATACCATTGTTCATTCAGTCTCCTTTCACACACTTGAGCCAAAAATATATTTAAAAAAGAGCCTTGCAACAAGCCACTGGGGGGGCAGATGTGTCACTGATGTCTTGTCACTGCAGTGGTAAGAAAGTAGTTCAAGATGTGCTCAGATAACTTTAGAAGATGATTATACTTGTGATATAGAGAAAGTCATAAATAAAAACAAAGCTAACAGACAAAAAAAAGGATCTATATTTTAGTCCTTGCTAGTCTGACCTGTGGAAAATTTCTTCTTGAACCCAGATCTGGTGATTTGTTTGACCCTGAGTGCAAGACTTTCAAGTTAAGTACCTGAAAGTTTCTAAGTCCCAGCAAGAGTACCATAGCACTATAGTCAAACTGCCACCTCCAGCGGTGCTCAATGCCTAATGCTTCAGAGAAAGGTGGACCCCCTTGTCTGAAGCTAATAATGCAGTCATTAGGTGGATTTGGGGGTAGGGGGGCGTGGGGAGAGGGAAAATCTGTCTTGCTTCTACTGGCAACTAGGTAGAAGCCCTGCTCTATGGCATTTCTGAACATCTCTCTCTCACAGATGCTTTTTTTCAGTACTGTAAAAGGGATACCAAATCCTGCAATCCACATAACCCACTTCTGTTGTTATACTGGGATACCTCAATGCTTTCATAAACTAGTTTCCATGAACATATCAAGTTCCATCTTAAAGTAATTTGGGTTAAAAAAAATGATAACCTTGTTTTGTTTTTCCATTTTTTAAACTTTTGACAAATTAAAAAAAATTTTGTTTCCTTTTTTGGAAAGGAAGAGGGCAAAACCATTTGGCAAATTCAAAGTTAATTTTTCAAATTGTTTGGAGACCACAAAACTGCATTTTCAGGCAAATACGGCTTGCCAAAATTTTTCATCCAGGCCTATTCTTGACTACCTTTTCAAAACGTTATTGCTTACAGGCATTTAAAACCCCCCACTATACAGCACTTTATATTAAACAAGGTGTGCCCCCATGCCGAACCCAGTGCATGCTCAGAAAAGGCATCACATTAGTTTGACCTGGCTCCCACAATGTCTGTATAGATTGGGCGCTTCAGCAGGAGTTTTTTGGTGCTTGTATCTAATAGCTGATTGAATCAGTTTTAGATTAAAGTGCCAAAAATCCCACTAAAGCATGCAATCTATGCAGAAGTTGCGCAAGCCAGGTTGAACTAACGTGCTGCCTCTTCTGGTAAAGCACTTTTTCCCCACATCTGTCAGCAGCCTTTATAACTAAGGACAGCGTCCTCTTACATTTATAGGCCACCTTGAATTATGTAGCCACAATAAATTAAAAAAATAATGTAACCATTATAATGTAATGGTTAGTTTTGATTACTATAGAACAATCAGCAGTAGTGCCAAGGGAGTTCTTACTGTATTTATGTACAACCCTTTTCAGCAGGTGAAGTATGCTGAAGTAGGAAAGGTAAGGATACAGTTTAAGAATTCTTGCCAGATACAGGGCTTTTGTGATCTCCCTTTCCCACTAAAAGCTTCAGCTACAACAAAAGCTAATTTTGCAAATTATTTCACAGATAATTAGTTATAATGCTTCTAAAGTCCTCCTTCATGTTTTGGCAGTATTTTGAAAGAGTTCAGCATTTAAAATTTGCAAAGTAGGTTTCCCTCCCCCTCCCCCCACTATTTGCATCTGTTTCACAATAATAACTTACATGCACTATATTTTATCGTGTATATTTTTATTAATTTAATTACGATGGGCCAAACAGTGTATATGTGAGCACAAGCTGCTTTTTTTTACACTCTTAGATGCTTATAATCTGCGTATTTTTAGGCTTCATGTTTTGATAATGCACAGACTACCTATGCTGTCTATGCTAATTCTATGCTATCTGTACGGTTAAAGATGTAGTGTATAATATTGCTGTCGTGTATGCTGTCAGAATATGATACAAGTGCTCTAGGGTCTTGATGCCTGAAATGTTGTAGTAATAGAGAATGTGAAGAATGTAAATGTAGTACCGCTGTCGAGACTGCAACATGGCCAGTTTGTCCCTGGCTCTTACAATGAAGAGAGGAAAGCTTCAAAGGAAGGGAGAGGGGGAAGGAGATTTGTATTTGTTTGTACCCAGCATAAGAGATAGCTTCTGTACTCAGGAACTTTATGGTTTTCTCTCGTTGATGAACTTAATAGGCACTAGTAAGCACAAAGAAGGCCTAAGTATGAGATCCAGAAAAGGACAACAGTGCTGAAATGGAAACCAGCAAGGTGGACTAAAGGAAATGCCAAAGACAACGAGATAACTGCTCCTCAAAAAGAATGAGTTACTCCCCTTGCTGGGATCCTAGCCACAAACTCTCTCTAGTTATGTGCCTAAGCCAGCTTTTTTTCCTCAAAAAAAAAAAAAACAAAACCAGACCAGAAGGAGACAGAATCCTTGTTCTAGCTAATAGCATTGTAGAGTGATCACCCAGGTTGGGGGAGATTAGGATTTTGTTCCCATCTCTATCGAGGGAGATTTGAACCCATACCTCCTATGTCCCAGGCTATCCTAGGATAGATAACTTTCATTCTTTCCTGCTAGACCTACTCCACGTTGTGTGGGGTTATTGAATAGTCACTAGGGAGAAAGAGAGTGCAATTGAGAATAACTTAATGGTTAGGAGATCTATATGAGGAGGGAGATCTAAGTTCTAGCCCCTGCTGCAATTAATATTTAAGCAGTGTAGATTAAGTGGAATATTCTTAATAGAAGTGATTGAGAGAGCTGTGGACTTTAATATTCTCCAGCTGGTAGTTAGGGCCTTCTTTCTAGAGGTCACAGAGGTGGATCAAGTTTCTTCAGATAGAAGAGGAATTTGAACATAGGTTCCCATGTTAGAGGCCGATGCTGTAATTACCCCATTTTTGTACAAGGTATGGTTTTATAGATCTGTTCTAAGAACACCTACCTGTTCAGTTTCTGAGGCAAGAGAGGTAGAGTATATGTCTAATTCTGAGAATCTCAATGAGGGTTAGGTCTGAGCTGAGTACTTAGATACTTAGCATTGTGAAGTTCAGGTACTTAGATACTTAGAAAACTTTATTTGTGAAAGCTCAGGCATCTCTGAGCTTTTTGGGTGTTTTCAGGTTTAGGTTAGCAGTCGAAAAACAGTTTTGGGATCCTGTATTTTGGACTGGCATACTTAAAATAGCAGTTAGGACTAGATTCACGTGAAGATTCAGACACCTAACAGCCACACATGGGCCATCAGTGTTCATCTCTCCTGTATACATAAGGTAGATCACGTGGAATCCTCAGCTTGACCTGAACTGAAAGAAAAAGAGACAGAGTATGATCTTAGAAAAGTTTAATTACAGATAGGGTTGACTTCTATATACTATGCAATGTAACTCACATTTTGCTGGAATTATACAAAGTTGGATTATAGATATTACTTTAATATGTTGGTGAGTGGTACTTCTTCCCCACTTCCTAGAGTTCAAGAGTAAAAAAAGCCTATAAAGGCCCAAGATTTATAATTGGCACTTTCCCCTTGATTTATCTTGTTAGAAAGAAGACTGAGGTGTTAGCAATTGAAACTTAATTATATACTGCCAGCAATTTGTCCTATGTGAAAGGAGCTAATAATTTCTTTTCATTTCCCAGTGACCAGGTATCCCTATTACAGACATCACCATGGCACTTGGCACTCATTTTTAGTACAGCCTGAAGTTTCAAGAAGGGCCGGGGGAAAAATTAATTAGCTTAGGGATTGAATTTTTCTCTCATTCTCTATATACACAATGTTGCCAGGGCATTATGGAGGAATAACTGTCCAGTTATGTATTCTAATTGTTCTACAACAGTGTGTTGCCCTGTGGGGTCAGGCCAACTCTCAGGATCTCAATATTGCGCTGTCAGATAGGAGGGTGTGACACAATTGTATATATACAAACAGACAAATCAATTAGGTGCATACACACACACTACCAACTCAGGCACATACACATCCAAACCAGCCTAGGCACATGCATACCTATCACCAATTCAAGCACATACACACTACACACCAATAATTAGGCAACAATCAGTTGTCAATACCTACACACTCCATACACATACATGGATCACTAATTCGTATATCACGCACATGATGACATATATATGTGTATATTCACCAGTTCACACACAAACCACCCACCTACACAAACACACACGTGAGTTCCTAACTTGGATGCTACGGTATGTATGTGTGTGCTTAGGGTACTTGGGATACCTGAGGAAAGGTTAAGGTAAGAGAGAAAGTGTAAGGAGTGAAAGTTGCTGGAACTGGGATTAGAACTGATAGACTAGAGAGAAGCTGCGCTGAGGAACTGAGGCTGGGAGTTACTTAAGGCCAAGTGGCCCCAGGGTTATTTGAGGTCACTGGTGCAAGGGAAGAAGCTTGGTGGCAAGGAGGAGACAGCCAGGAAAGAAACCAAGGCAGAAACCTGGGAGCTTGGGGCTGGAAACTGAAGCAGAAAGCTGGGAGCTTGGGGGACAGATAAGTGGTAGCAAGGAGAAAACAGTCAGAAAACAGACAAAAACCCAACTCGGGGTTTCAAAATAACAGGTTTATTAAACAGACAACACACTACACAGCCCCATGAAGTTATTGGTGCATGTGCGCACACTCTCTCTCTCTCATTCAGGAACCAAGTTACACAGGACGGGTAGGTATGAGTCATAGGTTACACAACAGGGCATGGGGACAAGATGGAGACTTGACAAACAAAATGGAAACTTGACATGACTTATGCTAACTTACATATGTAGGCCTAAATCATATAGTATCAGTAAAATAGTAATATAGAACAGTAAAAATCAATAAAAACATGATACTTATACAATATAAAGGAGAAAAAACAAAACAAATACAACTTGCTACCAAAATAAAATGCTGAAGCTTATCCTATGTCTTAGCTCACTTATACTTATCTATAGGGAACAGAGAGGGAGAGAAAAAGTCAGAAATGGTTGGGGAAGGGGAGGGAATGCATTTTAAAATAAGAAAAAAGAAAAACGGGGGGTTTTGCTGCAAGTGGCATGGGATCTGTCTGTGGCTCTAATTTGGAGCTCAGGCTCATATCATCTGGCCTATGGAGCTCCCTACAAGTCCAACAATTTGGCAGCAGGACAAGGTACAAAAATTAAGGTTACTACTGCTCTGCCATGGGCTGGATGATGCAATTACTATGGGCCAGATCTGGACCAGGGGGTTTATCTTGGCCTTATCTACACCATGCTTCCAGTGCTGTTATGAATCAGGCACCCATCCATAAACACTAGCATCCCAGTTCCAGTATCCTTATTCATGTTAAAGGGTACCTTCCACCAAAAATAGTCACCATGACTGCTTCTGGTAAAAAAATATGGGCATGAAAAACTGTTCCTAAATTCATTTGGCAATTTTTTAAAATAAGTCTAATGAAGTTTACTGAATGGCTTTATTGGAAAATGGTATTTATTGTAGACATCTTACTGCGTTGCTTGATATTTATGATTTTCTGGAAAAGCAGTTGCTAGCCTGATATTTTATTTCTAAATTGTTTGTTTTTTAAAAAGGAACATTTTATTAATGGAAAAACAATCACCTGCTAGCACTCAGACTTGCTTATGGAGTGAGAAGCTTCTATTGTGGTAGCTTTTACTGAGGAAACCATATTTTGAGGTTTATCAAGGTTAACTTTCATTTACCTTTTGCTACACTACTACAGCAAAAGAGTTAGACTTGCAACTGGAAGCACTGTTTCTTTAAGAATTGTTTTAACTTATGCCCAGCAGAATAATTTGAAGTAACAAAAAAAGGCAAAAATGCAGGCAATTATTTCTAGGCCTTCCTTTTGAAAACCCTGAGACTTGAGCAGCTCCAATTTTGTTTTACTCTTTCATCATCCATACCCACAGCAGTATCTCCATTTCATAAATAGAGATGTAAATGAGCTTCCACAGAACATGACATCACTTCCCAATTTCAAGTCCTGAGAAATATTATGATTTCTGTACTGTGATTCATAAGGATGACTCTTTGAAGGGTCTGGATGAAGGCATTATCAGACATCTAATTAATAATCTGCTCCAATGCGTGCTTTGGGTTTAAAGAACAACTTTATTATGCTGAAGGACAACAGACTCAATAAGAAATATTATCCCACATAATTGGATTAATATAAATGGAAAAAAAAATCCATTTTAGTCCAAAAAGGACAGGAAAAGTTTTTTTTTATAATTATGACTGACTGATATTTTTTCCTCGAGATTAGGTTCTTGTTTGCCTAAGTATAGGGTAATTACATCAGGAATAACTGATATTGCAGAGTTTATGTGGATGCATTTAATGACAAATTCATCAGTCCAAAATTTAAATTTATGGTTTTTTAAGCTTCTAACAGTTAGAATCAAAGGTGTTCTAACTCTATAGAAGTGGATATGACAGGTGGTAAAGATAGTGGAGAAGAATTTGACCACTATAAAGCTTTGTCACTCAATGCCATTAAAAACTGAATTAATGTCATGAGTCATGGCTTGACAATTCAGTTACAATCTATGACCTTCCCATGCTAATTTCATAAGTGATTTCTGCCTACTTTAATAGAGTCTGAGTTGTCAGCTGCTAAAGCATGATCGGCATTTTCATTTAGAAATGGTTGTACAAATGTCATGACTTTGCACAATCCTTAAGAAAGACTTAGTAGTGTCTCTATCTGTGCATAAAGCTGCATAAAATACGGCAAATTTTCATTATGTATGTCAGCTGCTGAAAATAAAATCTTGAATTAGTCCTTTTTATGAAACTTCAGCTGTTTTTTATATTATATTTTCTGTCAACACAATATGCAAGTTATGTATCCAGAGGCAGATCCAAAGGGTATGTAGTGGTGCCAGTCAAGCCTTCTGAACTGGACAACACTGCAGAAACTCCTGGGGACTTTTTGAAATCTCCAAAGTAGGTGAAACCACCCAACACCTTCCTTCCTCTCAGTGCTCAGGGGCATATCCCTTCTCCTCCCTGTCCTCTACCTCCCTTGCCTGCTCTTGCTGCTTTCCTCACTGTCGTAGAGTTGGGTAAAGTTTCAGAGCTACTTCCACTTACTCCAGCTGGGCTCAGCTGGGATAATGACAGTGGCAGCAGCAAAGGGTCTGGGGTACCCCTGCCTCATGCCTGCTTCTGGGGAGACCAGGCAGGATGGGAGAACCCACTCCCTGCTCATCACTGCTGCTGCTTAGCAACCCAACTGAGCCTAGCCCCTGTGCAGCCCAGCTGGAGAGGGCAGGGATGGCTCTGAAGCTTCCTCTTCCACTCGGGTAGCAGGGAAAGCAGCAGCAGTAGGGGTGGAAAAGGGGAAGGGGGCATGGTTTTGAGCAAGGGTGTGTGGGAAGGTGCTTCTCACATGCTTTGGGAACTTTAACAAGTCCCTGGAGTCCAGCCCCTGTATGTCTGTTTGTATCAATGTAGGGAGGAGGAGGCTGGGAGCATGGGATGCAGCCACCTCCTGCATCTCCCTTTGCCAAATCCTGGATTTGGCCCTGCATGTGTCTTGTTTTGAAAGGCAGAATGAAGAAAAAAGAAAGAAAGAAAGAAACAGAGTAGCAGCAACTCAGGAGCCCACTCATTGTTCTGTTCCCTGTAGATTACATGCAGTCCTTACTTCTGCTTTCCCCAGTAAGCAGCGGAAACTGTTCTTACCCTATTCCCTCACATATAACCTGCACTCAAATTTCCAGAAGCTGGATTTTGGTGGGGGAAGTACAAATTATATGTGAGAAAATATGGCAATGTTCTTTGATTATGCTTAGAAAATGGGTGTGGAGTTTCCAAAAATGAAACCGGGTTTTAAATTGAAATCTTTTATTTCTTAAATAATTGGTACTGAGAGCTGAAGAAGATAAATTGTGACTTCCAGCTCTGAAAGAAGTTAATATATTATTTTATTTTTAGAAATAAGAAAATTCATTCTTCATTTTCAGTTTATTTGAATTGAGTTCTTGTGATGGTGTTGTTGATATTTGTTTGAAATACAGTGAAACCTGGTTAGT
>NW_017729022.1:34264934-34266118 GCF_001723915.1 Gavialis gangeticus
AACTCTGAAAGAAGTTAATATATTATTTTATTTTTAGAAATAAGAAAATTCATTCTTCATTTTCAGTTTATTTGAATTGAGTTCTTGTGATGGTGTTGTTGATATTTGTTTGAAATACAGTGAAACCTGGTTAGTTAGTCACCAAGACAAGTCATCACTATGGGGTGTGTTTATGTGAGATGTTCACTGTGCAGTAGACTAATTAGCTGTGCAGTGAACTGCTCAGCATCTATACATACACCCATATTAGGCTGGAGCAAACTAATTTAGTCTGCAGCAGGATAGTACTTGTAAATAAATGTACTATCCTGCTGCAGAGTAAAAAACTCTGCAGCAGCACATGTAAAGATGCTCGAGGGGTTGACTGGGGCATGAGGGTGCTTCAATGTGTGGGCTGCGTGGTGGCTAGCCCCATGCTGAAGCACCCTCATGCCCCAGGCAGCCTCTTGCAGCACACTGAGCCAGGAGGAAGCAGCCCTGGGCTGGCAGGCTGACTCCCCAGGCTTCCTGCCAGCTGGGGCTGCTCCACCCTGGCTCAGCATGCTGTGATCCCAGGCACATGTGCAGATTGCACCCAACAGTGACAAGCACCAGAACTTATTGATACACATTATTAGGCCCATGGTCAGTGGCAACATGTAGCGGGTGCACATGCACCCCCTGAAAGTGCCAGTGTACCCCTCTCCAGCCATGCTCCCCATTTATCCAGCAGGCAGGGGGGCAGGTGGGAGCACCCGTTCCCCCATGAGAGCGCTAGCTGGGGAGCAGGGCCAATAGCAAAAGCAGCTGCACTGCTTCCAGAAGTGGCCACGGGGCTTCTGGAAGGGGCACAGTTGCTTTTTGGTGAGTGAGATCGGGGGCAGGGAAGCCCCCAGTCAGCATGATCAGCCACCAGGGGATCTCCTTCCCCGGTCACTGATTGGTGTCGGTGGGAACATGTCCCCCCCCTCACCCCTGACTCAAGAGGCACCAGTCACCCATGCCCGTGGCCTTATTAATAGTTGCACTAAATCCCTAACAGAGTCCTATTGCTTTGTACAGAAAACACTTTGGCTAATTCATCGTATGTTCAAAAGCAGTGGTATAACTGGGGAGGTGGTGGTGGGGGGTGGCAATAGGGACAACTAGCCCAGACATAGTGAGGATTACGGAAACGTGGTGAGACTCATCACATGATTGGGCGG
>NW_017729022.1:34266129-34266847 GCF_001723915.1 Gavialis gangeticus
CCGACCCTAGAAACTATGAAACTATGAAATTATGAAACTGGTTTGGGTGAAAATTTTGTGGGAGTGGGGAGAGTGGAAAAAAGGCAACTGTGGCATTCCTTTCCCCTGGGTGTGTGTCGCCTGTGCTACTGTTAAAGTGTAATTAGTTATTTCCAAGTGTGTGAACACATTAAATCACAACAGAATTTACTTCTAATAATTAGCTGACATCTCTCAAGCCTGTAGATGCTCCCAGAACATTAAGTATTTTTCAACTTTTCTTGGCATGAGAAAACAAGCTTAGATGATCAACCATTCCATTTTGCAGAATTATCTTGGCTGGGGCAGACCTTCAAAAAGCCTGAGCTTGAATTGATTCAAACTTTGCAGGTCAGTCTAACCTGCCTAGGCTGAACCAGTTTGTAACTGTACAGACATCCTCTCTGGACTAAGGAAATGCAGGCACATGCCTGCAGTGGCTCAGTCTAGAGGCCAGGGAGTCCTAGAGCAGCCCTCCCTTCCCTTCTCTTCCTCAGTGCTGAGCTGAGGGGGATGTGGCCAGGCCCCAGCAGAATGCTCTGATAAGGGAGGGGTTCCTCCTCTGCTTGATAACAGCATTTATCAGCTCTGCTTTCAGCATTTAACACCCCATCAGAAAACAGAGCCCCTCTCATTAGTTCAAGCTCTTCTAAAACAACTTTTTGCAAGGAAGGGAACGTTTCAAGGAGGGACATTACCT
>NW_017729022.1:34271847-34282592 GCF_001723915.1 Gavialis gangeticus
CAACCATTCCATTTTGCAGAATTATCTTGGCTGGGGCAGACCTTCAAAAAGCCTGAGCTTGAATTGATTCAAACTTTGCAGGTCAGTCTAACCTGCCTAGGCTGAACCAGTTTGTAACTGTACAGACATCCTCTCTGGACTAAGGAAATGCAGGCACATGCCTGCAGTGGCTCAGTCTAGAGGCCAGGGAGTCCTAGAGCAGCCCTCCCTTCCCTTCTCTTCCTCAGTGCTGAGCTGAGGGGGATGTGGCCAGGCCCCAGCAGAATGCTCTGATAAGGGAGGGGTTCCTCCTCTGCTTGATAACAGCATTTATCAGCTCTGCTTTCAGCATTTAACACCCCATCAGAAAACAGAGCCCCTCTCATTAGTTCAAGCTCTTCTAAAACAACTTTTTGCAAGGAAGGGAACGTTTCAAGGAGGGACATTACCTGTTGATTAGCTCCAAAAAGCCCTAAAGACACTGTCCTGTCTGCCTTACACAGACCCTTCTCAGCATTAGTTAGCATGCCACATGCTGGTTTTGGTCAGTGTTGTGGGGGGAGGAGGGAGGAATCCCTGCTTGAGCTGTGAGCAGTGAAGGGGATGGGGTGGGGAGCAGGAGGAAGACAGGCAGATACTCTGTGCCTGCAAATCTCAACCAACGCTCCAGTGAGGGAGCAGTGCCCCACCCAACCCAGAGAGCATGCTGGGATGCTGGGGGAGTCTGGTTTAACTTAAACTGGGAAGGGGTCTGGGACAGGCATTGCATAAACCGGTTTGCCCAAATCAGTTAATTCTGATACTACATGCAGCCAGGTTTATCTCAAACTGGTATCAACCATTTTCAAGTTGGTTTATGTTCACTGAATGTCTGTTCTGTTACAGGTTTAAATCAATTTTGATCTCTTGAACCAGTTTATGTATAATGTCTGTCCCTAGCCCTTCTCTTCAGAAGTTGGGGCATGTAAGAGTGCAATTCAGACATCTTTGACTAGTTGTTTTCCTCTGCCATAATCGTGTGATTCATGCATAATAAGTACTCTGAATTTTTGTTACTGAGCAATTGTACATTTAATCATTTACTGGTATCACAATACAATTTGTCATAAGGTGTCAGTTTGCACTTATAATTCTTGTAATATAGTATTTTTATTACAAATGTCAGTCATTCTCTGTGGTATCTTGATATGGCACGAGAAATAAATCCCACAGAAAGTTGAAAATGGCTAACTGTTGCTAAGTAGTAATTTAGGAGTGATTTGTGGATGATTAGCATCATTGCTAAACCCCTGGAGTGATGACTTGGTTATCGTCTTCTGAAAAGTGAATATTGAAAAAGCTGTTACATACAGACATATCCTCATTTAGCCTAGCATATATGCTGCCTGTATTAAAATGGGGAAATATTACACTATTTAAAATAAATGGACAGAAATTCCATGAGAATAAATTGGTGTAGCTTCTTTGATTTCACAGGAGCTATACCAGTATATAGTTGTTGAGGTTCTGATCTAGTTGAAAGTAAAATTGTAAGACAGATGATTTTCTGAAGCTTTTGTTCCTTATACATTTAGATATTACTGCCCAATTCTCTTGAAGGACATGCAAGTATTCTTGGAATGTAGCTGTCATCCAGTTTATGTACAAGGCTCTTCTGTGATGTAACAGTTGCCTTATAGTAAATGAAGACTAGCCCACCAATGGTCATGAAGACTGTGACAACCTTTAACTTGTGGTTAAAATCTGAACACTAAGAGAATGTACTTATGGTTCATTCATAAAATTGCAATGTGGCTTTTTGCATGTATTAATTATCACAGCCCTCAGTTTTCGCCACCTGTAATGCTAGTAATAGTTGCCTGAAACATACTGCTATCTTCTAAAGCAGGTGTGTTCAAGCACATCCAGCATACAGAGCCAGAACTGGCTCATGGAGCCATGACATCCAGGTTGGAAAAGGTTGTTACCTAGGGGTGGGAAAGCTCCATGCATCAAGGTCCAGCCTTGCCTGGGCCATTGTCATCCAACAGGTTCAGAGCCCGCCCACCATCTTTCCAGATCTGGCTGGGCTGTTCCCCACCTCCTCTATGCATCCATGTCAGGGCTGAGATGCCTCCCCCCTCCCCCTGCAACAGTCCCGGTTGGGGCCACTGGACCCCAGGGAAGGGTTAACCTGGATCTTATCTGGGACACCTGATACTTTTCGCAGCAGCGTCCTGCCCCTGCCCTGCTGCATACAGTTGGAGTCTACTTGTCTCCATTCTATGTCTCCCCTTACTGTTTGCTTTGGGCTTGTGTACCCCACACAGCAGATGCCTATGCTACTTCTGAAGGAAGGCACTACAAAGATAAAAATCAGAGCAAAATATGGTTAATTTGCTACACTGAGGGTAATGCAAATAATGGTAACTTACCCAGTAGTGACCAATAATCAGCGACTGATAATGGATGGGATGGGACCATGCAGCAAATCAGACAAATTCAATCATAGTGGCAAATTATCTCACTGGTGAATTATGCAGAGTTTGCCATATTGTTTGTGTCTACTAAACTGGAATTAAAAATGAAAATTGTCCTGTAAAATATTAAAACATTTTTTAATAATTCACATAGTAACTCTCATTGTGAAAGATAATGAAAGTGCCATGACATATAATCCTGCTCCCACTGACTTCACACTGATTTCCTGAGAGAAGGATTATAGAGCTTTTAAAAGCTTGGCTAGGACAGGTTTGCACAGTTTAAGTTAGGAAACAGAAAATATTATTCTAGCTCACTGAAACATCACTTGGGAATTATGTAGTTAAATGGACCTAAATTTATAATTAGATTATAATGAAGAGACCAACATTCCATTTTTATATAAATAAAATGGGAAAGAAGTTTGGGTAGTCATTGTTATTATTTCTGCTTTATATAATAGTATTTCCCTGGCAGAATCTACATCATCTTATATGTGAACAACAAATACCTTTCTGGAGAAGTGGCAACACTGTTTGGGAAAATTATTATTTTAGGGTTCTTCTTATAATGTTTTACACAATTAAGAAATAAGAAGAGTAAAAGGGCATGCTTGTTTTTTCTTACATATTACCTGCAATTTCCTAGAAGGCCTTTCTATTGTTATATTGTACGTTGTACTGTATGTGACACATGCCATCTTCTGGGCACTTTCAGAATTGAAGTTTTTATTTATTTATTTTAAAGTAGTTCAGTAAATACCGAGATGTTGGTTTCTGTCTAATGATATGGTGAAGAAACAGCTGAAATCTATGCATGGTATAACACTATGATTGAAGGTAACTGGAATTTTTGGTTAGGCATTTTTCAAATTCTTAGTGAATGGTGCAAGATGATAGATTCATTCTTAGTACAAAAAAAACACTGAGCATTTGTGTTTCTGTGAACGAAGGCTGCTCTCCTCAGCTCTCAGAGATTCAGTAGGATTGTAGGCATTTTGAATAGACAGCAAAGGGCACTATACATTGTAAAAGCTATGAGGAATGAAAAAGTAGTGCTATGAAGGAGCTCGGGCATGAACTGTTCTAGGCACGAGAATGATGAGCTTGTATATCAGAACCAGGGAGGTAGAGCTGGCATGTCTGAAATTAGATAGTACAAATAATTTAAAATAAAATAAATAAAGGAACAAATTCAAATCTCAGCTTCTGGAGACATCTGGTGGTAGGAAGATGAAGGGACGATGTACAGAAGGTTTACATTGGTTGAGACAAACCTGCAGTTTGCAGCAGCTAGAATCCACGTCTTTTGGACTTATTCTGGCCAGGCAAGCTTTATACCATTTAGTCCACATCACAACCTGAAATCTCTCTCTTCTAGTTACCTATACTAACTTGAAATCACCTTCCACAGATAGAATTGCCCCCTGATTTGTCTCTTTCCTGCTACCACAAAATCCTCAGTTGATAAGCGGGGGATTCAGGGGAGGGGGAACTTATCATTCACTCATGTGGACTAGCTCCTTACTCCTTGCATCATCCCAATACAGGACATCTCATTGGGCTTCTTAAGGCATAACATGAGCATCCCAATAAATGTGAGAGTGACAGCATCCTATCCTTTCTTACTCCATTGTTTAGTTACAACCTCCTGCTTAGAAAAGGGGAAAATGCTTTAAAGCCCTTCAATGAACTAACCTTTCAGTTGATGCAAATGGAGACTCTGGCTTATCAATTTTATTGCTTATTATTATTTGACAGTAATGACAGGACTATAAGCTTAATTTTAAGTTGCCTATTTTTTGTTAGCGGATGTTCTCTCATTAGATTCAAAGTTCAGAATGGGTTTTATAGGTTATATAAATGAATAGCATACAAAACTTAAAGGTAATTGGTAGATGATCTATGCTACATAATCAGGTCTGATTAGTGTTGAAAGAAAAAATCCTGAGGTTTCCAAACTAATGATAGTAAAGCTTGCATTTTTATGATAAGTAACAGAAATTTCCATTTCTGTGCCAAAAAAAGGTATGTTGAATCCAAAAAATGTCAAAGGCATCCCTTTCCAATGTTTCTTCTTTAGATACTACTGCTCCACCCAGCCCCTGTGCACTGGCTGTCAAAATCCACATGGCAACCAGCAGTTCCTTCTCTCAAATCTTTTCTAAAATACTATTTCCCCAGAGAACAATTTCCTCCAGTTTAGAAAGGCATAATGGTTCTTTCTAAATTCCCTGGTGCATAGCATGCTTGCTGATGAGGCTGTAGATTCTTCTGCCCTGTTAACTGGGGGAAAACTACCACCTGCCCTTGAGACTTGCATAAGTGAAGCCGGTTTAAAAACGTTTAAACTGCAGCCTGAATGCTATGATATTTGTATCTATATTCCTTTCACCTAAAAAAACAGCTAAATGTGTATTTTGAAGTATTCGCCTTCAGGAGGAAGGGGGAGGAGAGAATCATTTTTAAGAAGCTGTAACTTTAGAATTGTTGGTACAGAAGTTAATAGTTAATAAATGGAGCTGGACAGGCAATCTGTGTGAAAAAGCACCACTGAATACTCAGTGGTCCACTAAAGGGCGGGTAATTGGAGGAGCTACTGTAATGGAAATTCTAAGTTAAATATTAAACAGAAAATAATAACTCATGAGCACAGAAATAGAACTAAATGGCACAAGGCAAGCCATTTTTGAGTTAAAAGAGCTGGTCTTTAGTCACGTTTTGTCCCCTGCAACTTCAGTAGTGATCCCCCAGGGAGACTTGTAGGAGGTTCTGCATTTCCAGGTGATCCAGAATCTAAAAAAATCTTAGTCCCATTTCACTTAAACCAAAGTCTGTAATAAAGCCTTTTTTTTATAATGTCCTTTAAAAAGACAAATATATGGCAACTTCTTGGTGGAAGTTTAACACAGACTGTAGTTGGGGCAGGTGTGATTTTTTTCCAGGTTAAATGTGAAGGTAGTGTTGCATTCCCAGTTTAAATGCAAACAGAAGTCTTGCACAAGCATTGTGTGCCAAGAGATGGAAAGTGTGAAATGAGAACAGTTTAAAAAACAAAAGTTGGGGATGTAGGAGAAAGAAGCAGTATGGCAGGTTCCAAACCACATAAATATTGTTCCTGTCCCAAGATAAAATCCTCAGTCAGTTTTAAATTTTGAAACCCTCTAGAGAAAAACATGGTGAAAACCTGTTACTAAGGAGCGTAACCAGTAAAAACATTTTTATATATAGTCAACTGATTTGCCATTTACACTTTTGATGTGCCACATTAAAGCAGAGTAGACATAAGGCATTAGCTTCACTTTCATGCTGTATTTAAGGTACTTAAGGTACTTGCTTTAAGTGGGAGTGACTGCTTCACATGGAGATCTAAGGCATTTTCTTTCCTACTTTCACCAAAGTGTTCATTGGGGAAATTGGTGAATGGTAAATATGAAATGCTTTTGTGAGCAGTTCTTAAATCACTTGCTTCATAAGCAGGCAATCAGAAACTTGTGACTCAATGCAGATAAAATTCCACAGGAAATAAGTAGAAAAAATGTTTTGCATATGCTATAAACTGACACAAACTGCTTAGTTTTATTTAGGTTTTTTCCAGTTTTTTTCCATTAGTTGCACAGAATTCTATTGCAGTTACTAACATGAGTCACAGAAAGAGAATTATTCTCAATAGATGGTCTCCATCACAGTATCTGGTGTGCTAGCCTTCTGAAATAAGGCTGCCATGACTGGTAAGAAGAGCTTTAAACTAAGAAATGGGGGGAGAAGGCTGGGAGAATTGCATGTAATCTCCAAACCTGGTTTTAATACTAAGTAGTGATGATGCTACAGAGGAGCTTTGAGTGAGTGATCATGAGTTAATTCAACTGAAATTAAAGAGAGGATAAACAAAACGAAACACAAAAAAAAATTACTAATAACAAAAAATAATGTTTTAAATGTCAAAAGAACAATTTTTTCAGGAAAGAGTATTTGGTTCAAAACTGTACCATACTGGATAAAGAAATATCAAAGGGTAGGAGCATGAACAGTGAAAAAGAAAGGAAGTGCTAATTGTTAGACCCCGACTCAATGTGGCACCCAATGACTAGGGAGATGAAGATCCAATTGCTCATGGGTCCTGTTACTCATTAGCTAGAGCAAGCAGGGAGCAAACACTAGCACACATTGTCCGCAACAGCTTTTTTCAGAATGGAGACGGCTTCGGGTCAGGTCCCAAAAAAACAGCAAACCGGGGACCTACAGTGAGCAATAGTTTTTTCCCACATATAAACACTTTGGTTTATACTCATTAACGTTCATTCTACCCTCGCTCCTCCTATGTTCCACCCATTTCTTCTCCCATCTCAAGCTCCACCTCTGTTTCCTGTTTGCTTCATTAGCATGGAATTGCCTATCTATTTTATTCATTTACATGTCATTTTGCTATGAGCACATGTCTAAGACCTTGACTTCTCTTCTTCGGTCAATGGGAAGACTTTGACCAAAACCTGGAAGCTTCTGGAGGCTTCTTCACCTATCACTATTCACCTTTTTGCATATGTTCATTTCGGATTCTGTTACCAATTACGTGTTGTTTTTCACGTTCCAGTCTGTTTTTCTGTCTCAGGTTGTACCATTTTCCACATTCCTAAGACTTCACCTCATTCACAGCACGCAGACTCACATGGATTTATTTGCTGCTTTTTCCTCAGAAAATGTTTGACACAATTAAGATGGTTACTTAGCAGAAGCAAATGGCTGGCTTAGCTATCATTGTGCCTTGTGGTCAGCAGCTCTGCTAGGCCACAGGTCATGCCTTTATTCAGCTGCAAATCCAGTGCTCCCCAGGATCTAAATATTGTCACCCTAACACTAGTGTTGATTAGAGCAGTAGTTGGGAAAGCAATATAGTTAGCCAAAAACCTAATTAATCTGATTAGGAGATAACTATGGTTAGTGATAAAAAATGAAATGTTTATGCATTAATGCAAGGAGCGTGGGCAGCAAAATGAAGGTACTATTGCTGTAGAAGAGGAAATGATGGGGATAGCAGAAACATGATGAAGTGGCAGTCATGAATGGAACATAGATATTGAAGGGTATCAGGAAAAAATGGGAATAAAGTAAAAGGTAGTGGGCTGGATTGTATGTTAATGGTATCACAGACTTAAAAGAAGTAGGAAGACATAGCATGAATAAAGCAGAATCTATTAGGATCAATATAATGTGGGGGAAGGATGATTAGAAAGGTTTCTGTGGAATAGTGCTGAAAGTCTGCTTAGAGACCACAAGCGTCACATCTGGGTATGGATTGAAGTCTCTGTAATATGAGAGAGAGAGGTACTACTGGGAATTATGTCATTTATTGGAGAGTTCAGCTTTCTAGATAGAGATTGGAGAACAAATACTATTACTAATAACGGGGCCATGATATTCCTGGATGGGGTACCAAAATAAGGGTGCAGTGACCAGGGCAGCTGGTCTGGGCCTGGACTAAAGGGGAGGGGTAGGGTAGGGTGGAGCAAAAATGTGCTGCTGCAGCCACACAATTGCAGTGGCAGCATAGTGGCAGCTAGAAGTACCCCCTGCCCCAGATGCCTGGCTGCACTGCTATACCGCTGCCTGGATGTAATAGCTGAAAGATTTCCTCACTGAGCTGTTACTGAACTTAAGAGATGATGCTGTTTACTTTAGGTATGGCTTTGCTAAGTAGTGATGACACTACAGAGGACCTTTGATTCAGCTTAAATTAAACTAAAGTTTGACAACACCAAACAAAAATAAGTTTATAACCCATGATTTAAATGTCAAAAGAGCAACTCTTTAGAGATTAAGAGAACTGGGTTGGAATGCTCAGTGACATTAATATGGAAGAAGATTTGAAAATGTAAAATTATTTATAGTTTCTGAGCTAGAACCAAATCTCAAAAATCTCAGTGCAGTCATTAAGAGCAACCATCCCAAATACTAGAGAAAAGTGGCACATAAAATTGCAGGCCTAATAGCAGGAATCAGGACTGGTTGCCACCTGATTAGAACAGTAGAGAGTAGAGTATATTAAAAACAAAAAAATGTTACCAGATAATCTAATGAAAAAACATTGGAGCAAAATTTGAAGGAAACTATACTGAAATACCCTGAGGTAAATGGAAATGGGATAAAATTGCTGTATTGGTTCATCGAGAGTAAATTGTGCTATATTACCTATAACCTGATCAATTTTTTTGGACAAAGTAATCTGAAATTCTGCACTGGAAATATGACAGTTCTCTGTAAACATCTGACATAGTCCCACAGGAAAAAAAGGAAACTAGAGAAGGTGGGCATTAATACAAGAACTGTAAGAGGTAAGAACTGGCTAATGGGGAGGTGGGTGGTGTTGAAAAGGGAAGCATTGGGTTGGAAGGAAGTTGCTTGGGAAGTTCCTCAGATATCAGGCTTGGGACTTGTTTAATCTTCCCGTTAATTATATTGACAAAAAGCACGGCCTTTGCTCATTTAATTTTCCGATGACAAAATTGGAAGGTCCCATTGATATAGATTGGGACTAGGGCATCATGTAGGAAGACCTGCATAAACTTGATGACTGGAATGAGATTGATATTTAATAGCACATAGTTAGTGCCTAATAATACACTTTGAGACTAGTAACAAGATCTCCTGAGGCAAAGCTTTTTCTGTGATCCGGGGTTTCTGTTTCCCATAGAAAAATGGAAAAAAATGTGGATCCCCCCTTTAACCGCAGAAAATATGGATTTCTCATTTTAACTGAGAATCCCGTGGATTTTGCAGTTTTGCAAAGAGTGCTCTGCAGGCTGGCAGAGTTCCAGCCTTCAAGGGGATGGGGGGGCCAAGAGGACGGTGGCCAGGCAGAGGGCACTATGTGCACATGGCCACCAGGCAGCCTGGACAGTAGCTCCCAAAGCTAAGTTGGGGTGGGGATTGAGGCCCCCATAGGGAGAGAGGGAGCTGGGCAGGGCTGGGGCTGGTGCTGAGGCTGCTGCCCAGCCAGGCGGTGCTTGGGGCTGGAAGTGTGGCTGCATGGCCCCAGTGGGACAGGGCCATGGATGGCTCAACCATGGGGCAGGGAGTGGGGCCACATCCCAACAGCTGTGCACAGTCCTGGTGGGGCAGAGGGGCCCCGTGTCCCCCAAATCTGTGCACAGGTTGGAGGCAGGGGCTCCCTGCCCTACTTCCCTCCCCCAGACCCTGCACAGCCCAGTGGGTGCGACCTGGTATTGCAGGGCACAGCAGAGCTGTGTGCGGAAGATCGTTGCTGCTGTGAGCTCTGTGCTGCCCTGGCGAGGTATTCCCTGCCCATGTGGCAGCAGTGAGGGGCACAACCCTGTGATGTCACCCCTGTTGGATTGCAGAGGCACTGGGGGAGGGCAGCAGTTCAGGGATTCTGCACCTGCCCCCACCCCAATCCCACATACAGATCTGGAGAACACGGGTCTCCCTCTCCCCCCAGGAGTGTGCGCAGTGGCAGGGAGCTGCCCCCACCCCTGCCTGAGCCCACTGTGGGCAGGCAGTGGGGGGGTGGGCTCTGCATTCTGCTCTGCTGCAGCAGCCACCCCCTCTTGCAGGGGACGTGGCTGTGGACCCAGGTCCCTGGCCCTGTAGCCCTGGAAGCTGGGAGCCCCCTCTGACATGGCCGGGGGGGGGTCAAGGACCTGTGGATAGGGAGCAAGGGGCACCAGCAGTACTGGGAGGCTGGTGGGGGAGGAGTGAGGGGCACCAGCTGGGCCAGGGGGGCTGTGGCTTGGGTGTGAGGCACCTGGACCTGCATTCGGTGAACTAATGGGGCAGGGAGAGCTCTGATTTTCCATGATAAAAACCCAAAATTAAATACCAAAATATATAGGTATTTAGAATTTATTTTATTATAGTGATTGAGGCACTCACAGGCTTCTAAATTGCTTTAAAATTGGTAATATATCAAGAAAACATTGTGTTCAACTGCTAACTATATATATAGTGGCATTTCATTTTAATCCCAAATTTGAGCGTTTTTATCAGAAATTTGTGATTTTTTTTATCAGAGAATTTTTAATTTTTTTTATCAGGGAAAACCAGAATCCCTGGTGATGACCTTTTACTGGACCAGTTGTATAGCTGGGATAAGCTTTTGGGCATCGGGTGCCATTCTTCAGGTCTGGAGGAGAAGCAAATGCAAGCTGGGCTAAATATCGAAAAAACTATCCAATTGCAAATAGTCTGCTTGGAGGCATAGAGGAGTCAGGCCACAGCTGAAGTACTGTGTCCAGTTCTGTACGCCCCACTTCAGGGGGATGTGGACAACTTTGAGAGGGTCCAGAGAAGGGC
>NW_017729022.1:34283107-34293571 GCF_001723915.1 Gavialis gangeticus
GTCATTTGAGCCCAGTTTTTCTCCTGCCCAGGCAGGGGGTCGGACTTGAAGATCTATAAGGTCCCTTCCGACCCTACTTCTATGATTCTATGAACTGTGAACTAGGAATGAAGAAGAGTAGGCAGGTGCTCAATTCAGACATAAAAATAGCACTAGAATAGGCAATCTAATTGATGGTAGAGTGAGATAGTTCAAGAAGGGGTAGTTATTCCCTGGGAAGTGCAGAGAGATGATTGATTGGTAGCATTTGTAAGGTTGTAATGAGTCGTAAAGCACTGCCTATATTAAGACCACATTTTTAACTGTCTAATAGAGTTATGAACATCTGTTCCCAGGCCCAATTTCTGGACACCTCCACTAAAAGATAATACATAAAAGTCTTGTCTCTGGAAATGTTATAGACCATAATGACTACGAGAACACTCCAACCACACTACAAGAATTTCTGATAAATTTATGAAAGGAAAAATTATATGGTTGTCTATAATACGGAACTGAATTTAATAACCTAGGTTGTATGTTTAAAGCACTTTTCTGTTGTAGTATATAATGGGAAACAAAAGTTGATTCGCCGGTACTGCTGTTTGACATGACTAGTAGTATCATTCCATTTCCTATTACTATTAGTTCTGGAATCCTTTTTGCTGATACTGGGGATGTGATCCTGCTTGCCATTTTGTGGTGAGGTATCTAATAATCTTAAATCTTCCTGGTTCATGATCTGAGTGTGCTCTCTCATTCTGGAAGTCTGTGGATATTCCTTATCTTTTTAATTTCTCCAGTTTCCATACGCCACATCTTGTAGGTTAACTTACACCTTAAGGATGGGGATGTTATAAAGCTCTGTGAATATTTGAAGGGTGTAACACCAGAAAGAGAGTAGAATTACTTACTGTTGTCCCAAGAGATAACCAAACACAATAGGATGAAACTGAAAGAAGGAAAAATAAGCAAATACCAGGAAGTGGTAGGATAACCACTGCTGAGTCACTTGTAGCTACAACGGAAACACACCAATGAATGCTGCAAGGAAGAACTGTGTTAGTCCTAAGGTAGTCTAATCTTGTCCATTCCCTATTTTTCCTCATCATTGCTTCCCTTTCTCTTATTGTTGCATTGTCATGGCATTATAGTGTACATTCCAACATGCTGAATGATCATAATAAAAGAAATAAGATAACTATTTAGAAATAATTAATTAAAAATATAGGAAAAATTTAGAATATAGTCATCAGTGAAATTACAGTGCATTTTATCCCCCTGAAGCTGTTACTACATAGTTCATGTTTCAAATCAGGTTTATCAATAATTTTACAGAAAATCATCCTTCTAAAGCGTCATCATCTCACTGTTGTGCTCTTAAACCCTCTTGCCTATTATTCAGGCCCATTACTGCAACAAATTAAAGAGACATGCCATTGTACCTTGTTCCTATATTCATAGATTCTTTTATTTTTGTCCCCTATGACTTAATTTAGAGTGAGTGGATAATACTATTGTGTTTAGTAGATATTTATTTTGTGTTAATGTGGACATTCTTGACAGCAGCTTGTATTTTTTGTAATGTACTTTGATTTGATATGTATTGAACTATTCAGTTTTATAATTTTTTGGATGAATATTAGTACCATTGTAATGCTTAACACATTTCCAAATCAAATAGCTTGCAAAATATATGCAAGTAAAGTACTAATTTTGTACTTCACTCAGTACTTTGAAAAAAAAGATTAATTGATTCTAGAAATCCCTTTCTTTTGGGAATAATTAGTTTTCTCAATTTATTTATTAAAAAGTGCATGAAAATGACTAGAATGTTTTGCATTATTAGCCAAGCACCAACTTTCTGAACTGAAACTGTTTTTTTAAATCCTAACATGACAGCAGCCTTTTTTTATTGAGTGTGTCTTGGATTTGGAAAGACAGTTCCAACATCTTTTCAAAGCAAAATGTCACTGGTGAAGTATGAGGGAGTGTGGTGAATTTTTCTTTCAGTTGTTTTTTAAGAACTCAAATCATTCTGCCTTCCAGCTGTGCTTATAGCTCTGATCACCAGCTGCCACTTACCTATGTAATTGCAAAACCACTGAGAGTAGTCAGGTACAGAAGAGGGAGCACTAGCTCTCACTAGGTTCTTTGGGCTAATCCAAGGCCTAATACCAGGAGTGGGTGGCTCCTTCCTGTTTTTTTGTGATTTAGTCTTAAAGTTTAGATGACAGAGTATGTAACAAAAGCAAGAATGTTGATATTTCTTTTTCAGAGACTTGAGCAGGGTGGAATAGGATCATATTTTGGCATGTAACTTCACTTGGATGTCTAACAGGTGGAGTATAATCTGTAATTCTTTGTGTAATTGTATTCTACCCTGCTCAAGTCCCCAAAAAACAGTCTATAAAAAGGTAGATGGATCTTCTTTCTGCTTGTTATTTTAGTACCTAAGTCTAAAGGCAAAGATGGGGGCTTCTCAAAAAAGTAGATGTAGTCATGAAGTTTCAGGTATTTAAGCAGAGTGAGATAGGATTATACTTAGGCATCTAGGTGCCATTTAAATGCCTAAACACATGGAGTAAAGCTGGGGGTTTTTTCCCTTCTCCCTTTCTGGCTTACGATTTATTGCCTTTGCTTGTGTTAAGAAATGCTATCACCTGGTAATAGCTTGTATATAAAGAAGTCCTAGTGAGAATGACATATTTTATATCAAGAGGTAAGAAGACCTTTAGTTTTGAAGGTAGAGGACCAGGGCTTTCTGGTTCCTGTTTAATTTATATAGTACTTTTTTTTGTTTTTTTTCAGTAGAAGAGTTCATTGGAAACCTCTTCCTACTCTGTCTTGCCAAGTATGATGCACTGGTATTATTTCTTCACTCTGCCTCCTGCCATTTTTAATTTTCTCCTTATTCTGAGCCCTCTGAGCCCTCCACAATTAGGTTAATGGAACTAGATTTGTTGCTGGATACAAAAAATAGTTTAGGCATTTTAAATCTGGTGTACAGTGGCAGAGTGATTAAGGCACCTTGCTACAGCTCCAGAGGCATGAATTCAAGCCCAGTTTAGGACTAATACCAAAAGAGCTTCCTTCCCATCATCCACTTGAGTCAGCTGTAGAAATGGGTACCTGATCATTCAGGCTGGAGAACTGAAGGTAACCAGATGTGATGCTGACCACATCACTGCCAGATGTGTCATAGGCTAAGAAACTGGCATTAATTACGCTAGCTGAATTGCCCATTAGGCTTGGATTGGAACTTCCTTCTTTCTTAAATGTGCATTGTTGTTATATTAACATATTTCAAAATGGGCTGTGTTTGTGATTTGTCCATTTGTGAGTAACGTGGCCACCCTGAGCAATTACTGGTCAGTTCTTCATATGGCAACCCACTGTCATAGTTTTAGAGTATACATATACATTTGTATCAACTGAACTATTCATGTGCTTAAAGGTAAAAATAGGCATGCGTGCTTTGAAGATTCAGTCCAGACTGCTTACTATCTTGCAGGATTCTTGCTTTATTCCAACTGATATCAATCAATTTTTTTATTTCCAATCCAATCATTGTTACTATAATAATCTGTATAGTTTTAATATAGCCTTTCTTATAGTCTTTTAAAAGCTATTTTACTGTAAATGTGCTCCATCTTCATCTTCTACAAACAGCCTTCTGTTTGAGTTCAGTAAACAAAATATGACCTCAATCAATAATATTGGCTGCTATAGAGAATAACTGTAAATGTGAAAAGTGACAATTGTGACATCTGTTGTTCTTATTCCTCAAATCAGTGTTAGATATTTCCTCTGGCATCTCTAACCTAATATGCTAGCGAGGGTGTTGAATAGGGGGATCTGGTTCAGTGCTTTCCTTGTATAGCATTCACTTTGCCACTGTCAGAGATGTGATACTAGACTAAATGGACCATTATGCTGACCCAGTGGGCGTATCTACATGCTCATTAATGCTCAGTAGTTACTGCACATTTAGTTTAGTACTTACTTAATAAAGTACTAACTAAATGCACAGTAACTACAATTACTGCGTGCATGGTTTTTTAGTGATGCTTACTGTGCAGTAGCCTAATACTATGGCGCAGTAGTGTAATAGCGCATTTTTTTTCCTGGCACGCAACTACACAGTGTTATTACACTACTGCAGATAGAGGGTCTTGTGTAGACATGTCCAGTATGGCACTCCTTATATTCTTATGTAGATTTATGTTGTTGATTTTACACAGAGTTCCTTTCAGCAGCTCATGCTCCTGGTGGTAGTTAATAATCCATTAACTGATATTTATTAAATTCCTTTCTCTTCCACAGTGTGTATCCCACAGTTTGGGTGACAAAACTGGGCAGAAGAAAAAAGGAAAATGCCCCTGTAACTCTTTGAAGTGTGGAATAAGTTTAAATGACACAAATAACAGAAACTTTTGGCTCAAATGTGCTGTTAGCATCAGGTGTACTCCACTTCTACTTTAGGATTCAGGGTCATGTGACCTTGTTCATATCAGTGACTGTTTGGCTAGATTTGTGTCACCTTCATAGCCCGCCTATATGTCCTGCTAAGAATATAAACCTAATGTATGTTGCTTGGATTCTGTCAGTCAACCCAAAGATACAATATTTGACAACCCAGGGAGGTGTGTGAATGTGAGCAGCGAGACAGGGTCTGATTTCAAGTTGACAGTAACCAAAGGTAATAGAAACAATTAGCCATCACAAAAAAATGGCTAGAAACGGGGATTATTTTTAGTGAAATGATTATTTTGGTGTGGCAACAAAAAAAGAGGCGGGGAGGTGGTTACATGGAGTCAGAGCAATACTGAGATAGATCTTTTATGTAAGTAGTTGTATATGGCACGATTGGGAAAGATCAAACATAGCAAAGATTAATGCTAAAGTTTGCATGTCACAATAGCAGGAATCAGGAGAAATGTGTTAAGCTGTAAAATTGTGTGCAGCCTTGTGAATTACGTTACGTGTGATATATCTTGAAAGAAAACTACTTTACTGTGCTTCTTAGTTAACACTGGGTTCATCGACATGGGATGCTACATAGCCATAGTGTCTAAAATAACTGTTCGCCACTGGGACTGTACAGTACTGGATAAAGCAAGTACTAAATGACTGCACAGTACTGACTGCACAGTCAGGGGCATGTGTAGATGTGCCCACTGATGAGTAAAAGAGAAATATAACTGTATAACTTTTAGCAGACATGATCTGTAAGACCTTGTAATAAAAGAAATTGGGTTATTATTAAATTTCAGTAAGAGGAGGAATATTTTATTAAGTGAAATAAAAGCTGCCATTGCCAGGAAACTATTTTTTAAATAAACAAATTATTGATGCAGAGCCTCCCCCATGTGGCATGGAGCAATGGGGATTGCCCCTCTGCCAGGCAGCACCTGGTGACTCAGGCCTTTTTTCAGTAAGAGGAGGAATATTTTATTAAGTGAAATAAAAGCTGCCATTGCCAGGAAACTATTTTTTAAATAAACAAATTATTGATGAGTTTTAAAGTGAAATTCATTTTTCCATTAGTTTTTGTTAATATACCTCCGGGTGCATTGTTAACTAAGCTGGGCACATATGGTCTGAATATCCCATATTTGCTGATGTGGTCATATTCATTTCCAGTATTTTTCTTAACTGCCATATGCCAATTCTGCTGAGAACGAAGAAAGAAATTATGATAAAGTTCAGTCATTTTTACTCGAGGCCTCTTGCTTACATCCTGACACTGCTGAGCTATGCCAAACAGCTTTTTCTTTCACAGGGCCTATTTCAGTCCCTAAAGAGCCAATTTGCATATTATTATGAGACTGTGGTCAAAACTTCACAAAGGAGGTTAAAGTTGATATATATTTGCAACACGTAATTGCAAGTCATAATTGTACTATCTGAAGCTATAGCTGTTTAAGATGGAGCCAGGCAGTTAAAAGAGGGACAAGAAAAAAGCAAATGTTCTCAGCCATCTAGAAATAATTTTTCAGCATTATTATGGTTTGATATTGTAAACATTGAGAATAACACATCTGCAATTTAAAAAAGGAAGTGGTTACATCCCTTTTTGGAGCTGTAAGTTTAAATCGATCAACAAAGGTAAGGGTGGCCAAAATTTGGAATGGCCTTCCAAGGAAAGTGATGCTGTCCCCTACCTTGTGTGTCTTTAAGAGAAGGCTGGATAGGCATCTGGCTGGGGTCATCTGACCCCAGCACTCTTTCCTGTCTAGGCAGGGGGTCGGACTTGATGATCTGTTGAGGTCCCTTCCAACCCTGCATCTATGAATCTATGAAAGACCAGGGATTTAAAGTGATTTTAAATGGACTTGAGTAGTTACACTCCCATCTGGTTTCACACTTTGAATACTCTGACCCTTATGAACCTTACAAAATTCAAAAAATATTTTAAAACAAACCATTACAACTCATCTCTTCATAGGCAAAAGATTCAGAAAAGGCTAGAGCACAAGATGACTGTTGATTTCCTTGTTAACAGCAGGGCCTCAGCAATTCACACTAATAGCTGAGAGACAAGTTATAGATTAGCCAAATGAGCAAATTAGCAAGTAGGAGAGCAAGCACAATTAAAGAGAACCCAGATACGATATCACAAAAGCTGTTTTGTTCATGCTTTTGACAAGTGTAGATTACAGTACTTTAATTATGTATAAAAATACTTCAAAGCACGGTTGGAATTATCCTGCAATAAACTCTGTAGGAGGAATGAAAACTTTGTAAAATGACCTCTGTCACCAGGACTCTACTGTGAAATGATTGATTGATTGAGAAGTGTGGTTTATGTGTATTATTGGGTTTATGGGTTAGTAAAATAACTAATGATCTGGGTGTGTACATATGTACGTAGATAGTCAGATTAATAGGCCTGTGTGAAACGGCTAGTATTCACTTCAGAGTTGGATTTGGCCAATTTGGGGGACAGTGATTTGATTCAATGATTCGAATCACTGTCCCAAATTGATTTGGCCCAATCTCCGAATCAGCAGGCCCATCCCCCACCCACTTTCCCAGCTGAGCAATGGCTGCCTCACCCACCCCAGCTCCCGGTACCTTGAAGAAAAAAGCCCTGAGTCAACAGGTGCTGCCTGGCAGAGGGGCAATCCCCATTGCTCCATGCCACATGGGGGAGGCTCTGCATGAGCCCTCTGATCACCCCCACTCCCCTAGTCCCCGCCCTCCATGGCTGCCGTGCCTGCCCTAGCTCTAGCCCTTTAAGGAAAAAAAACCCCACACTCACCAGTTCCTGCCCAGTGGGGGGCAATCTCTTCTGCCCCACACCTTATGGGGGGCTCTGAATGAGCCCCCCACAGCCCCTAGGGTTCTGCAGGAGCTGGTGAGTCCCGGGGTTTTCCTCTTTTTTTTTCCCTAAAGGGCCGGAGTTGGGGCAGGTAGGGCAGCCATGGAGGAGGCTGGGATAGTGGGGGGGTGGGGGGCTCGTGGCAGAGCCCCCCATACAGCATGGAGCAGTGGGGATCAGTGGGGATTTCCTGCCTGACCAGCAGCACCTGGGAATGGGGCTTTTTTTTAAAGCACTGGGAGGTGGGGTGGGTGGGGTAGCCATGGGGGGAGCGGTTGGGGGTCAGGAGGGCTGGGGGAGCAGGTAGGGGAGGGGGCCTCGCAGGAGTCCCCCCCATGGTCCCCTCCCCTCTCCTCCAGCACCCTCTCCCCCGCCGCTACTTACCAGCTCCAAATCTGGCCCCAACTCCCTGCTGCTGTGGGCAGGGACTGTCCAAATCATCAAAGCTCTCTGAATCTTTTCTGAAGATTTGGAGAGCTTCGAATCAATTCGGACCTTTTTATTGGTTCCCTGATTCAATTCCAAGTTGGAGATTCGGCCACTAAATCAGGCCAGATCTCCTCCCAATGGAATCAACTCCCAAAGCTTCACATAGCCCTACAGATTAATACAGTGTATAAACTAAATGAAACATCAAACGTTTAGGTTACATGTATTTAGAACTCTTGTATAGTTCCTGACTTCTCAATATGTCCATCCCTCAATATAACAAGGCACCAGTCTTCTTGAAGTTTATTTATGATGATTTTGTTGAAAAAGTATATCTTTGGGTACCCATACATTACCATTGTGCTTGCTTCACTAGTTTTGATCAGTATTTTTAATAGGTCAATTTGTTTGAAATCCAAACGATCACTGCAGTGGTGGCTGGCTGAGTTAAGCTAATGCTGACATCTTTCTTTTTTTCCCTAACTCATATTTTGCCAATTTGATGCCTACATAGATTTTTAATTATATTAATGTTTGGGGAGTTAGGTTCAACACTAATCATCTGAACTGAGAGAGGCAATAGATTACTAAACATTTAGACAATATGTCTAATTTAGACAACAGAATAAACGTTTACCAAAGTCAAACACCGATTTCATTCTTCATATTTTTGCCTAAGAGTAAGCAGGTGTTGCTAAAAATGCACCTGTAAATCTGAAACTAGACTTCAGGGTCAAAGGATCTGCGTTTCACTAGATGAACAAAGTGTAACTCCATTGCCTTCAGAAATATTTCTTGTGATTTATACCAGTATTTGATAATAATCAGGCCCAAGAAATTAATTTTATCTAGATCATCCAGTTCCATCAAGGTTTGAAGTTAATGAGTATCTGACCAAAGTTTTCTTCCTGAGTCTTTAGTGTCTCCAGATAAAGAAGAGATTAATTGTTCATAAAGAAATTTCTGCTCAGGTGACTCTCCTTTTTTCTTTAACCCCTGCTAATGTGAATGCTGCTCTGATAAATTTAATTTACTTTTTTAAATATGAATAATGTGAGAGTTTTCTATTTCTTAAGTAGTAGACACATATTGTCCCTGGGATTTATATATGGAGATGTAAGAGCTTTAAGATGGTATTGGGGACTTCAATCACCCTGACATCTGCTGGGAGGGCAATACAGCAGTATGTAGGCAATCCAGGAAGCTTTTGGAGAGTGGTGGGGACAATATCCTGGTGCAAGTGATGGAGCTAGGGGCCATGCTCTTCTTGACCTGCTGCTCACAAACAGGGAAGAATTGGTGGGGAATGTAGTAGTGGATGGCAACTTGGGCAAGATGATTGAGTTCAGGATCCTGAGGAAAGCAAGGATGGAGAGCAGCAGAGTAAGGACCCTGGGCTTGAGAAAAGCAGACTTTGACTAATCAGGGAACTCATGGGCATGATCCCCTGGGAAACCAGTCTGAGGGGGAGAGGAATCCAGGAGAGGTGGCTGTACTTGAAAGAAGCCTTACTGAGAGTGCAGGAACAAACCATCCCAATGTTCAGGAAAACTAGCAAGTATGGCAGAAAACCAACTTGGTTTAGCAGGGAACTCTTCAGTAAACTCAGTCACAAAAAGGAAGCTTCTAGTAAGTGGAAAGTTGGATGAATAAATAGGAGGAGTATAAAAGCATTGCTCAGGTATGCAGGGTTGAAGTCATGAAGGCCAAAGCACAATTGGAGTTGTAGCTAGCATGGGACATGAAAGGTATGTTGGTAGCAAGAGGAGAATCAGGAAATGTGTTGGTCTCTTACTAAATGGGGGAGGCAATCTTGTGACAGAGAATGCAGGAAAGGCTGAAGTGCTCAATGCCTTCTTCACCTCAGACTTCACAGGTAAGGACAGCTTCCAGACCATTGCACTGGGCAGCACAGTTTGGGGAGGAGGTGAGCAGCCAACAGTGGTGAAAGAACAAGCTAGGGACTACTTAGTAAAGCTGGATGTATACAAGCTGGGGGTGGGGGAGGAGGGAGGGAGGCAGTTACCCAAGTGTTCTCAGGGACTTGCCTGATGAGATTGCAGAGCCATCATCTTTGAGAACTCATGGATATCAGGACAGGTCCCAGATGACTGGAAAAGGGCAAATGTAATGCCCATATTTAAGAAAGGCAAAAAGGAGGATCCAGGGAACTACAGACCAGTCAGCCTTACCGCAGTCCCTGAACAAATCATGGAGCAGATCCTCAAGGAATTCATTTCTAAGCACTTGGAGGAGAAGGTGATTAGGAACAGTCAGCATGAATTCACCAAGGGCAAGCCATGCCTGACCAACCTGATTGCCATCTATGACAAGGTGACTGGATCTGTGGATGCAGGGAGACCAGTGGATGTGGTGTACCTTGATTTTAGCAAGGCTTTTGATATGGTATCCAACAGCATTCTCACAGGCAAGCTAAGGAAGTATGGGCTGGATGAATGGACTGTAAGGTTGTTAGAAAACTGGCCGAAGCATCGGGCTTAAAGAGTAGTAATCAGTGGCTCGATGTGTAGATCGCAGATGGGCTGAAGTGGAGTGCCCATGGGTTGGTCCTGGGGCTGGCTTTGTTCAGTATCTTCATCAACGACCTGGAAGATGGCACAGAGCGCACCCTCAACAAGTTTGCAAATTACACCAACTTGGGGGAGTAGTAGATACATTGGAGGGTAGAGCTAGGATTCAGTGACCTAGAGAAATTGGAGGATTGGGTC
>NW_017729022.1:34298571-34299045 GCF_001723915.1 Gavialis gangeticus
CAGGGAACTCATGGGCATGATCCCCTGGGAAACCAGTCTGAGGGGGAGAGGAATCCAGGAGAGGTGGCTGTACTTGAAAGAAGCCTTACTGAGAGTGCAGGAACAAACCATCCCAATGTTCAGGAAAACTAGCAAGTATGGCAGAAAACCAACTTGGTTTAGCAGGGAACTCTTCAGTAAACTCAGTCACAAAAAGGAAGCTTCTAGTAAGTGGAAAGTTGGATGAATAAATAGGAGGAGTATAAAAGCATTGCTCAGGTATGCAGGGTTGAAGTCATGAAGGCCAAAGCACAATTGGAGTTGTAGCTAGCATGGGACATGAAAGGTATGTTGGTAGCAAGAGGAGAATCAGGAAATGTGTTGGTCTCTTACTAAATGGGGGAGGCAATCTTGTGACAGAGAATGCAGGAAAGGCTGAAGTGCTCAATGCCTTCTTCACCTCAGACTTCACAGGTAAGGACAGCTTCCAGACCA
>NW_017729022.1:34309187-34309728 GCF_001723915.1 Gavialis gangeticus
CAGACCATTGCACTGGGCAGCACAGTTTGGGGAGGAGGTGAGCAGCCAACAGTGGTGAAAGAACAAGCTAGGGACTACTTAGTAAAGCTGGATGTATACAAGCTGGGGGTGGGGGAGGAGGGAGGGAGGCAGTTACCCAAGTGTTCTCAGGGACTTGCCTGATGAGATTGCAGAGCCATCATCTTTGAGAACTCATGGATATCAGGACAGGTCCCAGATGACTGGAAAAGGGCAAATGTAATGCCCATATTTAAGAAAGGCAAAAAGGAGGATCCAGGGAACTACAGACCAGTCAGCCTTACCGCAGTCCCTGAACAAATCATGGAGCAGATCCTCAAGGAATTCATTTCTAAGCACTTGGAGGAGAAGGTGATTAGGAACAGTCAGCATGAATTCACCAAGGGCAAGCCATGCCTGACCAACCTGATTGCCATCTATGACAAGGTGACTGGATCTGTGGATGCAGGGAGACCAGTGGATGTGGTGTACCTTGATTTTAGCAAGGCTTTTGATATGGTATCCAACAGCATTCTCACAGGCA
>NW_017729022.1:34311000-34317789 GCF_001723915.1 Gavialis gangeticus
AACAGCAAGGGAAGTTTAGGTTAGATATTAGGAAGAATTTTCTCACTAAGAGGATAGTAAAACACTGGAACAGGTTACCCAGAGAGGTGGTGGAATTTCTGTCCTTGGAATTTTTTAAGATTGGATTTTTTAGCCAAACCTTTGGCTGGGATGATGCAGTTGGGACTGGTCCTGCTGTGAGCAGGGGTCAGACTAGATGTTCTGAGGTCCCTTCCAACCCTGATTTTTCTGTGTTTCTATGTATTATATGAATGTGTTCTCTACTCTAGCGTGCTCTGCTATCGGAGCTACATAGATAAAGTATCTTAAATACACCTTATTGAAATGTTGTCTTACATTAGGTTTTGATTACAGCTAACAGGATTTTTTTGAAGTCTGGAGCAGTACTCAAATTACATCCAAAATTGCAGAAATGGAATAAAATGAAAAATACTCCCCTACAATCTGGTAGAAATGTCCTTAATTTATATTATTATATGGGCCATTGAGTTCTTTGAAGAACATCCAGGCTATTTCTACACTTATTTTTTATAAGGATATGGTTTAAATAAAAGAACAATCAGAACTATTCTTGTATTTGGCCACATATTTACATTGTCATTACTGGCAGAATATCATCATATTCTTTTGAAATTAGGAATGTTCATCAATGTAACGGTTTTCAGCCAGGTTTCTCTGTGATGTACAATTAATACATTCTCCATGGTTAACCTACCTTCTCAACTTTTTTTGCTGTTGCTTTGTAAGACTTATACAAAGAACCAATCAATCAATAAAAAAAAAATGTTTAAAAGTTACAAATGCAAGGCAGATCCTTAGCCTCGTTAGCATCTTTTTAGCACTGTTTTTAAACCTTGTTACTTAAACTTGTTACTGTCTTTATTTGGTGTTACAGGAGCACTTGTGGTATGTCTCTGTTGCTCAGTCATAGCACCTTACAGAAACGCACTGGATTTTCTCTGTGCATGAAAACTACCAGAAATATTGGGGAGCAGCTTATTGGCACCCAGAGCTCTGTCCAAAGACAGTGCTTTTTGGACTTCTGGTTATGCCTCAGTATGGTAGGGAGCCAATGTACAGCGTCTCTCAATACAGTACTGGGTGGCACTATAACTAAGTGGTACAAACATACTGAACTATAGGGCCTCCTTATTTTAATTGTTGGGCAATCTCATGGTGAGGACGGTTCCTGCCTACAAAATATTTACAATATAAATAATAAAAGGAATGTATAATATTATATAGGGCATTGGTCCAGGAGTCAGAACTGGCTTTACTGTTTCTCCTCCACTGTGGAGGAGAACTGGTAAAGCCAGTCCTCACTCCTGAACCAGTGCTCTATGTACTAGACCACAATATCTCCCAGTTTGAAGGAAACTTATTTGACATTAAGCTTTTCTACTTAAATGTCAGGGAGGATATATATCAGGTAGGGCGAGGGCAGGAGAATAATGTGTTCTTGTTGTCATGGGTCTTGAATCATCAGAAGTAATTACGGGCAGTGTTAATAAAAGTAGTCCTGAAACTCCTTTAGTGTCTGCTGTTTGGAGCCACGGGGCGTGTCCAGATGAGCATAGTCGTTTGCAGCACCGCATACTGCATGGTCTGGTGTTCTCCATGCTGCAAGGGCACACTCCATGCTGAAAGGGCACGCTATCCAAGTGTGTGCTGCTTCATTTTATTTTTCAGTGTTTTTTTTTGACCCCTGGAAATCCAGAGATCAAAAAAAAGCCGTGGAAAAAAACCCTGAAGCAGCACATGCCCCCAGCCTCCCCATGCCACCCAGGGCAACTTGCCACATGCCAAAGTGTGCGTGGCATGGGCATTCCCCAAGGACAAGAAGCAGTGGCAGAAGGTGCACTGCCGGTACTTGTCCCCGGGAACCAAACATCCGTGCACATCTGGACACGCCCACTGTAACTAAAGGATCACTCACAATAAAAAGGTAGCTTAAAATCTCTTATTCTTTGCTCATCATTGCCACTCTGATCTCTACAGGAGTCACTCTTTGTTCAAAATGTTCTGATCAAAATATTTTTGTTCCAAAACAACATTTGGAAAGGAAACAATGACTTTTTTCATTTCATTTTGATTTAACTTTGGGTTTTGTTTTTCTGTTTTAGAAAAGCAACTAAAGCACATTTGAAGGTAAAATAAAAAGTACGTATTTCAAATCAGGTTTGAAATGTCATTTTGTTTTTAATCTGAAATGAAAAGCTGAAATAAAATAGCATTTCCCCCCAAAAAAATTTAAAAAAATCAGAATTGTCATTTTCCTGTGCAAAATTTTCATATGAATGAATCTATGCTTTTGTCAGGAAGGCTTTCTGCATAAAAAAAAGAATCTGCTGTATTCTGCATTAAACTCCAGGCTACCCTGCATGGGAATGTAGCTGTGAAGATAAAATCTGCAGATACCTGTAACACTACAGAAACACCAGGTGCATACATGGATTTAGTGATTCAAATTTCTTCCTAGGTGGGAAGGACACTATTTCAGTCCATACACTGAAATAAGAAATTTCAAGGGACTAAACCAGGGGCAGACAATTATTTTGGGCAGAGGACTGCTTACTGAGTTTTGGCAAGCCATCAAGGGCTGCATGACAGGCAGCCAGGGGCAGATAAATATTAATTTTCTAAAATTTTTAGGGGCTTCGCAAGCCAGATAGAATGGCCTGGCTGGCCGCATCCAGCCCACAGGCCGCATTTTGCCCACCCCGGACTAACTAAAGTCACAGGACATCCTAATGGGCTGAAGCCAATTGCTCTGGTTCAGTAGCTGGGTTTCCTCCATCGTATATTCCTGGGAGTTTAATTGCATTTTTGTGTTATTTATATAAGACATGAAGTTAAAGATCAATTTGACAACTCCAGAATTACAAATAACCTTTTGAGAAGTCACAGGCTAGTAGTTTTTATTACTTTGTGAAATGTTCTCTTTTCAGCAGAGATTAGAAAGAAACTTGAGAGCTTAATTGGCCTAGTGCAGCAAATCTACTCATTGTAAATGCGTTCATAACTGAATTAGAGCTAAAAGATTTGTGCCATTAAGTGAGGCAGATGCTGGTCTAAGTAAATCAGATGAAAATCCGAAATTTTCTCTATTTTTGTAGGTACAATAATAAAAATAAGCTTTCAAACCCCAATCTTCTCTTCCATGGCCAAGCAAGTATTTAACTCATAAAACTTTTCCATAATATTGGAATATAGGGAAATAGGGTTTCAGTATTTTTGACACCCTATAGTAATTGTTCTGGCATTTCACTATCTGGATGAAATTTCTGAATAGTAGTTTTGATGAAGGGTTTTGCTGCATCTAATTTCTGAGTTAGTATCCACCACATTTTGATTCAGTGTGTCTCAGTAAGTTTTTTTAAATAAATTGTTAGGGTATTCTGTTTTTCAGTTCCCCTCATTTATCAATGTGATTCTTAGCTTTGAACAGATTTCCAAGCCTTTGATAACCAGTTACATTTAGCGCTCATTCCTCAGCTGAGTAATTTTATGCAGTGTCTCTACTTCAGGTATATACAAGCATTACATTTAGATTGACCACGGTTAAATCAATCTAAGGACGTCTTTACACATGGTCTGGGTGGGGGGTGGGTGCTTTAATTAGAGCCACACTAATTAAAGTGCCCACAGCATCATGTGTATTCAGTGTCCCTTCGTTTTAAAATGGCAGCGGGGGGACTTTAACTAAAGCTCATTAAATGGACTTTAGTTAAAGTACCACTGCCACCATTTTAAAGCATGGAGACACTGAATATATATAACATGGAGGCTGCTAAAGTGTGCTAATTAGCATGATCCAGCAGACTCGATTAATCAAGTCTGCTCTGATGCATACTAATTAGAATGCGTTGGAGCAGACATCTAACATGTGTATAGGTGCCCTAAAAATGAGGAGATTTGCAGTTATTCACAGGGCTTAAATTGCCATACAAATGGCATGCTTGATCTGACTTAGTTCACCTCAGGAGATGAACTAACTTTAGCTCACCCTGGGTTAACCTGATCTAACATGGGCTAAGCCAGCCTCACAAATGCCTGCGCACACTCACAGCCTGGGGATTTACTGTTTTTACCTCCCACCCCCCCAGCTACCTCCCCAAACCTTCCAGTGTCCCCAGTCCAATCAACCCATCCCCCGAACTTACCTCCAGATGCTTTGGCAAATGCCTGCACAAGGCACAACCCAACTCAGGTTCAGAGAGCTCAAAGATAGCTGCCTAACCCAAGTCAGGTTGCTTGAACACTTGTTCACACCCACTATTACTGTCTCAGCAAGTTCAGTCAATTCAACTTATTTTGAATAGCTTGATATATTATTTATTGTTGGCACATGTGACATGGAGGCTGCTGAACCTGCAGTTCCCTTATTTCTGTCTGTCTGTCTTGAGGAATTTATGCCAAGACTTTTGATCACGTAAAGATGTGTGAAAGTAGAACATTTTGCAAGTGTACCTTAAAGCAGCTGTTAAAATCTTCCAGCCTTGGAAGGTGATTAAACATCTGGCACTTTTCAAGCCAAAATGTGTTCAGTGGGCCTCCTTCATCTCTGCTTGCCTTTTTCCTTTTGTAGTTAGCATCTTGGATATTTTCAGTTCACAAGACCAAGTGTGAATATCAAATCGTTATGGTGAATGATAAAGATACTGTAAATATCAAGTGTTCTTGACTTAACTTTGTGAGGTCTGGTTTGGGTCCTTCCTTTGGTGCTGTTGCTGCTAGAAAGTTGATAAAACCATGGAGCCAGAACAAAGTCTTTTTAATTTCTCCTTAAGATAGAGTAGCTGTCTTTTCTTCTCTGATGACAAGAGTGTATCCTTTTCTTTGAACATTTAATAACAGATGGAAGGAAAAAAACGGAAGATGTTTTCTTTTCTTGGTGACCCCCGTAATGGCAGTGAGAGAGCACAGAGGAGAAATCAGCTTGATTTGAAAGCACTGGGGACAAGAGCTAGAGAGGAAGGAGCCAGTTAGGATAAGCAGATTAAAGAGACTTGGTGTGAAGTGGGGGAGGAGGGAAGAATGAGAAGAGAGGAACCATGATCGAGAGTTTTGGAAGGATTCATTCTGCACAGGAAGGAGAGATTAGGACTTATGAAATTTTCTTGTGTTGAAATATTTAATCTCTTCCTTCCCTTGTTCCCTGTGCTAAAATTATGTAAAAGGACACTTCGCTCTCTGTTGGATTATGATCCTTCAAAAAAGTAAGGTCCAGCTAGTTAGCTTGCCTTCCCTACCCCTCATTTTGTACTGTACCTGTTCATTTGTAAGGATTTGGACTGTGCACTATTTTGTTTTCAGAGTTGCTACACAAGAAACAAGCTAAGTATACTCTCTTGTGAGTAAACTATATTGAAAGATATTTTAGGCTGAAGAAATATACTTATATGTTGTATGTGGGAAGAAAACAAACAAATCAGGTAGGAAAAAACTTTACAAAAGAATAATAATAAGCCAGCTATGTCTTCTGCTTTCTTGAATATCATTTTAAATGGTACACTGAGCTTGATAAATGCCCTACATGTATTCCTGTCTAAAAAACCCCCAAACCCTTCCATTTGGTGTCTTTGTGGAAAGAGATCTGCAGGATTGCTATGTTATTTTATAATACTCCTTGGTTTATTACCAAAGGCATGAGTACTGTCTTTCAAATTAGAAAAAAATGACATTGGAAAACTGTTTGTTTAGAGCTGTGGATTTCAGATAAAATGGAAATCAGTAACTTCATTGGAGACACTTAATCTCAAGTATATTTTATATATAATATATATGTGTGTGTAAGGCATGGACACTTAATAAAAAGTTAGAGAACAGAATGGAGGCATTTGAAATGTGCTGCTTTAGGAGACTGCTGCTTGTTTTGTATACTGACCCGTGGACCAAAAAGTGTGTCAAGCAGCAAATCAATCAAGAAATTGGAACCTACGAACAGTTGTTGGAGATTGTTGCTAGGGACAGACATGACACACAAACTGGTTTAATTGATCAGAAACTGGTTTAAACCTGTAACAGAACAGATGTTCAGTGTACGTAAACCAGTTTGAAAATGGCTGAAACCAGTTTGAGATAAACCTGGTTGAATGTAGTATCAGACTTACCTGATTTGGCTCAAACCAGTTTATAAAATGTCTGTGTCAGACCCCTTGCTGGTTTAAGTTAAATCAGACTTCCCCAGCATCCCGGCATGCTCTCTGGGTTGGGTGGGACTCTCTGCTCAGCCCTTTGCTCCCTGGATGGAGCTCGGCACAGACTTGCAGGCACAGCAGGGTCTCCTGGCTTCCCGATGCCCCCCCTCCTCGCTCACCACTCGCTGCTTAAGCAGATATCAATTTCTTCTCTCTGCCACAGCAGGGACTGTGGCCAGCATGTGGTCTGCTAGCGAATGCTGAGAGGTGTCTCTGTGTGTGTGTCTGTGGGGAAAAAAACCAAATATGCAGTGCAGGGGTAAAATTAGGTGAAAAAAAATACCCTGGGCAAAAAAAGCAGGGCAAGGCATTGTCCAGAACTGTGCCCTGAGGCAACTGGAGGCTCGGGTCCTCCACAGAGATGCTCTGGTAGCCAGCCAGAGCGTCTCTATGGTTGGCCCTCACCCCGGTGCTGAAGCACACTGACTACCTGTGCAGGGCAGGCAGCGTGCCAGCTGCAGAGAGCTGGACTTGGGCTCCGTGTCAGTAAGTACAAGTGGGGGGGCTGGAGGAAGGGGAAGTGGACCATGGGGGGACCCGCACCAGCTCCACTCGCCGCTTGCCCGTCAAACCCCCTTGATTGCTGCCC
>NW_017729022.1:34322789-34323337 GCF_001723915.1 Gavialis gangeticus
CAAAGAAGTATTGTTTATCCTCCCTACTTCCCTTCTTCCCCACCCTGCTTGCCCCCAGGCCCTCCCAATTGCTTCTCTGCCTGGCCCCGCCCCACGCCGGCTCCCCGAGGCCTCCCCCCAGTCGCTGCCCCATCCAGCCCCATTCCCTGCTGGCTCTCCAAGCCCCACTGATTGCTACTCTACTCAGGCTGAGCGGTGCTGGTCCCTGGGTGACAGCCTCAGTAGCTCCAACTGCCCGACAGCGTGTGGAGCTGCACGGCGCCCTGCCAACCTGGACAGGACCCACATGGTGGGGCAGTGGCTGTGCAGGTGCCAGGTGGCTGGGGCTGGTCCCTCCTATCTGTGCTGTGCCGGGGTGCTTTGCCAGGATACCCCAGTGACCCTGATGGCAGCTGCTACCTCCAGGCTTTTTTTTTTATTTTTTAAGTGCAGGGAGTCTGGGGCCAGGTGGGGCAGCCATCAGTGGTCTGGGGGTGCAAGCGGGGGATGGGGCCAGGTGGGGCAGCCATCAGGTGGTCTGGGGGTGGAGCTTGGTGAGGAAGCCATTA
>NW_017729022.1:34323349-34326328 GCF_001723915.1 Gavialis gangeticus
AAGGGGAGGGAATGCATTTTAAAAGGAAAAAGAAAAACTGGGGGAGCAATCCGGGGGGCTGGAGGAGCAAGCGGGATGGGGCACATGGGCCCTGCAGTTGGGGTGGTAGCTCTTGTGGGGATCATGTAGCCCCTGTTGGGAGCACTGTTGGTGTCTCTGTCTGTTTGTTTTAAAATAACTTTCTCTTTATTGGAAGGTCACCATCCCTGAAATAGGCTTAATTTATTAACTTTTATTATACTAGATATTCCCAAAGGCAAGGCTGTTGAGGAAGAGGAAAAGTTTGACAATACATTCACTAATAAAATGGACATAAGTGCGAAGGAAGGTTTTTTGGGGGTGATATCTGTTATTGGACCAACTGTATACTTGGGAGAGATGTTAGACAAGCCTTTTCTCAGTTCTGGGAAAGAAGCAGAAACAGTGTAAGCGAAGTGTCATATAGAGCAGTGACTTTTATTCAGTTTCATTATGGAAAGGAATTTTTCTGTTCCCTAAGTGATCCAGACTATTTTCTGAACCATCATGGCTACAATAGCGCTCCAGCTCTTCTAAAGGACTCACATATTTACAATAGTATATAAAGTTACTCGAGCATGTCATGTTGTCTATCAGATTTTTTCCCCCTTACCCTCTCCCCTTTCTAGTGATCAATATAATCATAATAAATTGAATCTTTCGATCGTTTTCCATGAAACGTTTACGTTGAAGAGCACATTAAGTAATAATGTTTTTTATCTGTAGATCACAAAAAGCTAAGAAAAAATATTGAAGAGAATGAGCAGTGAGATTCACTATATAAAAACCCTGAACGGGAAAAGTCATAGAGGGCTTGCTGGTCTTCACAAGAGCTGGAGGCAAGAGGAAGCTCTTCTCAAATATTTTTGTCTTACAAATTCATTAAATGCAAGTATGGACTGCATTCATTAATACATCCTGAATACATAGATATTGATCCTGAATATGTTATTTTTAAAAGTGCAGACCTAGTCATTAGAGCTTTCATTTGAAACTGTATTTGACCTTTAACATACATTTTGATTACAACCAGCTGATTCAGTCACTGCTACACATGTGTACATGCAAGCAGTTTCTCCTGTTTTATATGTTAATACAGCATGTTTTATGAGGGAACACACTGCAATTTCAGTGCATCTACTTTGGTCTCACATGTCATGCATATTTATGCTCATGTTAAGAAGGATTCTTATAGCAATACAAGGCTGGCCTTTGACTATAAGGCCAAAAGAGATCTGTGAGGTCAAGGTAAGTTCTTCAGTCCATTCATTGTTGTTTTTCTCAAGAACTGCTACTTTTGCATAATAATTTGGCACCTGGAATATTTTTCCCATCTGTTGTAATAAACTGATTCTTGCATCTAGTACAAAGGAAGAATTATGTTAATTTAAACATGAACCTGTAGGCTTGTGTGGAGAATATGGGAGCTGCATGTAATAGTTTTATAAGTGCCCAATCCGCATAAGGCTACATTTATGAAATTAGTGTATCTACATAGATGGAACTAAATCAAAAGGAGTGTTAACAATGGGTTTGGCATCCCTTGCCTTGCCCTCCCATGGTTCCAAAATGTCTACCTGTGCCTCTGTCTGCAAGCTATTTACCTAGGGCTAAATGCTTCTGTTCTGGAGCAGTGTATCAAGTCATTAATCACCCAGCCACAAACTCTCATTGGAAAAGGCTCACAGGTACCAAGCCCAACTGGGCCTTCTGAATTAACATCCTTTGGGGGAAAAAGAGCTTTAGGCCAATGATCCAGTTTAAAAGTGGTTGGGCCACATGGTTTTACTCAGAGTGAAATGTAGAAAGCCATGGGGAATTTGATCATGAGGGACAAAAAAGGTTCTGTGATACAACTCTCTCTGTAAGGGCCTGTTGCTAAATTTAACTGTTGCCCATCTACAATTTAATGTAAAGTGAAGGTAAATATAATTTCTGACTGACTACTTTTAGATCATTTCGAGAGAAGGCCAGTTTTTTTTGGTGGGACAGTTTTCTTTTGGAAAATGCAGTTCTGTAGAAAGCAAAATGCTTAATGGGAATATATTTATTTTTGATATTAATTGAGATGAGAGAAAGCAAAAATGAATCCTCGTTTATTTTAATTTGTTTAAATTTTAATAAATGAGATTTTTTTTTTAATTTGCTGTTCAGCCACATAAACATTTTTATGGGAAGGAGTGTTTATAAATAAATATGTTATTTTGATAATGTCAGCATAACAGTTTTTGATTAATTGGGTTTGGTTTTAAAATTATTTTAAAATATTTATGTCAATAGCATATATTTCATGCACTATATAATATTATGTGTAACATTTCATATTTTATATTAAAATGTTTTGACATAAAGCAAAACTTTCTGAAGTTTTCAAATGAAAATATTTGATAAATTCTTCTAAATTAGTAACATTTTGTTTTGATTCAAAATGACATGCTTTGAAATACCAGACTGCAATGAAAAATGGAAATCCTGCATCTTTTTATGATAACTAAAAGGTCTAAGCGGAAATGAGGGTATTGCTCAGTAGCCTCATGTTAGTGGTTTATGGGCTTCTCCACTGCTAAAAAAAAATAGTAATCTTTCAATGAAATAACTTATACAATGGGAAGTGTAAAATTAGCTTCTTTTATTTATAAAGGAGTCTTTAGGTATGGTAGCAGCTGAGAGAAGGTCAGTACATGCAAGGCAGTTTAGAGTTAAAACTCATTTCTGAATTTTAGAATTAGAACTGGGATTTGATGGTTTTTAAGGGTGCATATAGGTGTTCAGGGAGTTACGGGTGGGTTAAAAATGGCTTCTGCTGCTTGACCCAGTGATCAAAGACTGAGATGCTCCAAGGGTCAGCTCACTGGCTTCGGGTTTCATCTTGGCTCACCAAACCCAGGTGCCAGCTCTTACAAAAGCAGATTTTGCCACCTAGAAGAATTCATAGTTTCATAGTTTCTAGGGTCGGAAGGG
>NW_017729022.1:34326339-34343936 GCF_001723915.1 Gavialis gangeticus
GTTTCCCATGCTACAAGCATTTGTGTAGAGGCATTTGAGGCCTCCTGTCGATGTGTGTACTGACCCCCTAGTCCTAGCGTTGCCCTGGCCCCTATCACTTAGCTGTTTATTCGTTTCGCTCGTTGGTCTGGGCTGGGCTGCAGTTGTGGTTGATGTTTGGTCTGGCAGTCCAATGATTCCTCCGCCCTCATCTTCCTTTTCCCCCGACAAGCCTAGTTTAAAGCCCGCCTGAGGAGGTCCGCCAACCTGGAAGAGAACACACGCTTACCTTTAGGGGAAAGGTGGAGCCCATCTTATCCAAGCATGTCTTTCGTCGTGATGTGCCGGTCATGGCTGAGGAAGCCGAAGCCCGCCTCGAAGCACCATTCCTGTAGCCGCCAGTTGGTCTCTGCGATGCATGTTTCATGCCATCTGCCACGTCCACTCACTGGCAGGATAGAAGAGAAAACCACCTGTGCACCCATCTCTTTCAGCATGCACCCCAGAGCGTGGTAGTCCTCCATCAGGCGATCAGGGCATCTCCTGGCTGCATCATTAATGCCCACATGGACTAGGACCATGGGGTAATAATCGGTGGGCTGGATTATGGTTTGGAGCATAGATTTCATAGACATTAGGGGCTGGAAGGGACCTCATGAGATCGAGTCCAGTCCCCCCTGCCAGCGGCATGAAGTCTGCAAGGATCAAATGATCCCAGAAAGATAATCATTCAAATGCCTTTTGAATGAGTCCAGAATAGGTGCTTGCACCACCTCTGTGGGGAGTCTGTTCCAGACCTTGGACATTTAGACTGTAAAGAAGTTTTTCCTTATGTCAAGTCTGAATTGGCCTTCTAGAAGTTTGTGGTATTAGACCTAGTTATTCCTTGGGGAGCCCTGGTGAACAAGTGTTCTCCCAGATCCTGATGCACCCTCCTTATATACTTATAGGCAGCCACCAAGTCCCCCGTGAGCCTTCTCTTCACCGGCCTTAAGAGTCTCATGTCCCTCAGCCTCTCCTCCATAAAGCTTGATCTCTTGGCTTTTGATCATATGGGTGGCTCTCTTCTGGACTCTTGAGCTTATCCACATCCCTCTTGAAGTGGGGGGCCCAAAACTGGATGGAGAACTCCAGCTGTGGCCTCACTAAGGCTGAGTAAAGCGGGAGGATGACATCCCTGGTTTTGCTCGAGATGCATTGGTAGATGCATGCCAGAGTTCGGTTTGCTGTGGCAGCCACAGCATTGCATTGTGGGCTCGTGTTCATCTTGTGGTCAATCAAGACCCCCAAGTCCCTTTCAGTCACAGTGCTAGCAAGCATAGCACAGCCAAACCTATAAGTACGATACTGTTTTTTTCTCCCAAGGTGGAGTACCCTGCATTTCTCTGCATTGAATGCTATCAGGTTTTGGCCCACCCACTTTGCAAGCATGTCCAGGTGGGCCTGTATCCCCAGCCTGTCCTCCAGCATGACCGCCTTCCCCCATAGTTTAGTGTCATCTGTGAATTTTGCCAGTCTGCATCTGACACCTGAAACCAGGTCATTAATGAAGTTATTGAAGAGTTCTGGCCCAAACACAGAGCCCTGGAGGACTTCACTTGTAACCTTGCACCATGTTGTTTTGTTCCCATCAACTAGTACCCTTTGGGTCTAACCCCAGAGCCAGTTCCCCAGTCATCAGACTGTGAGATGGTTGAGGCCACATTTCCCCAGCTTGGTCATGAGGACATTATGGGAGACCAAGTCAAAGACCTTCTTGAAATCCAGATAAATGACATCAACCTTGTCTCCCTTGTCCAGGCAGTGCATCACCCGGTTATAGAAGGAGATGAGGTTGGGCAGGCAAGACCTTTTAGTAATAAAACCATTTTGTCTGGCATTCAGTAGGTTGCCTTCCATTAGCCTGTTGCAGATGATTTCCTTGATTATTTTCTCCAAGATCTTTCCAGGGATGGACGTCAGACTGATAGGTCTGTAATTCCCTGGATCTTCCTTCCTCCCTCTCTTGAAGATTGGGAACACGTTGGCTCTTTTCCAGTCTTCTGGTACATCACCCAAGCACCATGAGCTTTCAAATATCTTGGCCATAGGGCATGCTATGATGTCCGCCAGCTCTTTTAAGACTCTTGGGTACAATCCGTCTGGGCCCATGGACTTATGGATGTCAAGCCTCTTGAGGTGTTCTCTCACTTAATCTACATCAATTGTGGGCCCATCTCCTGAGCCCTGGTTGCTTTGTGTCCTGTCTGACAGTGTGACTCCCTTGGGTGGGTGGAAAACTGATGCAAAGTAAGCATTTAGGAGATTGGCCTTTCCTTGGGTGTCAGATGTCAGTTGCCCAATTTGATCTCATAGGGGGCCAGTGTTGCTTTTGTTCTTCCTCTGACTTCCCACATATCTGAAGAACGACTTTTTGTTATCTTTAATTCCGATGGATAGCCTGGGTTTGGTTACTGCCTTGGCTTTTCTGGGCTGCTCCCTACAGGTATGGGTTAGTGCTGAGTAGTTCTCCTTGGTGATGATTCTAGTTTTCCATCTGATGTAGGCTTCTCTTTTAAGTTTCAGGAGAGCCAAGCAGGCTTCCCTGCCCTCTGACTGCATTTTCTGTGGGACAGGATGGACTTCCTTTGCGCTCTGAGGATTGAGTTGTTTAGGAACAACCATTCCTCATGGACTCCCCTTCCTTGGGGGCCTTGGTTTGCACCCTTGTCTAGTTGTGTGCTCAGAAATTATACATCCCCTCTCAGTAGAAGGGGTCAAATGCTCTCAAATCACATTTACCAGTAACAAGAAGTTATAAAAGATAATTAAGGGGTCTATTATAAAAAACAAGAGCAACGTAAGAAATCAGTCACCATATGTTGAGATGCAAACAGAGATATAACAATAAACAAACAAAAGAAAATATAAGAATGATGAATTTACCTTCTCCCTTCATCTTAACCCTAAGTTCCAAGAGTGCGGCTTCCACTTCTCAGCTCAGCTGGTTAGAAAACAGCTGCTGCCCCTGACCCTCCTGTCAGGGCTTCCTAAAATGTCTCCTGTGCCAGAACACTCAGCTTGCTAGCTGAGCGAATAATCTGCCTAATATCCAGGAAACTTTAGGCAAGCACTTGCTCCTGTGGCAAGGCTTAAGTATAGTTTCTTATCTGGCCATTTACATACATTATTCATGGAATTCTTGAGGGACCCATACTATGTATATAACTTCTTGTATATGTATATAACCCAGACCATGAATCTTTTCTGATCTAACTATGACTAGGAGAATGTTTACATCCTTTCAGACATAAATATCCAATATCCTAAATAGTTCACTTAATTTCCCGACTGTGAGAAATACCCTTTTTTAACTGCCTGTTTGTACGTATTATTCTTGCCACAGGTCTATTCTTTTAAAATATAAATTTCTTATTGTCTGTAGGGGCCTGGCTCATGTGCCTTGGATCATGTCTGGAAGGGTCTGTTTGATTGTCCATTCAACATACCCATATGCTAATTCTCAGTGATGATGTCTGTCAAGTATTTAGGCTTTTATCCTTTCCTACATGCAAAACCAATGTTTTAAGGCAGTGGGGGCTCAAATGTTTGTCCCCCTACCTGTTGTAGGCTGGGTGTAGGGCTGGTCCACAGGCTGGGTCAGGCCCTGAGCTGCCTCTGCCAGGCCCTGTATATCCAAATTTGGCCCTGCACTGCCTCTGCCTGGCCCTGCACACCACGATTGAACCCTTTGCTGCCTCAGGCAGTCCCTGTGCAACTGGATTGACCCTGCACCACCACCCTAGCCCTACATGTCCAGTCTAGTGACTGGGGCCATGCTGTTTGCCCCATGCGACTCCCCACAGGCTGGAAATTTGGCAGTGTGAGAGTGGCCACCACTCCCCTACCACCAAATTTTTCGACTTGGGTGAAGTTCTTAATTTCTTTGCATATTTATTAGAGAGAAAGCTGGCAAGGCATTTTATTCAGCAGTGCTTACAGATACAAATGCTTTCTCTAAACTAGCAGGCAATTTCCTTGCAACAAAAAAATGAAACTTAAAACAAGAAAATCTGAAGTAAGTGAAATGTGAAATAGTGAAATGAAACCATATGATAATGGTTATTGTACAGCAGGATAATAATTTTTGGTTTACAATAAAATTGCTCATCATGGAATCTATCACAAAATATCATCTCTTTCAAAGTATGCCATATATTGGCAGTCTGTTTTGTTTACCCTCCTATTCTGATTAAGGGTTTGATCCTGTGCTTATTTCACTGGGAGACTTGCCTGAATAAGGTATCTGGTTTTGTGCCCTGTTACTCACCCATACCACTCAGTACAGTATAAAGTACCTTGGACCTCTTTTGTTTTTAGTTAGAAAACTAAAACTGTGCTTGGATATTTTTATTTGGCTTTTTCCCCCTAAATTATGCCAAATTATTTCAGAGACATTACTCTGTTTGCATTCTTTTTCATGCTTTGTTGGCACATCAGACTGAAAGAGTTTAATGTATGAATAAACTGTGATCACTGAGGCATATCAAGATGCCATAGGCCAGTACATTTAATCCAACTTTCATACAACAGAACCTTGAGTCCAAAACAACTTAAAGTAATCCTAAAATACAACAATTACTGTGTTGTTAGCTAAGCTCTGCAACCCCAGGTGCGATGAAACAGTATCAGAACTAAGGCAGGATGAGAGGATACCAGCCCCAGGTGCTGACTTAGAGGGGGTGCCAGTATGGTCCCTCCCCGACAAGGAGTCTTTTCCAAGTGCGGGGCAGCCCCCTGCAGCCTGATCATAGTGAGCTGGGCTTGCCAGCCCCACGTACCATAGCATATCTGTCGGAGAGGGAGTGAGCGAAGCAAGTAGAGTATGCCCCTTTCTCAGCCTTTGCCATGGAGGCTTAGCCCTGTGCCTGGAGGCTTAACCCTGTGCCTAGAGGCTTAGCCTTATACCCATCTGGGGTGGGGGGAGTGAATGGGGCACCAACACCAGCCCTAGGGTGCAGCAAGCCCATCCTGCAGCTATGGCAGCCAGTCTCACACCATTACAACACAAGCTGTAGCAGCTTCTGCACAAGCACAGACAGCAGGAGGCAGAAATGGTTTCGCTCCCCATCTCCTCACCCCCACTACCCCTGCTCTCCAGTGGTCAGGATAATTCCTTCCTCACCCTTTCATTGCCCCAGGCACTGAAATATTTTGGTGCTCCTCTGCTATGCTCTGGTGTCCTTTTGCTATGAAGTGATAGAACTTCTGTCACAGTTTTAATGCATCTGTTTTCTATTTGATGCCCATATTTGTTATGTATTTTTATGTAATATTTACTGACTCCTTTTTTCACACAGCAATTAAGTTGTGTTACTGATTTAGGTGATCTAAGGATAACATCAACTCTTTGCTTGCAAGAACATGGTTTAGTGAAATGATTTTAAACCTACATACCTGTTTCACAGGCTTTCTTTCCATGTACCTGACAGACTAGCCATTTTACAAAACACAACTGAGTGTAAATGTCCATACCAGTCTACATTGCAGACATGGAAAATATACAACAACATCTTTTTTTATCAAGCATTTAAGTAACAGGAAGTTGTATTAACCAGAATTCTGGCCAGCTGGCCAGACGCAGGGCATGGAGGACAGATTGAGCAGAGCTTTCGCTGCCACCACCCAGCACCCTGCAGTGTTGCCACTCCGCGTGCGGCTACTGCCACACCCCTCCCCTAGCTTGGCATTATCTGAAAACCCCTGCCGGGTTATTTCAGATAACCAGAATTTTTACATAACTGGCAATCCCCTCACCCCTGGAATGCCAGATAACAAAGATTTCACCATATTGTTCTTTCATGATTTCTCATAGTAAAGCCTATAGTAAAATGTAATTCCAGTTCCTCTGAGTCTGTGTTGACAGCAGAAAGCAGACCCTGATACGGTTTCAGAGGTAAGTTTGAACGGAGCTTAACCTGATTTAACTTACACCTTCATCTGATCTTTTTGCTGTGCAAACTACAGCAAATTACAGTACTCTAGATTCATTCACTTAGTTTGGTATTTGCATACAAGTTACACCCTCCTTTGCCAACCAATCACATTTTACCTTGGTCCACTCATTGTGATTGAATGTATGGATGCAGACAAATGACTGATTTAGCCCCAGATAATTTTTGCTTAATTTTTACTTTGCAGTAAAATTACACCAGAGTCCAGAGCAGTTGCACAACCTGCTCTCTCTAGGTAGCTGCCTGCAGGTAAGCGCTGTTCTGGTACCTGGCAAGATGCTGATTGGCCAAGGGTAGTCAGCACAGAACAAACAACTAGCCTGAGATGAAATTGCAGGCATGTGATGCTTATACCAATATAGCTTGACCCAAAGTAAAGTTCCAGCAGCTTTTTTCCTGGGCAACAATACCCCACCCCAGAAAAGAATAATGCTTTGTGTTGTGTGCCTGCTCCTCTTTTACTATAAAGTTGAATTACTTTGGAATAAAAGTATCGGGTCTATACTCTAAGGTAGTGCAACAGTAAGGAGACAGAAAATGGCAGAGTAAATAGGAAAGTCATCAACTAAAGGATATAAAAAAGTGCAAATCAAAGGGATGGGTGACTTTAAGAGAGAGACATCACACAGGAGAATGGTAAATATGAATTACGCATTTACTAAACATTACATTTCCAGGAAGAATAAAGATCAACTGAATGTTTCAAGGTTATATTTTGTCATCAGTGGTGGTAGAACTTCTGAAATATATCCTACTCCTTACAAAGGCAAACCTCCCTATTTGCTTGCATAGGATTTTTCCCTGCATAGGGAATGCCTGGTTAGGAATTTGGTTTTTGTCTTTCCAGCTGAACACAGTGAAAATACCAGACATAGGCCGTATGGAGGAATAGAACATGTTTGCATAGCTTGGTAGTGGGGAGGTTCTCTGTACCTGAATTAGTTAACGATACTGAGCTTTGTCATCTTACCACTGTATTTGAAAGTACCATATTTACACACATGCCACACCCAAATTTTCCCAACAAAATTTAGCCCCCCAATATTGGGGTACATGTCTTAAGTGGGGAAACAGATTTTTTTTCCCAGATAAGAAGCACCGTGCTTCGATTCCTCCTCCACCTTGCAGCAGGAGTGGCATTTCTATTTAGGCAGTTGAGGGAAGCAGTTGATTTAATAGCTAATTGTTCTTCACTCCACAGGTATTAACAATAGTCTCTCCTTTTAATGGTCTTGATGTTCCACTATTCAGATTAACCTTTCTTTGGACAATTTTGTAGCCTGCTGGTGTTCAGTCTCTCTCCTCCTATTTTGCAGCTCCACAAGCTGTTTTAAACTCTTTTCAAAATTGTAGATCCACCCATGGAGACCAGTCTTCAGCAGGAGCTAGCCTGTCAGCTTTTGGTTGAGCATGAAAGTGAGCATGAATGAGCTAAAGATTAGGTCCTGTCCCTGCTCTCTGCAGGCATAAATCTGAAAAGTTCTTTTCTTCTTCATAATGCCTTCATAAAACAAGGTGTGGGTCTTATTTGGGGATGTGCGATTTGCAAGAAAATACAGTACTTATCTTCATCCAAGAAGTATGCGTAATGGTATGTATATATATATGACACTTGGTTCTCCACATGGACTCTGGAGAAAACATGTTAGAAGAATTAAGAGGTATGAAAATAGATGAATATTTTTAAATGTTCTATTAAAAAGTCATTTCTTTTTAGGGTTGCTATTGCATTTCTTAAAAGAAAGTCAGTATCTGATGGACTTAGGGTTTATTAGGACTTTCCCTTCTTTTCCTATCTGGACTCTAATCACTCAGTATAAATAGCATATTGCAGTTCAAGGCCAACCATTTTCTTGTCTTTTACAGAGCAGTCAGCTATTCCATGATGTCAGTAATTTTAAATGTTTGATTATTTGGTTAGTTATTTAGGAACAATATTGGAAATATTAGACTTAAAATAAAATCATATACTGCCAGACAGATGAAAGTTTGTCTTGTCCAAAAATACAAAATATATGACTCATTTTTATCTTTGGTTTTCCACTCCAAAGAATGGGTGTCAGCTTCCTATGTCATTTTGATTTGTTTATCCAGCAGTTTTGGTTGTCCATGCAGTTTGCTCTGTACTATTTGTGGTCAATATTTGGTTTCCATAAAAGGTATGCGTTTTCTTTGAGGTTATCTTTTTTGTAGCTATTGCCAAACCCACAACTGATGCACCATTACTTGGACTTTTGTTCTTAATTTAAACTTGGCATTGTGTCTCCCTCTGGTGTAAAACATGAAACAAACTCCATTCTAACACTAATGCGAGGAGGTGACTCTCTTGTTTGTGATGTTTTGTGGTTTCAGTTGCCTGGAAAAAATGGTTTGGTATTCATTCAGTTGTGGGATGGGGAACTAGAAAATTTACCTGGCTGTCCTTATATTCACAATGTGGCAATTCTTTCCTTCTCTTCACTGTAGAATAATGCAGAGGCCCTTTTTGCAGGGAGGGAGTTTGCAAAAAGTTAAACTGGAGAAAACTGATTTATTGTTAAGAATATGTCCATCTAGAAAGCAAAACCACCCTTCCTTATGATCATATCCCCTAATATGAACCATCTTTATTGCATTTGATAATGAAAAGCATTAAAAAGTGAAAGATTCATTTCCAGTTGCCAGTTGATATCAACTGCAGGACTCTCAAAGCAATGCATGGAGGAAAACAGTTGTTCAGTTAAGATGACAGCTTTAGGGAGGCTGTGTATTTCTTCAGGAAAAAAAACCAGGAGTCCTAGCAGGACAACATTTTTTCAGTCAGATTGCAATGGAAGTGACAGAATCAGGACTGCAGAAACCATCTCAGTTTCATTTTTTTTTATTTTTATTTTTTAGTTTGCTTGGCCTGTGCTTCTCACAAAGGGAACATGATCATGCCTAGCCATACCTTGTACTATTTTTAACCAACGTTGTTATGTGTACTATAAAATGTTACAAAACACCACAGATGAAATCCTGGTACCACTGAAGTCCCTTGGACTTTTTCCTCTGACCAGGATTTCATTGTAAGGATTCATTGTTTCCACAGTAAGCAATTTGGGTCAGATTCTACAACTGTTTTACTCATAGGGAGTATATCACTGTACTCCTTAAACAGTATCTAACAAATTACAATCAAGTATAGGCACAATAAGACAGAGTGGTCTGGATGGGCTTTTCAAAACACTCTGCACCTAACTGCTCCTTTTGCAGTCAATAAAGCACCATAATTGTTTTCAGTGAGAACAGTTAGGCTAGTGCTGGATGTTTTTGAGGATGCTACCCTTTCTGAATGAACTACTTATGAATGGAGGGCACATCTTTACAATTGGAAATTAGACAAGCCAAATCATTTAAATTGATCAGAAAAATAAAATCTCTGTGCTCTGTACTTGGTACAGCTGGAATTAGGACAACCAGTTAACTAATCAGGTGATCCCAGGCCATTATCACTTTATCAGGCTTCTTTTAGTAATCTGCATGTGCATGCACATTTATAAATCCATCTTTGGCATCATTTTTTTTAACTTTTATTGATTTTAAAAAAATGCAATTAAAAATAATACACACACACACACCATTGGTACATGTAAAGCCAAACTATGTCACAAATAACAAGAAATAAAAGGGAACAAATGGAGGAGGGAAGAGGGAGAGAGAAGAAGAGAAGAGAAGCATTTGTTTGGTATTAATAAGTTTAAAATATAGGGGAAAGGCAGGAGTTCTTGTCAGGTCTTGGAAGCATATGCATCTTTTCTTCAAAAGAAAAATTGAATAATTTATCTAGTTACATTACAGGACATCTTCAAAACTATAACCTGCTTACAGAAATCATTGTTTTACATGCTCTTTTCAGTGCTTTTATGATTATAGAAAAATAATTCAGCCAGGACAACCACCAGGTGTTTCTTGTCAGCAGAACTACAAGAATTTTGTCTTTAATTATTTAGTGGTAAATTGTGCAACTCATTTACACTGATGACCTCTTACTTATATGAACAGTATCCCTATTGATTTCAGTGGGAGCATCTGTGGGGTATGATACGTGTAGTTCAACATGAGTGTGAGTATCAGATATTGCTCCTTAAATTAGCCAGACTTTCTTCTCTCCTTTTTATCATTTTGTATTGTGAGGACATTCTTACAATAATAGAGTCAGTGCTTGTTGGGTATACAGTGCATGAACAGTTATCATATATTACTTTGAACTGGCTTAGACAGGTAGAAGTTGTTGTAGTATAGCTCTATAAATTAGGTGATAGCACAATAGATATAACAGACTCTGTTTCCCTCCCCATGACCTGGCCTGGCAGGAAGCAGAGAAACTGAGCAGGGATCTCCTTGCCCGCCGCTGCTTGCCCTGCCCTGTCCCTCATGTGCACAGGGCTGCATTGAGGGCAGCGGCCCTCCCTCTCCCCCAGATGAGCCACCGACAGCCCCGTCCTGCTCCCCACAGGCTGTAAACCCCCAGCCCCAAGCACTGCCCAGCTAGCAGCCCCAGCTCCCACCCTACAGGGGCCTCAGTCCCCCTCTCCCCCCCCCCCACTTACCGGCTCATCCAGGGGTGTGGGTGGTCAGGTCCTGCTGCCGCCACACTCGGATGGTCCCATGACCCGGCCTGGTCAGGGCCCCATTCAAGTCCCTAACCCCATTTTTCCCATAAGCCTCTGGTTTTACCAACCACAGTTTTGCCGACATGGGAACTTCCAGGAACTTAACTCCCGCAGTTGTTGAGGGAAACCTATATAAAAATGTTTATGCTGGTACAAAACCTGAACAAACGGATTCCATTGCCTCTTGTCATGACACAAATGCCTAAAATTGTGAACATGACAATTCCTAGTGATAGTTTGTGCTACCTTTTTGCAGTCTTTTCATTTGTGGTTTGAGAGTATGGACAGCCTGGGGCTCTCCAGGCACCCCAGACAGGTGCTCCTGGAGCTTCAGGAGCCTGGTCCTTTGGGACAATAGCACCTAGTACCTTAGCTGCAGGATCAGGACCCCCAAGCCCAGGACAAAGGCCTCAAGTGACATCTGTCTCTGCCCATCTTTCGGATCAGCTGTGCCTGGACATATCCCTGCACAGCTGATCATGCTACAAAGATGATGTTTGTTTTTAACCTAACAGCACTTCTCTTGTAGGACATTTTCAAACATCACAGTTCTACCACAAATCATCGATTGCTAATTGTTTAAAGGCTTGATTTCTAATACAGCTATTCCTACAAATTTCCACCTATGGCAGGCACAATAGGTCTTTTAACAAACATACTATATTAATTGGTATTTCCAGCATCAATTATAAGAGCAAGAAAAGAGATTTTTGCTTCAGCAAAGGTCAATTAAACAAAACAAAGGGGATAATCCTGTAAGCATAAATCAGATGAGTAAACCAACTGAGAATTACATGTCTGCTTTGTTGCTTTTTAGTTCCTTTCAATTCATTTTCCTTAATCCCATCCAAGAGTTGGTAGAGGATCTTCAGGCATATCAAATGAACCTTTTTTCCTTATGCTGTACTCAGAGCTTAGTATAGAAATAGGAGTACAGCTGTGATGGCCTTAGCCAAATATTCTTGTTTTACTGAAATGCATTCTTTTCTCTTTGCCTGCATTACTGGGCTTTGCTTCAAAAATAACTGGATTGTGTTTACATTATGTCCTCTCTTGCTGTAGCTGCCTTTGGGATCCTGTCATGCTGAGTCCTCACACTGTCATATTCATTATGGAGTCTCCCTTTTACTTGGACTTTCTTGTGAGAACTGTGTCACATTATTTTGTGCTGAGCACATCTAACATTTTTGTCGGAGAAAGGGGGCACAGTTTATCCCAAGGATGACATAAAATCCACGTGTGCTCATCAGCCAGAATTCTTTATACTCTCAGTAATTTTAGCCTCACCCTGAGAGTGTAAGAATGCTTATGTTTTGTCAATCAGAATATTTTAGTCAATTTATATAAACATTTAAAGCATCAACAGCTACACAGTAATCTGGTGAGACTTTTGTTTCAACTTGTTCGAGTCCACGTTCAATCCATCTGTTAACTTAACTGGTTCTCTGTACTTCCCCAATGAGGTCTGCAGTTTGTTGGTCTCAGGATGCAGAATTTTGAGATAATTTAGTGCCTTTTACTGGACTTAAAGAATTGATGAAATTCTGCAGGATGCTAGGCCATGAATGTTCCTCCTTCAAGTGTGCTTGCAAACATTCTTAGTTACCTTTTATTAGCCATAATGCAGCAAAGCATTTAAGTAAGATACTTGCCCTATTAAACTTTTGAATTACTTTTCAGTATGCAAAATGTGTGCATTTGAGGAGATACGTTGCATGACCTCATGGTACCCTTGAGGCTGCCATTAAAAAAATACCTCCTGCTCCTACTCCACACACTCCAAGTCCATAAATAAAGTAATGAGGATGCACCATAGGTGTTCCCTGACACTGCTTTCAGGATTTCTGTCTTGGATCATGCTTGAGAATGGCATGGGTAGACTTCCCACAACATCATTACCATTTCAGTTTCTGGGTTTGGAATGGTTGGCCTGGACTAATTTTTTGATGGTTGTCTCAAAAGTGCTGCAGACTTAATAGAGACATGCCCTAAGTTTAATTGCAAAAATGGGCTTATTTTCATTAACTCTTGAGTCTTTCTTGAATAAATTTAAGTGTTGCAAGTTTGCCAGGAATTCACTATTTTTGTGAAAATAAAATAAAAATGGACAAAAAATACTATGTGACCTTTAATAGAAGCATGCATAATTTTGTAAGTGCTACCATTCAGAAAGATAAGAACAGTGGAAAGTTCGCATGGTTCTGACAAATCTCCATCTTCAGTTTTATTATTTTCTTTTCCACAGTTTACATTAGGCCCTGAGTAGAATAGTCGGTGTTTGCTAATAACTAAAATAAAAACAGGAACTGAGCTTAGTTATGTGTCAGGAGCAGTGCTATAGAGGAGCCCTAGGGAGTCTCTTGCTCAAAGTTTGTTCCCAAAGGCTAAGGACAGAAGTTACATGTAAACTGGTTTAAGTCCTCAGAAACTGGTTTAAACCTGTAACAGAACAGAAGTTCAGTGTATATAAACCAATTTCAAAATGGCTGTAACAGGTTTAAGATAACACTTGTTGAATGTAGTATCAGATTTCACTGATTTGGGTCAAGTCAGTTTATGAAACTTCTGTCCCAGGCCCCTTCTTTGTTCAAGTTAAATCAGAGTCCTCCATTATCCCAACATAGGCTGTGTGTTCAGTTCCTCTTCCTGCTGCCCCTGAGGTCTCTGAGATTTGCAGTCCAGGCCCACAGCAGGAGGACTTTGCAGTGTTGCTCATCATTTCCTCTTCCTGCTTCCAGGTGCCTCTGGGATTTGTAGTCCATGATCACAGCCAACAGGCCTCTACAGGGTTGTTCCCTTCTGTTCAATATGTGCTCACGTCAGAGAAAGGACTATTCTTGTTCAAGCTTTTATGAATTCACTGCTCCCTCCCCCCTGCAGCAGACCCTCTAGTTAACCAGTTAGCTCTGGGCTTGGGCTTGTCCATGTCCCCTCTACTTGAGCAGGGATGGGGAAAAAGCCTTGGAACTGGTAGGTTAGGAGGTATACTCTAGCACCCTCGCCCCCAGCTTCTGGCTTGAACCACTGGTGGTATGTGCCTACATTTCCTGAATCAAAAGTGAATATCTGTTTGCTTCTTGCTGGTTCAATCTTTGCAGCTTAGACTACCCTGAAGAGATTGAATTGATTCAGTCTTGGGCTTTCTGATTGTGTGTACTTAGCCAAATAGAATGGAAGTGAGGGTAACTGCCAAGCCTGTTACAGACATCACTGGATAGGACTCAGGAATCCTTGTCCCAGACGTTATGTCCCTTGGCTCATCAAAATATTTCTAATAGCACACATTTGAGACCAGATCACACCAAACAGTAGCAGAAATATTACATGGGGGAGGTTATCTATAACCAAGTGTAACGTGAGTGTAATGTATGTAACAGCAGGAGGAACCAGGGGGACAGTGTGTAGAGCTGTGCTGACTCTTAATTTGGACTACAACTCCCAGAAACCCCCAGGGGTTGGGGGAGAAGGGAAAAAAGAAGAGAAAACTTGAGGCTGGAGTAAGGAGAAGAGAAAGCAGCATGTAGGTGGAACCTGGTCAGCCCTACACAGAGGAGTACATAGTGGAGCTGGAGAACCCACTGCCTCGGTCAGCCAGGACAGTGGGCTGAAGGAGATGGACTCAAAGTTGGGGGCAGCTGCAGGCTGTTGTTTGAGTGCTTTAGGGACTAAAGGCTTGTTTGGGGACACCTCTGGACATGAGGAGGTGAAATAAGGTGCTGATCCTTTGGTCAGTTTGTAGCCTGGAACAGGGTCTGCAGCCTATTAGGGAGGCTACAGATGATAAAGATTATAGCAGGGGGTGACAACCTTTTATCACTGTGGGCTGCTGCTTGCAATGCAGCCCCTGCCATCTCTCCCCCCGCATCCCACCCTGGGGTCAGCAGATGCTGTAAAGGGAATAGATAGAAAAAGGCATGCAATAGAGCCCTGGGCATGCCCCTTCTGCTGCTGTGGCTGGAGCACACTGCCAATTCCCTGAGTTGCTGTGGGCTGGATGTAGTCTCTTCATGGGTCATGGTTTGCCAGCCCCTGAGCCACAGGGAAGATAAACAAAGGCCCAAATGAAGATAAGGGAGAGGTAGGCAACCCCTGGCACAGGCGAAGGCATTTTGCTTGCCATGTGCACCTTGGAGCAGACAGAGGGGAAGGGGCTGGGGCTTCACTACCACAACAAGGATCAGGCCCCTCACAGCTTCCCTGCCATCTGCCCCAGCACACCAACATCTTACTAGTTGAGGCTGTGTACATTTTTGCAGTGTACCCAAAAATATTGCTGACCTCTGAGATAGGGATTTAACCCACATTTAGTCATTGGCATTTGTGCTTTTGAAAATCTCCAACTCCCCACTTCCTGATGATGTAACTGGTTTAGCCCAGTGGGTGTTCCAGGGCAAATCCAGTGGCAGAATCTCTAAAGTGTACCCCTGATCTATCGAAACCCAACTACACTTTGCATTTATATAAATAATTATCACTGTTACTTTATAAATTACATCAATGCTTGGGAGAAGGGAAAGGAATGCAGGGGTATGGATCCTCAGGCAAGAAGCATCTAGCTAGCTGGGCTTGTCTTAAGCCTTCTTTGTGTTGTTTTAACTCTAGTATTAAGGAGGAGGAAACCTAAATTATCTCAGTGGTGAATCAGACTTGAAATACATAGAATACAGCAGTAAATGATGGGACTGTTCATGTCCAAAAAGTCCCTGAATACAGTACTTCTAAAATAGCACTAAAGTATATAGGCTTTTAGTTTTGATTTAGTGTCCATGTAACACTGTATTCATTTTATTGATATCTAAGTGAAAATCCATACCCTCCAGAATGTAGTTCTACCTGTCTGGCACAGGATGACTTCTGCTTTTCTTTCTATCCATATGTGATAACATCACTGAAGCAGGGTTTTAGAAATGATAAACTGACACCCTCCTGGGATTTGCAGTTTGGAAACAGAGAGAGACAGTGAGAAGAAGATGAAGCTTCAGTGAGACAGACATTGGCAATTTTGTAAGCTAGTTCTTCAAGCTGCTGAAAGTTTATACTGTGAACTGCTTTAGATAAAGTGGTGTATAATATTCTGTTCTATAACACTTTGTCCAAAAGCAACTTGCCATATTAAAGTACAGATGTCCATTAGTGGATAGAAATACTGCTACCTAGGCTTTTTTTCAACAGTTGTTGTGAAAATGGAGTGGCTGGAAACTGTAGTAAGATTGTTTCTTTTTCTTAGTTGGAATGCCCCTGCATGTCTTCAAAGGGAAAAATGTTGGTTAAACAGGTGAGTGCCAAAGGATGCTGCACAGCAATTCGGGATGTGAAATCTAAGTAGCAGCATTTGTAGTGCAAGGGTCCTGTGTCTTGGTTGTTGTAGGTTAATTGTTAAGTTTCAGAATGGACAATTTACGCTGAGCCTTTTTCACACTTCATTGTAGTATTTAAGAGAAATGAGTAATATGTTGTTAGGCATAACAGGGATATAATTCTTGATATTTTTATTGCGTAATGCATGTACTCCTAAGCACAAGAATAAATATTATAATGCACTCCACAGATGATGAAACCAGAGCACATAAGGTTAAGTGATGGGCCCAAGGTCATGCATCCAATCAGTCAGACTGGCACTTAGGAGGCTAAGTTACTGTCTTCTGCTAAGTCATTGAACCAAAAGTCATTTGCTAATAAATGATATGTGGTTAAAGTTTAATTGATAGCCAGGAATTGCTGTAACTCACAAGTGCATGAAAAGTAATGATCAAAGGTAGGAATTGCTAGGAAATTTCTGGGTGAAAAATTGAGACTAGATCATTCTTTTGTATCATTCCTCTTCTCGTGAATTTTGAACCTGTAGGAGATGCAGTCTGATACAGATGAGGGCATAAGAGTCATTACAAGCTTTTTCTTTTCTTTGGACATGCTTGTTTCTCTGGAAGTTGCTTTCTTACTTATGAAGCATAAGATCGGCTGCATAATTGAGGTGCCAGTGCAAAGTTCTCAAAATCTTTTTTATGGAAGACTGAGCAGCTGAGCCTAGAGAACTCTGTTAAAGCCTTAAGGATATTAGACATCAGGACCTATGTTAGATAAGGACATAAGGCATTTAGAAGGTTTGGATCCTTTTTTTTTTTTTAATGGACATCAAACCTAGACCTGACGTTGCCACAGTATATTTGCATGCAGCAAGAAACTTGCTTGTTTTTGGCTCACATGATTATGTACCCAAATAAAACATTTGTCTGAGATAATACATTTTTTTGAAAATCGTTCATTATTTATTCTGATGGAGCTTGTTCATTACTGTAGAAATGTGTGCAGTTTTGCTTTGCTGCTGTACGTTTTCTATAAGACACATCATGAGAAATATGAAAAAGAAAATGTGGGAGCCATTGCAGAAAACCTTAAATCTTTCATTTCACATTATATAAATAATGTCTGATTAATAAATAGAAGCTGGTGTTAATTCATTAGTGACTGTATTTCAGCGAGGGCTAAAATGATACCTATCTATAGTTTATACAGTACAAGAAACTCAGATCAGTGGAAGCAATGCTTAGATTTGCAAAAGTATTTTGGAATTCTTTAATTCCTTAATCCTTTCTTTCCTAAATGCTATTATTTTCATTATTGGTTTTCTAAGACATATGATATAAAATCTTCTGCTGAATCCCAATGGTGGAAATGGCCCTCTTATGTTGGAGTAAGATTTTAAAAGGCTAGAAAGTAGACAGAGTATTTAAAATTTTTTTTACAGCATAAGTAGAGGAAAAATATAACTCTAGTCCAAGCTTTACTAGAAGAGGGATATACTTCTTGGCAATAGAATCCTTTCTAGTTGCCCATGCTGGGACCACAGGACTGGCGTTAGGACGTTTGGTCTTTATTACTAATGGGGAGCTAAAGTTACAAGGCTAAGAAACCTTCCTTCACTACTTGGAGCAGGTGCAGCAAGCCATACCTATTTTCACAGATTTCATAGACATTAGGGCTGGAAGGGACC
>NW_017729022.1:34343947-34345730 GCF_001723915.1 Gavialis gangeticus
CTTCCACAACAAACACCTTACGTTTTGTCTTGGGGAGAGTGGGGGCGGTAGCTGCAGTTGAGCCTGTGTTGCCTGTGGGAACTAGCAACTCAGCAGGCTCTGCTGGAGCAGCAAGAGGTGCGTACCTGTTGCTAAGCTCCGGTGGGGCAGCGGGCCTTAGGGCCCTTGACCATCTTTGTCCATGCCCCTGACTGGACAGAGCGGGAGGTCCTGAAGTCCTCCTTTTGTCCTGGAGGGAGACGGTGGTCTACCCTCTGGCTCCCGGGGGAGAAGGGCCTGGCACTAGGAATTGATCTCCTGCTCACAGTCCCTGATGGCATGCAGTCTCTGAACTGTGGCCTGGAGCTCCTCCAGCTGGTGCGCCAGAGACCCCAAAAGGGAGCAGACCCCACACGGGGAGGTAGCCATACTCCCAGGCCCCAAAGCCTAAAAAAGCGACCGGTAGCCTACGCAGCCGAGAGCCAGGGGCTCCATCTGCTTGGATCCTGGAACCATGGGCTCCGTCTGGGTGGCTGTCTCTGAGGTGCGGGGGGGGGGGGCCACAGACCCCGAGGGGACCCTCAGGGTGCAGCGCATGCCCATCCATGTAATGCCTCTGGTAGGCTGGCTACGGCTGGGACTATCTACCTTGGGGGGTTCGCAGGCAGAGTCATGGGCCCTCTCATGCACCCTCCTGCGCAAACTCCATGCTAACTCACGCACCAGCAGACAAGCACGCCTGTTTGCACAGCCTGTTGGCGTGGCTCTGGTCGCGTGGCTCCCTGGGGGGCTGGGTGAAGTAGGGACCTGGGTGGGGCTTGACCTGGCCTGGCTCCACTCAGCCGCCTCCTCCCACTCACTCAGAGGTTAACCCCCTCCTACCACGGGCCCCGCTTGCCTCCAGCTGTGCTGGGGGTCGGCGGGGGGCTCCACGGCTGCTGGGGGGTCTTTGGGGGGCTTTGGGGGAGCGGGGGCGCAGTGGGCTTTCACCCACGTCTCTCACCACTCTGGAGCCTAACTGTCCAGATAGTAACTCGAGGCTGGATAAAGGTGGGTTTAGTCTCTGAATATAGCGTTTAGCATCTTGTGCCTGTCAGGTGATCATTCTCAGAGTAGCATTGAATTGCAGCACTTTTCAAAGCACTTTTCCTTTTTGTAGGATTGTAGACTGTTTGGAGACCTATCCTCATGAGAGAGATTTGGCAGCAGAAACAAAGGAACCAACAAACAAAAAACCCCCAAAACAAAACAATTCCATATTTGCTGCCATCAGGTGGCTTACCCCATGGAAACAACCATGCAAACCCTGAGTGTAGATGGGATGAGAGCAACTGTACCATGTTGTTTAGACCTGCTTGAAGTATGGTTGATTGGTGAAGTGCTTAAAACATCAGCTGCTGATCTAAGGGGATTTCAAGCTCCAAGGTGTGAAAGTATTGAAACACATCCAGGGAATACAGAGCTTATTTTTATTCCTATAGAAACAGTTTTACTATGGATGGCTGTCATGCTAGAGATAAGAAGGGCTTCTTAAGTAGAGGCTGAAGTGGGTTTTGTGTTCTCTTTTAGTTGCATATACTACTTATCTTCTAAAGTGGATTAAACAGTGTAATCTGGGAAAACAGTAATATAGGAAAACAGTGTCTCTAATGGCATTGATCTTAATAGTTCTTGGTACTCCTCTAAGAAGTTTGAGCAGTGCCATTTTCTGTAATTCCTATCTTTTCTCCCTTGACCAAAGGGGAGTTTTTTCTGATTTCTTCTTTGCCATCTCTGTATTTAAAAAAAAAAAAAAAAAAAAAAA
>NW_017729022.1:34346151-34347187 GCF_001723915.1 Gavialis gangeticus
GGGGGGGGGGGCCACAGACCCCGAGGGGACCCTCAGGGTGCAGCGCATGCCCATCCATGTAATGCCTCTGGTAGGCTGGCTACGGCTGGGACTATCTACCTTGGGGGGTTCGCAGGCAGAGTCATGGGCCCTCTCATGCACCCTCCTGCGCAAACTCCATGCTAACTCACGCACCAGCAGACAAGCACGCCTGTTTGCACAGCCTGTTGGCGTGGCTCTGGTCGCGTGGCTCCCTGGGGGGCTGGGTGAAGTAGGGACCTGGGTGGGGCTTGACCTGGCCTGGCTCCACTCAGCCGCCTCCTCCCACTCACTCAGAGGTTAACCCCCTCCTACCACGGGCCCCGCTTGCCTCCAGCTGTGCTGGGGGTCGGCGGGGGGCTCCACGGCTGCTGGGGGGTCTTTGGGGGGCTTTGGGGGAGCGGGGGCGCAGTGGGCTTTCACCCACGTCTCTCACCACTCTGGAGCCTAACTGTCCAGATAGTAACTCGAGGCTGGATAAAGGTGGGTTTAGTCTCTGAATATAGCGTTTAGCATCTTGTGCCTGTCAGGTGATCATTCTCAGAGTAGCATTGAATTGCAGCACTTTTCAAAGCACTTTTCCTTTTTGTAGGATTGTAGACTGTTTGGAGACCTATCCTCATGAGAGAGATTTGGCAGCAGAAACAAAGGAACCAACAAACAAAAAACCCCCAAAACAAAACAATTCCATATTTGCTGCCATCAGGTGGCTTACCCCATGGAAACAACCATGCAAACCCTGAGTGTAGATGGGATGAGAGCAACTGTACCATGTTGTTTAGACCTGCTTGAAGTATGGTTGATTGGTGAAGTGCTTAAAACATCAGCTGCTGATCTAAGGGGATTTCAAGCTCCAAGGTGTGAAAGTATTGAAACACATCCAGGGAATACAGAGCTTATTTTTATTCCTATAGAAACAGTTTTACTATGGATGGCTGTCATGCTAGAGATAAGAAGGGCTTCTTAAGTAGAGGCTGAAGTGGGTTTTGTGTTCTCTTTTAGTTGCATATACTACTTA
>NW_017729022.1:34352187-34367016 GCF_001723915.1 Gavialis gangeticus
TGGTGCTGATCCTAGCTCTCAGACATGGGATGCTACAGGCAGCAAGTAGGCATTCTATTCAGTTTCACTGTTTGCACTTCCTTAAACCTGGTGCTAATATATAGAGTACAAACAGTCTGTTATCTGAGAAGCTATGTATACTATACTCTCGGTATTACCATATTTACTCAAATAGAAGATGTGGGGTTTTTTGCCCTGATCAGCTTTGCCCCAATCTGCATGATTGGGGTGGGGGGAAGCGGGGCAGAAGCTCCTCATCTTACATTTCCATACAAGAAAACCTTGCAGAGTTTGTTATGCTTTTTAAAGCTTTATGCATAATCTAGCAAATCATATATATATATATAAAATACACACACACACCTTTGATTTAAAACGGAAAAATATAGTGCTGGCTGCCCAGCATGTTAGTCAAGCTTCTAGTTTCTCGTTTACTGGAGAAATATTTGTTGTGTTATATGTGATGATATGCCATATCATCTGCACCCCCTTTTCAAGATACTAGATCCACCCGTGGCTGTGCCCAGAATATTCCCAAGCACGTCCTACTGACCCACTCCCACTTCTTTATGCCAAACCCAGAAATATGCTGATGAGGCCACTATACTGTTGTCACCAGTAGTTGTGTTCCTGTATGCTGGGGACTTGTGTGTTGAGAGTAGCTGTTACAAGATGCCCTGGATTTTCTTTACTGGAGTATTTCCATACAAATGTGAGCAGGGGGTGTCACTTGGGATGGACTTGTGTATATCTCATCCAGGGCTCAACCAATTTTGGGTGCCTTGAGAGCCTTTCAAACATGCTGTGGGGTGCCACAAAATGCTACCTTTGTTATGTGTGCATGAATGATTCACATGATAAAAACAGAGGTTTCAAATAGGGATCCAGTATGTCACAAACTTTCTGACCTGGTGCGGTCTTTCTGAGTGCTTTGCAGCAGAAGAATTGTGCTATTATGTTTCTGTAGTCAAAACCAAGTGAAAATTAAGAACTGGCATTTTCTGAGGGTTGCCTTGAGTCTAAGTCATCACCTGGATTGTATGGCAGTACAAAGGCCAAGCAAACCGACATCTGTTCCCTTTGTCATGCCTCAAATTTGTCACCATAAGAGATGGTATAAATTTGTATAGCTCTATTGTGGTGGATGTTTGTTTTCTACCTGATGGAAAAGCACAGGTAGCCCAGGCAGCCCAGAACAGGGGCTCCTGGCATTCCCATTCTTGTGGCATGCAGAATTAGGCCTCTGAAGCTGTGGGAGCACTACCTGGATGCCTGCTTTTGCAGAGGTGAGCCCCAGGAATCTTCCAGCAGAGGATTCCCCCAGCATGTAGCATGTTTCTTTGTCCCAAGTTGGATGTGCCTCTGCCAACAGGGAAACCCTGGATTTCCCCTTTGCAAAGACTCATGTCCAGGGCATCTGATTTGGGATGCATCTCTGAAAGTGGGGAAAATCCAGGATTCTCCACTTGTAGAAGTGGCCTCAGGTGTTCCCACAATTTTGGCAGGGGAACGACTGTATGGGACACCAGAGAATGTCTATTATACCCACTGAAGCAGAGCATTTGTGCCAGGACACATCGAGCACAGCTGATCTGCTTCATTTGGTGAGCTCTGTTTATAGCCTAGAGATGCTGAGAACTACTGCTGTAGAGTTTTTTTATCAATATACTTGTAGTCTTAGCTTGCTAGTGATAAATACCAAAAAAATCTATTAATAACCAGAGCAAATAAGCATTGTAAAAAACAACCCTCATCCCCTCTCCTTTAAAAATGTGTATGCAGGTGGTCCAATAAAGATATCACCAAAATCTCTTAGCTTCTCACCTATTTCCTGGACCTTCCAACACCACTCTAGTCCTTTAAAAATAGCAAGACAAAGCTGCTGTATATTGGCTTCAGTTTTTTTTAATCTCTCTTTTTCACAAGGATCTCCTTGGCACATGCAAAATGCTTGCATGCCAAGAACAATTAATTTCTTTAAAAAGGCATAGCTTCTAGAACAGTGAATTAATAAATTATGTACTTTAAGCATTTTCTGTTAAACATACATGTGGTAGTCATGTTTTAGTGCCTGAATCCTGCTTGGTATAATCAGGTTAGTCAGGCATGACTTGCTCCTGTTGAATCCATGCTGGCTGTTCCTGATCACCTTGGGTGTTTTTACAGGTGCTCTGGGGTGGGGCAGCGAGGCATTTTAAGGAGAGCAGCTCTCAGGAGTGCTCATGTCTCATGTATTCAGCATCCTCCATTTCAAAATGGAGTGGGGGAGCTTGAACTAAAGCTTGTTTGATGAGCTTTAGTTCAAGTGCCCTTGCTGCCATTTTCAAATGCGGGGATGCTGAACACATGAGAGGCTGGAGCATTCTGATTACAACGCTTTAGCAGTCTTGATTATTCAAGTCCTGAGATTAATCGAGTTTGGTCTGACATGTTCTAATAAGAATGCATCAGAGCACATGTATAGGTGCCCCTTGTTCTCCTCGAGGTGCTTCAGAATAGATTCCCTGAGGACCTGCTCCATGATCTTTCCAGGTATCATAGAATCATAGAAAATTAGGGTTGGAAGGGACCTCAGGAGGTCATCTAGTCCAACCCCCCTGCTCAAAACAGGACCAGCTCCAACTAGATCATCCCAGCCAAAGCTTTGTCTAGCTGGGTCTTAAAAACCTCCAAGGATGGAGATTCCACAACTTCTCTGGATAACCTGTTCCATTGTTTTACTATCCTCCTAGTGAGAAAACTCTTCCTAATATCTAACCGACACTTTTCTTGCTGTGACTGGATACCCTTGCTCCTTGTTCTGTCATCTGCCACCACTGAGAAAGTCTAGCTCCATGCTCTTTTGAACCCTTCTGTCAGGTAGTTGAAGGCTGCTATTAAATCCCTCCTCAGTCTTCTCTTTTCTAGACTAAATAAGCCCAGTTCCCTCAGTCTTTCCTCATAAATCATGTGCCCCAGCCCCCATGCCATTTTTGTTGCTCTCTGCTGGACCCTCTGCAATTTGTCCACATCTTTTCTGTCGAGGTCTGCCCAAAACTGAACATAGTACTGCAGTTGTGGCCTCACCAGTGCTGAATAGAGAGGAATAATCACTTCCCCCTTGACCTGCTGGCAACACACCTACCAATGCAGCCCAGGATGCCGTTATCCCTCTTGGCAACAAGGGCACATTACTGGCTCATATTCAGCTGATTGTCTGCTGTAACCGCCAGGTCTTTTTCTGCAGAGCTGCTGCCCAGTCAGCACCCAGCTTGTACTGGTGCATGGGATCATTCCATCCTAGATGTAGGACATTGCACTTGTTCCTGTTGAAGCTCATGAGATTCCTTTTGGCCCAATCCTCCAATTTGTCTAGGTCACTCTGAATCCTAGCCCTACTACTCCCTCCAGCTAGGTGTCATCTGCAAACTTCCTGAGGGTGCATTCTATGCCACCTTCATGGTAGCTGATGAAGACATTGAACAAAACCAGTCCCAGGACCACCCCTTGGGGCACTTCAGTTGATACCAGCTGCCAACTATACATCAAGCCATTAATTATAACCCTCTGAGCCCTATGCTCCAGCCAGTTTTCTATCCACCTTACAGTCCATTCATCCAGCCCATATTTCCTTAGCTTGCATGCAAGAATGATGTAGGAGACAATATCAAAAGCCTTGCTAAAATCAAGGTACAACACATCCACCAGTCTCCCCGCATCCACAGACCCAGTTATCTCGTCACAGAAGGCAGTTAGTTTGGTCAGGCATGACTTTCCCTTGATGAATCGATGCTAACTGTTCCTAATCACCTTCTGCTCCAAGTGCTTAGAAATTGATTCCTTGAGGATCTGTTCTATGATTTTTCCGGGTACTGAGGTGCGGCTGACTGGTCTGTAGTTCCCTGGATCCTCCTTTTTCCCTTTCTTAAATATGGTTGTCCTTTTCCAAAAATCTGGGACCTTTCCTGATTATCATGAGTTTTCAAAGATGTTGGCCAGTGGCTCTGAAATCTCATCAGCCAACACCCAAAGCACCCTTGTGTTCATCCCATCCGGCGCCCTGTATATGTCCAGTTTTTCTAAATAGTTCCTAACCTGTTCTTTCACCACTAAGGTCTGATCACCTTCTCCCTAAACTGTGCAGCCTGGTGCAGTAGTCTGGGCACTGACCTTTCCTATGAAGACTGAGGTGAAAAAGGCATTGAGCACTTCAGCCTTTTCTGCATCCTCTGTCACTAGGTTGCCTCCCCATTCAGTAAAGGACCCACACTTTCCCTGATCCTCCTTTTGCTACTGACATACTTGTAGAAACCCTTCTTATTACCCTTCACATTCTTTGCTAGCTGCAACTCCTACTGTACTTTGGCCTTCCTGATTCCATCCCTGCATGCCTGAAAAATGCTCTTATACTCCTCCCTAATTATTTGTTCAAGTTTCCACTTCTTATCTTTTGCCATACTTGCTAGTCTTCCTGCACGCATGAGGATGGTTTGTTCCTGCAATCTCAGTAAGGATTCTTTAAAGTGAAGTCAGCTCTCCTGGACTCCTCTCTCCTCAGACTGGCTTCCCAGGGGATCCTGCCCATGAGTTCCCTGAGCGAGCTGAAGTCTGCTTTTCTCAAGTCCAGGGTCCTTACTCTGCTGATCTCTATCCTTCCTTTCCTCAGGATCCTGAACTCAATTATCTCATGGTCACTTCTGCCCAGGTTGCCAACCACTACTACATTCCTCACCAATTCTTCCCTGTTTGTGTGCAGCAGGTCAAGAAGAGCATGGCCCCTAGTTGGCCTCTCCAGCACTTGCACCAGGTCAGGTTGGTCTGTAATCTCCTGGATCCTCCTTCTTCCCTTTCTTAAAGATGGACACTTTGTTTACTCTTTTCCAATCATCTGGGACCTTACCCAACCTCTATGAGTTCTCAAAGGGTGTTTATACACATGCTTGGGGGAGGAGGGGGACACTTCCATTGGAGTGACTCTTGCCTCTCTAATTAAAGCACCCAGTGTATCATGTGTATCATCATCCCCACACTGAAAAAATGGTGGCAGGGATGCTTTAACTAAAGCTTATTCAATGAGCTTTAGTTGAAGTGCCACTGCTGCCATTTTGAAGCTTGGGGCGCTGATAAACATGACTCCTTGACTCTGCTGCATGGTCATTACCACCCTTCAGCATACTTGATTAATTGAATCTGCTTTGATGTGCTGTAATTACAGGTATCAAAAAACTCATGAGTAGAGCAAATAGCTGCATAGTAAGCATCTGCACATGTATACAGTGATGCTGACTGCACAGTAATGAGCTCTAATCTTGAGTCTTGTGGAAACGCACCCCATGAGAAAAAAGTCCTGCCGTGTGGAAGCTTTAGTCAGTCATTTAAAGAAGTCCACATCTACCTCTTCTTCCTGGTCCGATGGCCTGTAACAGACACCCACCACGAGATCCCCTCTGCTACTCTCCCTCTGATTTTACCCAGAGACTTTCAACAGATCTATGTTCTACTTCATACTGCACCTGAGAACTTATGTATATCTCCTTTATACATAAGGCAATACCGTCTCGTTTTTCCCACTGCCTTTCATTCCTGAACAAGTTGTATCCATGCTGTAGTCAAGTGAACTATCCCAGAATTTCTTCATAATCTCAATTACATCATAATTTCTTGATTGTACCAGGTTCTCCAGTTCTTCCTGTTTGTTCCCCATGCTTCTTGCAGAAGTATATAAACATTTCAGGGATCTAATTTATTGTCCATCTTCTCCCTGAGAACATTGCTAAGGCTTCCCCTTAATCAGTTTTTATCCAGGTCCCCTGGCTTTTTGCTTACCTTACTTTAATAACCCAAAATCATTATTGTAAAACTTTTCTTTATTCCTTTTGCTTCATAAGGATGCATAGTAGCTCTCATTAAGTTAGATAGGTAAAATTTTGGTGGAAGGCTTTCCGGTGACTTAAATGGAGATCAGAGTGGACCTACAGATTTAGCATCTCACAGCAAACGTGCACTTGAAAAGATAGGTACTACTTCTAAATACGGGTAAATGTCCCTCATGTTTTAAGTTGTTAAAGATGAAGACACTCAGGTTGTGTAATTTTCAGTGGGAGTTAGGTACTTTTGAAAATCCCAGTTGGCATCTATCTTCTTGACATACCTTTCAAAACCTGGCCTTAAATTTCTTTGGACCTCAGATTAGATGTCTGGGTTATTTAAACTGAGATCTCTCAAGTTTTTATATGCCTAATTTGCATTGAAATCACTGGACTTGATATTTTAAAATCACTTTTGAAGATGGGAATTCACCTTTTGTAACTATAAAAAATTGTGTTCAACTGCCTTAATCTTTTTGCTCAATTATAAGTGTGGAGTACATAAGTAAGTGGCAGAGTTACAGTGGACTAAGTCTAATTTTATAGGATTATAAACATTAGAATTAATTGCCCCAGAGTACAAGGTTAGATAACACACTGCTAAAAAAAGGAAGGGAGCAAGCCGGAAAGCAAGCCTGGTCCAGATTTTCACCATAACTTGTGCATCTGCACCGGTGTAGAAGAATATTAACATGTTTTCCCAGAGTGGTTTCATGCCCCATACTTATAAAATTTATAAACTTATAAAACTTATAAAATCATGAACTTTTATAACTTATAAACTTCTAAAATTATGAATGGCATCGGTTGGAGGAAACCCCTCTGAGACGACATAGGCAATCTGAGCAAGGATTTTTTTATTTCAAAAACCACCTACTCCTATTACAATCTGTATGAAGAAATGTAAAATTAATTGTTTATAATCAAGATTCCCTGCTAAAGAAGAAATAATGGGTGAAACTCTGGCTCTATTAAAGTTAATGGGAGTTTTGCCAATGGAGGTAAAATTTCATCTAGTATACTTTCTAAGCCCTAATTCTGCATACCCTTACAAACATGTTGAACAATACTGTCATGAACAGTCCCACTGAATTTAATGATCTTCTTAAAATTATCCCTTTGTCTAAGCTGTTATACAATTAAGGCCTGAATTAAGGTGACCCTGACCAAACTTGCATGTAAGAGAGTATATTAAAGTAAGATGATTGTGATGGAAGACATGAGTAAAAAAAAAACTATGTAAGCATTTGCAGGGATCGGGTTCTACTGAAGCAGTTTACAGGATGCTCTGTTGTGTCATGGGATTTTAAATATTATGTTGAAGTCTGCATTTCCTCATATTCATTGCCATTTCTCTTAATCTTGCTCTGATTTATATAGTTTTCAAGTGGTTTTATTTGAGGTTTTTTAAAGTACAGTAGTTAAAAATGGGAAAATGTGTAATTGCCATTGCTCTTCTGCTTAATATTTTATGTATAGAAAATGCAAACCATCATTGTTTGATTGGTTAATTGCAGGGGGAGGGGGAGTGTTGGGTCATTATTGGTACTGATGGGTAGCAATTTGTTGTCCAAGACTGTGTTTCAGGAAGGATCTAGTGGTAATAGCCTAGGACTCAGACTTTGAATTCATGAGTTCCTTTCCTAGTTCTTTTCCTGAGTAGTGTAAACAAGTTGTTTAAACTTTCTGGGCCTGGTTTTCCTGCTGTATAATGGGAATTACAATATTTACAGGAAAAAGATTGGGGGAGGTTTGCCTTCAATGGAAGCAGGATTTTTTGGCAGCTTCCTCAAAGGAGCGTTGTGAGGCTAAATTAAAATATGTAGTACTTTGAGGTCCTTAAACAGAAGGTTTTGTGTAAAGTCAAAATATTGTTAGATTACTTGGTATTTGTTAAGCAATAGGTAGACTTTGAATGACTATGTTGCAAAGCTGTTCCACACGAGTGGTTTTCATTCTGTGGCCTGCAGAGTATTGTCAGGTGGTTCATGCAGCACTTGCGCTTTATTACATTAGTGAAACATAAGCATTCAGACTAGCTGTGGCTATGTTCGTGACTTCAGATTTCCAAAGTGGACCAACTGCATTTTAAAACCAATACTTTTTCATCTCCCTCATAGATACTTTATGTACCTCTGTTTTGAGACTTTTAAAATAAAATTGTTTAAATTTTCATCAAATACAGTTCTTGTTGATGGCAAAGTTGGAGATGAAACCCGAAGTGGTGAGATTAGAGGTAGTGGGGGTTGCTGTTAGTTATGAGAGTGTTAATTACACACAAAATCCCATATCCAAAAAAGGAAAAATAAACACCGCAGACACCAGAAAAAGAAGGATGTCATAACAACATTCAAATACATTAGTAAAAGTTTATTCTCATCTGGTCTCCTTTGGCTGTCCTAACACAGACACAGACACAGACACAGACTCTCTCTCTCTCTCTCTCTCTCTCTCTCTCTCTCTTACGAAGTGTTCCACAGTATATATATTATATTTTACAAAACATTATGTGTAAATAAGTAGTACAGATTCATAAAAAAATTAGACAATTAGGTGGTCTTAGAGAGATTACAGTTATTGGTCTCAGGGATTTCTGTGCTAGTTCATCCCCTGAGAGTCGATGTTGGATTACTCAGTTTATTCTCCAGTATTTTTTTATCTGAGAATTCATACTGCCAAAGAAGTACAAGCACATATAACCATCCAAATCCTATTTTGACATAAATGGGACTTAAGTAGTGCACAGATATTGTGCTGGCCTTTTGTCTGTGAGTGTTTCATCCTCAAAAGGCTCTTTTAGACTAACAAGCTTTTATTTCTTTAAGAAAAAGGAAAATTTTGTCTGATTTGTTGAAACCCTATAAAAGCACTGGAATCTATTCAGTAATTTTTTTTTCAGGCTTTGAAACACCCTCCCCCCCATTTAGCTTCAGACTGTAACTTGTTTTATGAGGACTTTGTACTGTGAGTGGAAGCATGAGAAGCAGTTCATTCAGAAGCAGTTTTTTGGTGAAGAAATGAGAATTTCCTTTGCCATAATTAGCACAGTTTCCAAACTTCTGACAGAGCTGCACTTTTGCTCATTATGAATAAAAGCTGGACATGGGTAAAGTTTACAGTTGGAATCTTTCCAGGAAGACTTTGAAAGCAGAACTATATTTTATGTTCAATGTTATATTTTTATCTTAATTTCTGTCCCTCTTGACTACTATTATGAGATTAAAGTTAGATGGATACAAAGTCATTTGAGAAGCTGGGTTACAGTTAAATAGCCTGACTTGCTTCAAACAACCAGAAACAAAACTGCATTCTTACTGGGTTTTAGGATTACGGTTGATAGCTAAAATGCTCCTTTGTGACATCCAGATGAAGTGATGTTATATGATAGTACTCAGCTTTGATTCTGCTCCTTGACTAGAACACTCATCTTTCTTACCAGCTGCTACTGTCATCAACCTCAGTATTTCCAATGTGGCTAAGAATCACTTCATATAAAACAAATAGATCTTCTGTGCATTTCAGCAGTATCTAAAGTTCTCTCTTAATTTAATCAGTTTCATTATAATGAATGCATCTTCTGTACCCTTGACTAACGAAACATGGTAATAAAAAAAATGAGGCAAGCATGTGGTGCTGCTGATGGCATGCAGTAGCACCACGGTGACATGTGTGCTTGATATTTATCTGAAAACTAGTGGTAATGGTGACAGTCTTTTTGATGCATATATCTGTCAGTCTTTTTGATGCATATGTCTTTCACTGTTTCTTCTCAACAGTTGCTGTCTTTTCAGGACAAGTCATTTGTTTTTGGTCAGCTGTAGCAGTCTATTTTATCAAGATTTTTTACTAGTAATATTAAAACAGCTGGGCATTATGCATGTTTTAAAAATATTTGTATTAAACCGTGAACTGAATGGTAAAAAGTTGTATCGTGTGTAAAAATGCATACATGTGCATGCACTCATGCATAAATAACAATCCAGTACTTGAGAACAATATTACTTAAGTCTTCCATTTCAGTGCGGCTCTTTAGGAATATAAGAGTAGAAGTATTCCCCTCTGGGCCACCAAGTTTGATCTCCTGAATTTCCAGACAATCATTTACCCAATGCTTGCTAAAAAGTTCTGCTTCCAACCCTATATGCGACTTTAAAGCACAAAATGGAAACCTAGGAATGCCCCACAACAAGCCACAGATAAAAGCAAGTAGACAAGAGCACTGCCAATTTCCTGCCACTGCAATGAAAAGTATAGGATTAACATAGGCTCAGAGCATCAACAAAAGTAGTGTGTCTCACAGTGCAGGGGAAGGAACCCCAGTATACCTCTTGCAGTCTTACCAATGTAACCTACGGAAGAAGTTTAGTGCAATAAATATTCCTGATACAGAAGTAGCTTTATAGTTAGCTTTCAAAAAAGTCCAGGGAGATATCTGTTTGTACCAATCAGTCTTTCCTTGTTAAATTTCCTCAACACCCTACAGATTCTTCCAAACCACCCCAGTCTTCTGGAAGAGGTGTTGGTGCTAATGAACCTCACTCTTTTCATTTAGCCCTTAAGGGACCACTATGGAACCTATTTTTGAATTAGCTCCAAGAAAAAAGAATATGAGGACAGCAGAAGGACCCTTATCACCTTTGCATATCAGGGCTAGGGACGGACCTTACACATAAACCATTTAAGTGATCAGAAACTGGTTTAAACCTGTACCAGAACAGATGTTCAGTGCACATTAACCAGTTTCAAAATGGCTGAAACCAGTTTGAGATAAACCTGGTTGAATGTAGGATCTGACTTAACTGATATGGCTCAAATCAGTTTATGCCATGTCTGTCCCAGACCTTTTGTTTGTGTAAAATAATCCAGACACCCCCAGCACCCTAGCATATTCTCTGGGCTGGGCAGGGCTCTCTGCTCCACTGCAGGGCTGCTCCCTCCTCTGTGCTCCCTGGCTGGAGCTCAGCATAGGCCGGCAGGCACACAGCATTTGCCCGGCTTCTTCCTGCTAAGCAGGGTTTATTCCCCTCTCCTCTCGGCCTTACGCAGACACCTCAGCATTAGCTAGCAGACCACATGCTGGCTACAGTCTGTGCTCTGAGAGAGGTCAGAGGCAGACAGGCTTTTTGGAGCTAATTAACAGGTAACTTAATGTCCTTCCTTGGAAGAGCTGTTTAAGAAGAGCTCCATTAGTTAATGGAGAGAGGCTTTGTTTTTTTAATGAGTTGATAAACCCTGAGTTATGGGTGATAAACATTCCCTGCTCAGCAGCTTGGGGGCGGGGAGGGGAAATAACTAAAGCATCTTGCTGGGGCCTCACCATGTCCCCTCCCTGCCCCCCAAGCTCAGTACTGTGAAAATAAAGGGAGGGCTGTTTTAGCACCCCCCAGCTTCTAGCCTGAGCCACTGCAGGCATGTCCCTGCATTACTGGGATATCTGTCTGGGTTAGAAACTGATTTAGCTTAGCCAGGTTAGATTAACCTGCAAAGATTAAATCAATTCAGGCTCAGGCTTTTTGAATGTCTGTACCTAGCCTGAAGGTGAAATCCTAGCTCCCTAAGAACTAATTGAGAGTTTTGCCTCTGGGATTTGTTGTCCATAGTCACAGCCAGCAGTAAGTTTTAGCAGGGCAGGGCAGCTCTGTACTTGGTGGAAGGGTGGTTTAACTCTTCCCTGGCCCCAGACCCTAGCTGTGGTTTGCTTGGGAGGGGCAGTCCTTATTCCCCTCCCCACTCCTCAACCCTCCTCTGCTGGAACAGACATCACAACCCGGCCCAGGGCTGCAAAGCATGCTGGGATGTTGGGGAACTCTGTTTAACTTAAACCAGGAAGGGGCCTGGGACAGAAGTTGCATAAACCAGTTTGACCTCAATCGGTTAAGTCTGATATTACATTCAACCAAGTTTATCTTAAACCAATTTCAGCCATTTTGAAACTGGTTTATGTGTACTGAACATCTGTTCTGTTACAGGCTTAAACCAGCTTATGATTACTTAAACTCATTTATGTGTAAATTCTGTCCCTAGCCCAGGAGTTGGGTCAGGCATTTGTAGGTCTGTGAGCAACAGCTTGAGCTTCTTCCCTAGAAAATCTCCACAGGCCAGTGAGGAAGAGAAATGGTGAACAGGTCTTGCAAGGGGGAATTTTCCTAATCTTTACATTGTCCAAGAGATGTGGGACACAGTGTCGTAGAGTGTTTGCAGAGCATGGAGAACACCCACACTGTTTCTTCTGACTGCTTTGCTGTCTGTCTCAGTTCAAGCTGCACATTACAGTTAATAACCCTGAGTCAGGTATCAATTTGCAACCAGTTGGTTAGTGCTCACACTCTAGCACAGGGCAGGAAACAGGGCTGAAAGTAGATTTCTAGTTTCAGCTCAGACTCACACCTATAAAATACTAATTGAGGCAGAGAGTAGGAGATCTTAGGTGTAGTCATTGCTGAGATTTGGTCCTAGGATATCCTAGGTCTCAAGTCAATGCTTAGATGGATGAACTAGTCAAGGTGATCTGTAGTAGTGCTATAGAAGTTTTAGCATACTTTCCATTCAGTCTTGGACTGAAACTGAAGGAGCATTTTTCCGGGGGAAAAAATGCTCTTGTCCAGGAAAAAAATAAACTGGCTGAAGAAGAAAGTGGTAAGATATGAATAGTCACTTAGGAGGACTTTTTATTGTTCTTTGTTTATTTGCATAATTATCTGTTCATTTTGTATATATTTTTCATGTTTTGGTGTGTATGTTTTCATTTTCTCTTAATATTATTTTTCTTAACTTTTTCCAAGCCCTCATCTTGAGAATGGAAGAGAAAATGATTTTGACATCAGTCTGGTCTCACAATCTATACCAGATGCCTCTGCTCTTTATGAACACTGAGACTCGTGTAGTCTAGGATTCTTCTATGGATCCCATGATTCTTGTCAGACTGCCACTCTCAAGACACCCCCACCCAGGCTGAATCCCTTGCCTTGTGTGCCAAACCTAGAAATAAAGCATTTAAACTGGTCTGAAGGAGCCCCTGCCACTGCTGTTAAGCACTCCAGCGAATGAGATGCTCTTTCAGTGCAGCTCCCCTGCTTCATTTTTGGGAAGCAGGAGCAGTATTTATATGCTTGCATAGTCTTCACAAGGGTTCTAATAAATAGAGGCCATTATTATCATTTGCATAGGTTGGGCAAGCACTTTGAACTGTTCCATACGTGTCATCCAAGGCCTGCCACAGTGCATGTTCTTATTAGCTCTTTAGTAAGTCAGCAGGTTTGTCCACTGTCTGTTTGACATCTGAGAGAGATGTATCTTTGCGGTCTCTTGAATAAAATGATTTATTTGGTCCGTGTAACACAGAGATAATTTAAAGAGAATGCTTTCTGAAAATGGTTTTATTTCATTGTAAATGTTGCCAAATAAAATATATTTTTGCACTGTTGGGCAGCATATCAACAGCAATGTAGTTCAGACAATGAAGACAATGTCTTCAGCGTTTTGAGGTTGCCTATGGTGAGCCAGCTTTCTGGGCAGAGAGTTAACTTTCTAATGGGAACAATTTATTTATGTGAATCCCAGCTCCTTCTGAAACTGCTCTTAAGTGTTCCAGACTGCCATCTTTCATCTTCTCCCAGATCAAAAAATAAACATTTTTACTCTCTGAGACATAGTTCAGCATCTTGGAGATTTCATCAGAGATATTATGAAATACAAACAGTGCCAAGGAAGAACTGGCATTTTTCTCCTCTTTACATCTAGTAGCAGTCTGCCTATGTGACCCCCTACATATAAGTCTTCCTCACTACTTGAGAAGAAATTCTCAGTCAATTCCTCTCACATCACCCTTGTCTCTCATACCACCCTTTCCAAGGAGTAGATACTGTGTCAGATTTTCCTTTCTGCTTTTTTTCATTTTTATTTAAATGTGCATGGCATTGCATGTGTGAATGGTACTGTCCAGTAATTGCCAAACAAATTGCCAGGCTGAGGCATAATGCAAAACAAAATAATTGCAAATGGAAGTGTGCACTTTTTAAATGAATTATATCCTGGGATATAGGCGTTGATGTCAGGGACAAAACTCCCATTGATTTCATTGAGAGCAGGGAGCTAAACAGTGTGAAATGTCCAGTGTAGGAAGGACAATCAGACTCTTCAGAAGTTTGGCTGTAGTTGAGTCTGACACATTAAATCTAGTTAAAAAAATTGCTTATTATTTATCTAATAGTTTTTATAATAGGTTTCTAGATAGTATTACAACTTAAGTACTATTTTATTTTTATAGCACTTCCTCAGGGTGCTGCATACTATACCTTTGCTGCTGTTCCTAGGTTACTCCATAGTAAATGTTGCTTTGTCTCAAGCTGAGTGAAACTACAAATGTCTGTCTCATAGTAAATAAAATGTCAGTATTCATTTATTCACTTTTGTCCTGAAATGAGACAAAACATTGACATTCTGATTTTTTGTGGAATTGACTTTTCAACACCCCCCCCCACAACAGACTTCAAAATCTCAAAATGCTGTTATTTTAATTGAAAAATAAATACAACATTCTTGAATAAAAGGGTTTTTTCCTATTGTTTTCCCAAAACATTTCCTTTCAAATTAGATTCTTAGTCTCTGTTTCTCATACATGAATTATGGGTACATACAGGCATCCAGGGAGGTTAGGGGGCAGGTTAGATTTAGTTAAAAATGGCCCCCCAATCTAAGGCAAATTGGGATTGGAGGGTGGGCTTGGGATAATCGGGGGGCTGGTGAGGTCCATGGGGGGGATGGATGGATCTGGGGGGCAAGTGGGGTTCACAGGGGGGCTGGTGGGGGGTTGTAGGATTGGTTTTGTGGGCTAGTGGGGTCAATGGGAGGGGTGGCAGGGATCAGGAGAGGTTTTCCAATCCTGCCAAATCCCCCTAGGCTCCCACAGCCCCCCATGATGTTGCTGAACTTCCCTCCAGCTCACAAACTGCTCCTGAGGCTGGTCTTACAGCTAGGTCGTACC
>NW_017729022.1:34372016-34372675 GCF_001723915.1 Gavialis gangeticus
CACAGGGGGGCTGGTGGGGGGTTGTAGGATTGGTTTTGTGGGCTAGTGGGGTCAATGGGAGGGGTGGCAGGGATCAGGAGAGGTTTTCCAATCCTGCCAAATCCCCCTAGGCTCCCACAGCCCCCCATGATGTTGCTGAACTTCCCTCCAGCTCACAAACTGCTCCTGAGGCTGGTCTTACAGCTAGGTCGTACCAGTCCCAGGAAGTAGGTCAGGGTTGGGGAGCTGGCAGCTCTGTTGGGGGTGGAGTTAGTTCAATCCATCCCTGGGTGAACCTAGTTTAAAGCCTTCCTCACAATGGCAATGAGCCTGTCTGCAAAGATGCTTTTCCTTCTCTTCTGTATAGTTCACACTTAGAATCACCTAAATAGGGATCTAAGTGTACAGTCTGCATCTGGGTGAACTAAGGTAGACTGGGTGGCCATTTTTAACACAATTTAACTTCCCCCATCTCCTTGAACATCTGTACCTAGCCTATGAGAGCATCATTAGATCCATTTTGTCTGTTGGCCTGGTACCTTATACAGGGTACACGTCCCTCAACGTAATGCAAACTCAGCTGACCAGTGCTAGAGTCATGGGCAGATGTAGAATTTTGACAAACAGGGTGCACATGGTGAGATCATAGAATCATAGAAGTAGGGTCGGAGGGGACCTTG
>NW_017729022.1:34376566-34383491 GCF_001723915.1 Gavialis gangeticus
CCTTGCAAGACTGTGTGTGCCACCCCCCGTTTAGGGAGATTCTCTGGACCCCCGTTCTTTACCTTAGCACTCCTTGCCTTTGTCACCTGTCGTGCTCGGATGGTGTCTCCTTGTCTTCCTGCATCCCCCTCCCCTGGCGAGGCCAGTTTAAAGCTCGCCATATGAGATCAGCCAACCTGGAAGAGAAGCCACGCTTGCCTTTAGGAGAGAGATGAAGCCCATCCCACCCCAGCAAGTCCTCTGCCCGAAAGCATGGGTCATTATCAAGGAACCCAAAGCCTGCCTGGCGGCACCAGCAGCATAAGCGCTGGTTGACCACGCCAATGCAGGCCTTGTGTTGCCATCCCCGCCTACTCACTGGAAGAAGAGAGGAAAATACCACCTGCGCCCCTGTCTCCTTCAGCTTGTCTCCCAGAGCCTTGAAATCTTTCATAATGCGGTCAGGGTTACCCCTGGCCATGTCGTTCGTACCCACATAGACGACAACCATGGGGTACTGGTCTCCAGGCCGGATGTAGGCCGGGATCCTTTCCGTGATGTCCCTGACCCAAGCCCCAGGCATGTATGTATTATTACATATAACACAACACATATTTTTCTCTAGTTAAAAAAAACTAGAACATTTACTAATATGCCTGGGGCCTGGGTCTATATTATTCAGTTTAAGATTGAAGCAAGTAACAAATATAACTTCACTGGAATGACTTAAAAACAATTGGAAGGCCTGTGAAATAGGAGCTATATTACCAGGAGCAGGTAACAGACAGCAAAATTGTAGAACAAAGGACAGCTTGATTGGTGGAACAGCAAGATTATTAAAAGGAGACAGGGTGGTTAACACCCATGGAATGAAGAGTTTAGAAGGGATCAGGTAGATTACAATGAACCATAAATTCAATTGACTACCTCAGCACAGGCTGACTAGAAATGCTGTTACCACTGCCAAGCTGCTGGCTTTAAACTTTGGGTAACTGAGGTGATGGGATGCTGAAAGCAGGGGTTGGAGGAGTAGGGAGGGGAAGAAGCACTGAGCATTGGGGGAAAGAGAATCCTATCTGCTCTGGGGACCCAAAGTCCCCAGGTGCTGTTCTTATAGCATGGTCTGACTACCCCAGTTACTGCTATAGCACCAGCTCAGTATCCATGTACCTGGCTGCTGCTGCAACACAAGCAATGCTGGTGGGTCAGGGAGGGGGAAGGGAGAGGACAGAAAGGCATTTTGCCATTCTAATTAAGTTGGTGCCTGTGGCTGTCGCCCTGCTCTGCCCCCAAAATTACAAGATCCAAAGGCGACAAACTGCAGCTTCCATAAGACAAGGACTTACAGAAATGCAATGTGATAAGTTTTTGACAGATCCAAACAAAATATTTTCATGTTAGTAGAATGAAATTTTCTGATTGAAGTTTAACTGGCCCCCCAGCAAAATATTTTGTTCTGTTTTCCTAATAGAAAAGCAAAACCCTTCAGCAGCGTTTGACATTTTTACACAGAAAATGTTGATTCTGAAGAAACTGCATCAAAAATCATTCTTGACAAACACTGTTTTTGGTGTGTACCTGTGTTTTGCAGCTTATTAGAAAACAATGGAGATTTTCAAGACAAATATAACTTTTTACATTGAAACTAGCATTTCTGAACTTTCGCTGATGTCTTTAGGCTTTTTGCTATGTACAGGTCTTCTTTGTATCCGTGGGAAATTGGAAACCTAATATGAATAAATTTAAAGCAATTTAGATGGAAATTGGATGGAATTAATATTTATTCTCAAATTATTAAAGGACAATGTTGTAGCTGTTTATTTTGTCAAGCAAGATTGAAAGGTCATAAATTTAGTGTTTACTAAGATAAGTTAGAGAAAAGAGAAATAATTATTTATGGATCAGTTGTTGAGAGGCAGAAATAAACATTCAGATTTTCAGAGTAGAGAGAATGGTTCATAGACTTGGTGACATTAGGATAAACTATACACTGTTACTTCTAAAATGGGGCTCAACTAAGCCTTAAGCAGTACATGGGCTATGTGTACAGAGGTGAATTATTTCTAATATGCATGTCTTTTTTATTATTATTCCATCAGTTACGAATGAGAGAGAACAGGACTAGGAGCAATGGTGGCAAATTCCAGCAGGAAGTTTTTAGGCTGAATATTAGGGGGAACTTTCTCAATAGGAGGATGGTTGAGCATTGAAACAGGCTACCCCAAGAGGTTATTTAATCCCCATTTTGGGAAGTTTTTAAAAGCAGGTGAGCTAAATACTTGACAAGGATAATCCTGCCTTGAGTAGGGGATTGGACCAAGTGACCTCCTGAGGTCCCTTCCAGCCCTACTTTTCTGTGATTTATTTTGTTTGATTGCTTTAGCCACTGTGCCTAGTAGTGCATGGCCAATTTCTAGCAAAGCGGGTTTTTTCAAATACTGTAACATTTTTAGACAGTGTTGCACCATCTTTTAAGTTAAATGCTGGGGGCAAATTTATAGCAAACCCAATATATTGAGTTGGAATTGACAAGTTGGTTTTATGGATGTTAATAAGCAATATACTATGCTCTTTTCTATGCTGTGGCTCAGAGCTGGTGCTAAATATTTATTAGATAACCCACATTAAATGAAAAAAAAGAAATAATTCATAACGATTAAAATGAAAACAGCCTTTTTTCATAGGCTATACTTTTTTTGGTGAAACACTTGATAATCAGTGGCATTAAACAGTTTGCAGCAGCAGTTTGCCTGAAATTCTATTTTGTTAACATTTCACCATGATTTGTATGTATATACTGTAAATGTAATATACTGTAACTGTCGGTTTATGTAAACATTTTAAGTGTTAAGATTTTAATGCATGTAACTATTTTTTCTATAATGCAAACATCTCTAAAAATACTGCTAAGATAACTTTATTTAACATTCTATGTCTCTTAATTTTATTTGTGAACCTCTTTCTTGATTTCAGGCCCACCGGAATCATTTGTATTGTGAAAAAGATCAGTTGTAATGTTCATAATCATTAGCTATTTCTATTACTTAAATTTAAATGAAATAATCCAGCACTGAAAATGATTTATGAGGAACTTTGAATTCTTGGTTTAGTAAATAATACAGGTTCCTATTCCCATCCCCCAAGGTGAAGGAGAGTGTGGGGAAGGGGATAGTTTTAAAACAAGAATTCCTTGAATAGGTTTTCAGATGCAGAATTAGAAATGTGAAATATGCTTTGTTTTTTCCTATCAGAAACTCATGCCTTGAGATGTTTCTTATCCTCACTGTTACCAGTTCTTATTACTTAGTAATATTTATGTGATGTTTGCCATTTCTGTTATGATAATTGTGTTTTTTTCAAGTTTGACGAAGAGGTAGACAGCATGTTATGAAGGTTGGCACATCATTGTTATTGCACGTGTTATTTGTAAACAGTATTTCCTTGCATTCAAAAGTATCTTGTAATTGTCTGTGGCTTCAGGTGTCTTTGGCTCTCGATCCAAGATATCTTTGGACACAACCCCCCTTAAAAATATTCAGTGTAAGCATTTATCATTTCAAGAAAGTTACTTTGTAGATATGTAAGGCCAAATTCTGTTATTTTTTTCAACATGTGCATAGGCTATATGCATAGCCAAGTATGATGTTGAATGCTTTTCAGTGTTTTTGAAAATTGCATTTAGGTGCCTAAATCAGACACTCCTGTACCTACTCTTTAAAAATATCTGTCAGGGCCATGACTTTGTTAAAATTAACAGTTGTTGTAAACATATACCAAGACAATGGTTTCATCTGAAAATTCTTCCTTACAGTGTTTTCCAAGAGAAATTGTCAGGATGAAACGGCTATACAAAAAAGCAAAATATATAATATCACTGTATTTAGAAGGAAAGTCTGGGGCAACAGGGAAATGTTTTGAATCTGTTTCAATATTAGGAGCTATATAAAACATTTTTTGTGTCTGGCTTTTTATTGCTACATTTCAAAAATATAAATAAAATGTCAGTAGAAGAATAAGAAATACATTTTTGGGATTTGGCTCTCCCACTGAGATTCCTATGACTCTAAAGGAGTCAGAATCTGCCTGGCTGTTTTTCAGAGAGCACACAAGCCATGGACAGTAAGATGCCACCTGTTCTTAGGTTTCCTTAGGCTTTTGAAAGAAGCACTGAGTATTTATATTGTTGTAGTGTTGCTGCTTCACTGATGATGATCCAGGTGCTGAAAGCCATTATACTTAATTGATTACAGCCTACTTGGAGACTCTTTTATCCATGGGTCCCTGTAGTGTTTTCTCTGTTGTGGCAACAAGATTTCTAGGACCGTGTAGCAGGCAAGTTGATGACAATTAGATTAATGTTTCAGGGGGAACTATTATGCTCAATTATATTAACTGGACTGCCACAGTTTATGACCATGTCACAAACTGCTGAAAATAGAACGTTAAATGGAAGCAGTGTTAGCCCTTAATTTTAATAGCACTAGTGTCATAAAGTAGATATATCAGCCTATTGTTTAGGGGTGACATATGCCCCTCCCTTGGTTCCCCTGTGGTGCGTGCAGCAGCAGGAGCCACCCACCCATGCTGCTTGATGAGCTGGCACTGGGAGCAGGGCTGTGGGAGGTGCTGCAGCCCTCCCCCCAGAATTCACCGTAGCCCCCCCCCGTCCCTTCCCAGTGCAGCCCAGTCCAACATCCCCACTGGAAACAGCCTGGGGCTGCCCCAGCCCACCCTGCTCTATGTGCTGATCCCAGGGGAGTGCAGAGCAGCAGCGCTGGGAGGGGCGGGGGAATGGGGCAGGGCTTGCACGTGGTCTTACAGTGTTTTGGGGTGTTTTAATTAGCTTTCTTGCTTCTAAGTCTTTAAGATTAAGGTGCTCCTCTTTTTTTGTTCAACCAGGAATAATTTATTTTTAATGAAACCTGAGATTTTAACATAATCACATGAGCTTAAGAATGAGGGCTTTATGAATAATAGAAAAATATCACAAGACTTACGATAAAATTGTGAGAGTTGGCAGCACTCCCTTTAACTCAGCCCTCAAATTGTATTTAAAAACAGGTACTTTTATGCCATTCAGTCTAAATTTGTAGAGTTACTTGATTATTACTGTTGGATGACTGCTAAATATCAAAGAAGCCAGACTGTCTTTCCTATATGAAAATCTGTAGAAAGGGACTGTTTATTCAAATGTCTCTGTGAGGAATTATTCAGTTATTTCAAAATGTTTTCTTAAACAATTATTCTAAATTATTCCTTAAGGGTAGTATGGGAGTGCATAGTTTCTTCTTTCAGAAAACGTATCTTGAAACCTGGCTAAATACCTCAGGATCTATAGTAGACTACTCCCAGCAGCATACAGACCATGTATCCCTATAACTAGGGTGACCATTTGTCTGGGCAGAGCAGTCCCAGATTTTTAAGGCCAGTCCTACCCAGTTGGTGAAAATTCAAATGAGTGACCTGAGCACCAGGTGCAGGGCCGGGAGGTGGAGTAGTAGTTGTTATGAAATAGGAAGTCCTAGCAGACAGCAAAATTGCCCTACAATAGATTAGCTTGATTAGTGGAATAACCATTAAAAAGGGGAGATGATTGTTAACACCTGCAAAGTATAGAACAATGGGTCATTAATGAGCCACTGACTCCCTTAGCTGCCTGAATAGTAATACCAGAGCTGCACCATGCTGCCCTGCCTCTGCCTGCAGCAGTACTGCCAACTTGAAGGGGTGGGGGGGAAAGCATCATCCTGGATTTCACATTGTCCCATATGGTCACCCTACTTATAACATATGTTGTCCATAATACACTTTTATCTGGCCACAGTAGCTTCCAAAAACCTTAGTCAGAGGTGTGAAAAACATAATATGGCCTGGGCTCAGTTACCAGTTTCAGGTAAACTCTGTAGGGCTTGCAAAATTTTGTTTCCTCATCCTGAATACACCTCCCCTTACCAGGGCAGTCTACTGAGTTTGGTGAAAGGGTGGACTGGTATTGTCAAAGCAACTTTTCTCTCCTTCTTTAGGACAGAGGGCCTGGTAACACAAGTCTCAGTGATTGCACCCATTTTAGTATACACACATGGAGGAAAGGGATGTATGATAGTGTCAGCTCCACTATGCCTGAGCCCCAAAGGTACTGTCTACCAGACAAGAGAGCCTGGAGGCCCTAAACTAAGGAACAGCTTTAACCAACTCCCTGGGCTCAACACTATTCTATCTGAATGGAGAATTAAAGCCTTCATAATTTTGTAATGTGTTTTTTTAGCATGTTAAGAACACAACTACTTTTAAGTGTCACTTTGATTTATGCCTTCTCTTTCTCTCCTGAACTCTCATCTTCATGTTAACAGATTGAAGCCATCTCCTTTCCAGCCCTCCAAATTCTATTTTTACCTATTGCACTATGAAACATGATGTTTCAAGCAGCCATTACCTCAGCTTGAATATATAGCAGCTGATGTGAGAGTTTATAAAAGGCAAACTTTCCTTACTCCTTCATTCATATTAAAGTTAAGACTCTATTTGCTTATTGAAGGATGTGAAGGAGTAAGAGCTGGAATAACCTCTGAAGCTTTAGATCTGTATGAAAATGTTAGTTCAGTCAGAATATTACTTCACTTGGAAAATTCTGTAAACAGTGAGCATATAAAACAAGAGGTGGGAATTGGGTGACAGGCTACGTGGGTACCTATGCTTTCCTTTTTAAGAGATAGCTGCAGCCTGATTTTAGGAATCAGGAGCTATGGTTTGTATCCTGTTTTTGAGAGTAAAACTTCTGTGCAAGCTCCATACAAAAATCTGCTTGGTGGGTACATGGATTTTGGGTTCCTCCCTTTTCCTCCATCCCTGCCAAAGAAACTGTAAATGTTAAGTGATAAATTAACATATTTTTAATATATCAAACCCTGGGTTTTATATATATATATATATATATATATATATATAT
>NW_017729022.1:34388491-34395917 GCF_001723915.1 Gavialis gangeticus
ATATATATATATATATATATATATATATATAAAGATATATGGGTTGTGTCTTGACTTAGTATATTTAAAACTTCTAGAATATTTCAAACAAAAGTAGTCATGTAGGGGTGCACCAATAAAAAACAATTTTGGGGCCGATACCAGTTGCTGATTATTAATGAGCCATATCAGCCAATACTGATCTGATTGCCATGATGGAGCTTGCCAGCTTGGAGAACAGCATCCAGCTGGTAAGTCTTTTGTGGGGGAGGGAGGGGGCATGGAGAGGGCAAATCAAGGCCCCCATGGTGAGGAAGGGAGTGAAGCAGAGGCTGGGGCAGGGGCAGGTGCTGCCCCGCTGGAGTGGGACAGGGCACAGGACAGAGCTGCGAGCGGCTCATCTGGCGGGCATGGGAAGGAGGGGGCAACTCCCGCTGCTACGCGCACCCCAAACATGCCCCCCAATCTGTGTGCGAGGTGAGGGTGGGCTGCTGCTGTGGGCTGTGGCTAGGGGTGGCTCCAGGCTCTTCCTGGTTTGTGGGTTTGGTCAGGGCTGTGCCTGGGTCTGGAAGTGGTAGTGCTGGGCGGGGGGCTATGGGTGGGCTACAGCCACCCCAGAATTTACCATTGTCCCCCCCTCCCATCACTGCCTCCCCCAAACACAACCCCAGCTCAACCTCCCTGCTGGGAAGAACCCAGCACCGCCCCCAGCTCTGCCCACAGCAGTAGCCTGCCTTTACCCCGTTCACAGATCGGGGGGTATGTGCCTCCCCTGGGGGTGCACACAGCAGCAGAGGCTATCTCCCCTTCCCCATGCCCCCCAGATGAGCCGCAGTTCCATTTTACACCCTGCCCTGCCCTGGCTGAGCAGTGCCTGTGCCAGCCCCACTCCCTCCCTCACTGTGGGGGCCTGGATCTGACTCCCCATGCCCCTTCCCTCCCCATCACCCCTTCTCCCCAACAAACTTACCAGCCTGACGCTGCTGTCCAAGCTTCCATGCTGGCAGCATCCATGCTGTGGCTGCGCACATGCACATGGCATTTGTTGGCAACATTTTCAGCTACAGCAGCGAAAAAAAGCCAATTGCTGATAATGTCAATTTTCCTTTTATTGGCACCAATATGATATGGACTCATGTATTGGTGCACCTCTATAGTTATGTTGTTTTGCTGACATGCACTCTTAAGTTACATTCCATAATTCTTTTAAGAAAATCCACTGAAACTATCCCAAATTGCCTTTGCGTTGAAAGTGGGAGAGGGATTTTGTCACATTCTTTCACAAGTGATTCTTTTCACATTAGCATGGTGTCTAGTAACATCTGCTTTTGAGAAAATATATATATATTTTTAACTTGCATTCCATGTTGCTTTTAAGAGAAGTTTTGGCTACATCACTTCTTAGTCTTCTCACCTGTTATTGGTAGACCACCTCTACTTATCTCATTTGCTGAAATGGAAGGTCTCTGTACTGCTTTTTTTTTCCCAGGCTGTCAAACATGGCTGCATCACTTCATATTTTCTTTCTCTTTAGTTTAGCATTTAGCTAAACAATTTCTCAGTGTTCCAGATTGTGTCCTATAATCTGGACCTATTTGCCAGTGGAAGCATGCTTTGTGCTTTAAAGGATGCATCGTTTAGCATGAGTAATTGTTTATTAAGCTGAGCCTGTGATAGCACTGGCTATCTGCATCTGCACTTGCTATCTTTGGAAAAGCAGCTAGCATTTTTATTTAATTATTCAAAAAATAAAAATGAAATCATAGTAACTTACGTTTTTACTAAGCCTTTTCTGTTCTTATTTTGGAGCTGTTATATTGGTATTATATTATAGCATAGTAAGTGCTCATGACTCAGACCACCCATCAGCTGATTAGCATTCCTAGCCTTGGGACCACACCTGAGTGTCAAATGTGCTCCAGTGCAGTCCTGGAACTAGGGCTATGGCAACAAGTTTGACACTGTGGTTTGGTCTTGGGTGAGATTGGTGGTCCCAGATCTGGAACTGCATTGGAGTGTCAGCACCTGCCCAGGGAATCCCAAACCAGGCAACCCATTCAGGTGCTTTCAGGCTTTGAGGGCCCAGAATTTCCAGCACATGTAGGATTGAGCCCTTGAAGCTCTAGGTGTGCCTGCACTCTCTTGTTTCAAGTAAACAGACATCAGCCACAAAATAGTGGCACAAATTATTACCACCTAGATCTTGGCCACAGTTTGGGGCATTGGGGTGCAATGAGGGCTATGGAAATCTGTTTTCTTAGTCTTTGTGCCGCCATAAAAATTTTTATGGCGGCACAAAGGCAATGTCTATGTAAAAACGTAAGTGTCCTGAACATACCTGAATACCTGCACTGGGCTTTTCATTGCATGGTTCATTGTCTTCTCTCATTCTCATATCTTCTTGGAGACTGGACTATTCCCCTCCCAAATCAATCTTCCTGCTAAGCAGGGCCAGCCTGTCCTATCCTGCAGAACCTGTGGCTGTAGGGGGCCCCCACAGAGCTGAGCAGAGAGGCCATGGCCCTGCCCGCGTTTCACGGTGGCTGCCATGTTTGCGGTGTAGCCTTTCCACCTGCCCAACAGGTTGGATGTTTGTTTAAGTTTTCCAGCCAGAAATTCCAGCCACCACCTTTCCCCCCACATCCAGTGTGCTGGGATGTTCATTTACCGGCGTAGTGTGTCATGGGATGGGAAAGGGGGCCCCACACCCTGCTGTGGTCATCTCTGCCAATGGAACAAGAGGCCCCAAAACTAAATCTTACAGGGGGCCGCAAAAAATTGTGGGCCGGCCCTGCTGCTAAGGTTCTTCATGTAGGAGGGAACAGAGACCTGTTTGCCCCATGTCCTTGGCTTTTCTGTCTCTGAATGGCAATGCTAGTTCCCACAGCTTTGATTGAACTAAGGTTTTCTGTTTACTGTCTCATAACTTGATGTATCCTGGAAAACGTTCCAGACAATAGGCAAAGCTCTGCTTGCTGCTTACTCCAACCTGATTTTTCTGCTTGGACAATTGCCAGTTTTTGTCATTTATTCTGACCAATTTTGTTCAGCTTTTATGTCTCCTTCTGGAGATGTGTGCAGTTCATTGCTGTTTGTTTCTCTAGTCTAGACCATGTCAGAGATACTGTATGTTTTTTCATTTTGTAATTGAATGTACCAATTCTGTTTCTCTTCTCAGAATACAATTTCTATCTTTGCCTTCGGTGTTATTCAAAAAGTGTGTGGTAAGTTCTGGTGTTCGTCTCTTGTCTTTGCTGGAGGAAAGGATCTAAATCCAGAGCATATCGCCTTGTAATTACAGCTCCCCACTCCCCTTCCTGTGTAAGGAACACAAATGTAGAGGAGAAAAATCTGAGTAATCCAGAAGCAGGTGACCCTAGATTGCTCCCTGTGTTAATAATGGGACTGAATGTTTGCCAAAAGAGCCTTAGTGATTATGTGACAAAAAATGAAATAGATTTAGATGTGTTTATGCTTAAAAAAATACAAGCATTCTGAATAAGATAAGCAAGCAAGGTCGTTATATTTTTTACTGGAAATTCTCGAAATGAAATGTAGCAGTTTGAATACTGCTGTTCCCATGTCTGTGGAGACTAAATCTTTCTCTAGATTGAAGAGAATAAAATGTAGTTCAGAAGTGGAAAGTAGGATAATCCAAAAGTGCATCTGCTGCATGGAGCTTCTGTTGACACAAGTGCGCAGCCTTTATTAAAGTCTAAAACATTTAGGAATCATGCTATTCCATTGCCCAGGGAACATTTTGAAAATGAATCAAGGTATATTAAACCTATGTGAAATTATTTCAATAATATTTTACATTTTAAAGAAGAAAGAATATTTCTTATATTCTGCTTTTCATAAGTAAATTCTTACATTCTTGCTCATAAGCCTGAGCAAGCGTGTTACATTCTTTTGCTTATGAAACAAGTGAAATCCAAATCAAACAATTTCTTTGCTATGCTTTTTTGTTCTTTTATTTTTGGACTCTGGCTCAAATTGGGTTGAAATGTTCAGTCCTATTTTATAGCAAAACCACAGTTTTGTAGCTTTTTCCATGGTGAATTGCAAATCAGTTTTACTTTCAAGGTTGACAGACAAGGACTTGGTTAGAGTATTGTATCTGTCTTAGCTTAGGTTCCTTATGTTCCACTACAGCAAAAACTGACTTGCCAGATATTTTTATTGGCTTGTCACCTTTACTGTTGTAAAAACATTAAATTGAGAATCTATTAAAACCACATTTTAAAATGCCTGAAAATCTTAAATATGTACTGCAGTACTGTACATGTGGTTAGACTGGTGAAAATTGGATTTTCCATTTTTCTTTCTCCAGTCTTGTTTACAGTATCCAGTTTCAAAGGGAAAGATAATTAGCTCAATGCTGGTGAATTCTGAATTTAAATAAAATATTCTTTCCAAAATGTCAGTAGAAAACATGGTTGGAAAGATTTCCTTGAGATTATGTGGTATGTCATGAAGCAAACATCAAATGTTTGCAAAACCTAACAAGGAGACAAAAATTGTCAGAATAGTCACAAAATTTAATATTTTACATCAAATAAGTAGTACTTGAATATTGAATCTGATGTTAGCATATCAGGTGTTGGTAAATGCTACTTCACTTATGTGAGATGACGATTTTCTCTTCTACTTAGAATATAGATGTATTAATTGTCAGTTGCTCTCTGACTCAAGCATGAGTGACTGGTGCCTCCTGAGTCTGGGGGTCACCTGCAGAAGCTGCTGGTGGCATTGGCAGCAGGAGTGGAGCTGGCGAGCACCCGCGGACACTGGTGGCAGTGGTGGAGGCGGAGCTGGCAATCACCCACATGTGCCACCGGTGGCATCAGGAATGTCCCTGTTGGGGGGCATGTCAAGCACCTGCAGACACCACTGCCAGTGGGGACGGCCCTGTCTGGGGGGGTACATGCCCCTACCAGTCGCCCATGGAAGTGTGATCACTTTGTATATGGAATCAAAATATACCATAGATATTATCTTATCTTGACAGTATCTGGAGTATGGTGGTAGAGCAGTGATGAGATCTCATTACAACTCCTGAGGCATGAGTTCCAGTCCTCCTCTGAAATCATGCTGAAAGCCTCTTCCCATGCTTGACCTAGTTGTAAATGGTACCTGATCATCCAAGCAAGGAAGTCAGAGATAGCTGGATATGCTGCTGGTCATGCAGCCACTGTCTTTACAGGTGGCTAAAGAACTTTTGTACTTTAACCACGCTGGCCCAATGAGCCACGAGGCTTGGATAGAACGTTCTTTCCCTGACCAGTATCTCTGGGGGGTTGATTTAATCTTCGTTTTCTATTCTGAGGAAATACATGTCAAACATTACATGTAAAATGTGTTAACTGTACTTAAAACATGAGCATCCTCATGTTCAGGCAGTAAAACATTTGCTTATTGTGATTGTATTGTAGCAAAGTTACAGCTTTTCATGAGAAGAATATGTCAGCGGATTGTCAGTTCCAACCCCAGCATTGCAAAAAGTCTTGAACAAGCTGTGGTATGATCCCAGGGCTGGGATGACAATCAGCTTGATCATTGGTTCCAGTCCTGGCATCTCACCAGAGTCTTGAACCAGCTGTATTGTTGTCCTGGGGTTGAGACCAACAAGCAGCTGCTTATTGGTCCCAGCCCTGAGACTGCACTGGAGTCTTGAAATGGCCCTGATGTGATGCCAGGTCTGGGACTGACAAACAAATGATTGTCAGTCTGAGCCCCACTACCACTTTAGAGCTGGTTCAAGACTGCTAGTTGTAGAGACCCAGCTTGCTTTGTGGATCCAATGGAAGTGGCAGTTCCAGTGGCAGGATTGCCTCATCTCCCAGGCTTGGGTCCCTATGCCTCTTCCTGGCCACTGTCAGTGGTAAAGTCCTGGCTTACCCGAGTGTGCAAGGGGCAGGTGCTCCTAGGTTGAGCAGTGCTGGAAATGTAGTGGAGAGGGCACAGGCTCCAGGCTTGGGAATTGCATGACCTTATGGATGGGTATGTTAGCACTGGCTTCCAGTTTTGAGGATGGGGTCATAGTCAGCTTCAGTACAATCCAGTGCAGGCTGAGATCCTAGTAAGCTAACCCTGTGGCTGCTCAGGCATAGCAATGTTTACTACAATCTAAATAAAACATGTGCTAAGCGCCCTGTGTGACAAGACCCTTAGTCTATTGAAATGCAGGAAATGGAACAGAAACAGTCTTCTTGAATAGTTCAGTTTCTGGATTACCACTTTCAAATGCTTGCTGAAATTATCTGCATACAGGATACTGATCTGTCATGATCATACTTCTTTCATACTTTGTAAACAATACTCATACTCCACAATGATGCCAGAGCTAACACTAAGACCATCCTCTCTGCCATAAATCTGATTTTAACATGTTTTAGATATCTAGTCTTCAGGGACAGTATCTCTGCTTGATAGTGTTGGCACAATGAACTGTTTTGCAAAATTATTTCATAGGCATAATTTTAACATAATCTTCTGGTGCTTACAAAGTGGTTCAAGCTTCAAACTGAATCTCTATTCATCTGTTTGTATGGTCAGTATCCATAAAGTATGGATGTTTTTTGATAATACATCTATTTAGGTTTACTTTCAGACATCCAAGAGAAGCTCTCACATGGCAATGCTTTGGGATTTGTGCATTGTGCAAAGTAAAGAGTAACTAATGGCTCTTATACTAAGGAGAAACATTTTTAGATCTCCTCTCTTTTATATGTCTGCATATTTTGTTTTCCATAAAAGGACAGTCCTAAGTCTTACAGCTACCTTTTCTTGCTTCGCACATAAACTAGTCTTTAGCTTTTCCTTTTCTCTTTCAACTTCTTTTTGATGACTCTGGGTTGAGACTAAATAGACTGTCCAGATACTCATTTCATGACCCCAGATGTATATACTTCTGTTTTCAAGGTATGCAGACTTCAAGATGTTGTGTATGAGAAAATAATAGAAGCAATAACTTAAGAAAATATCTCTTGCAATGAGACTATAAACTCCACCTCTGACCTTTCCTTAGAGCCTTGTTTTCTAATCTTACCTCTTTCAAAAGGAAAGGAGAGGAAGTAGCATAAGAATCATGAGATGAACAGACTCTCACACTGTAATTGGCCATTTTTCCCAACTGTTTCCACATGCACTGAGCACTGTACATATGCACCTAAGATTTTTCTTCAAAATCTGGCACACTCATGGAAACAAATGCAAGAACCAATACAAACACATTAAAAATTAGTGCTGGGTGTTAGATTCAAAATGGGATATTTGGGCCATCTCTACACATGCAGGTAAAGGTGTGCTTAGATCTAATGTGTGATCCACTCAGTCGCATTTCCTGCTGTGCCACATGATTGTGGGATCATGCATTAGATCCAATTGCTCCTTATTGCTGGTGTAGGGGGAGCCCAATCCTGCCCCCCCCCCCCCCCCCCCCCGC
>NW_017729022.1:34396033-34408222 GCF_001723915.1 Gavialis gangeticus
CCCCCCCCCCCCCCCCCCCGCATCGGCAAGAAGTGGACACCCATGGCTGGGACCCACCCTTTGCTGAGGGGACTCCAAGCAACCAAGTTGGAGAGACACCAGAGCTGAGAGGGCTCTGGGTCCCAGCTGAACCTTGAGGCCATCAGTTGTGGGGTTTCTTAGTCCTGGCTGTAGTTTCTTAGTCCTGCAGGCATGAGGTGTGGCTGGGACCAAGAGCCCCATGTGGCCCTGGGGATTTTACATGCCCTCAAGCCTTGGGGAGCCAGGGCTTGGAGCTTTCATGCTAGGCAGCTGACAGGGCTCCTGGCCACAGGGAAGATCCTGCTACAAATGAAAATTAAAGCTTGATAGCAACCAGCTATAAAGTTACTACACATTTTCAAGGTTTAACTTTCTAGCTGGTTGGAGCTTTTAAAAGTGTGATAGCTACTTTGCATGTGTAGCTGGTCTCAAGGTAATTGTGCAGTGAACCAGTTGTAATGTGCAGAGGGGACCTTGGAGGGGTGCTGTGAAAGTCCTGGTGCTAATCCAGAACTATTATATTTCTTTTTACAGGGAAAGGGCATCCCTTTGAATTGTTTATGTTATATATGAAATAACCTGGTGTGATACAACAGTAGTCATTTTTTTCATTAATGATATAACTGAGACTGACTTTCATTATACATTTGAAACCCCATCCTTGGATCTTCTTGCATGTCCATGAACTAAATCACAGTAGTCCCAAATTTGTGTAATTCTGGTAACTGTGTGAAAAACACTGTGCTGCAAATACTTCTCTCAGTATGAAATGGAATAGAAAAAGCAGGGTTTTTTTTGGTTTATATTAAAGTTCTCATGTTTCTTCTGCTAATAGAGCAAATTGCTATTCTGATGATAAATCTAGGTGTCCACTTTTACATGTAAATAGCTTTCCAAAGTGTTGTTTTATTCAGATGGATGTTATGGAGAGGATGAGATAAACACATGGCAGACGTTAGTTGCACTGTGCTATGCACAACTGGGACCCATTAAGATACTACATTAATGATCATGGTGAAAGGACCTACAGAGAATAGAAATTCACAGAGTTACTCCTTATTACATGGATGTGAGTGAGAAGAATTACAATGAGAGGAGATTTTAGGTTTGAGGTGCCAAATATTAAAAATGGGAAAACCAAAAATTTGAGTGAAGATCAGTTATAATAGGTCAGTAACCTTTAGCCCATAGGACAGATCTGGCTTATGGAACCATTAGTTCCACCCCATCGAGATAGGGGATTTCAATGGTGGCAGCTCTGTCATGCCCAGACAGTGGGGACTTTTGCCTATGTTATGGTTGGGAGATAGGGACAATTGGCAGTGACAGCAGAGCCAAGTCTGATATTGGCCCTTATTGGACCCCAGCCAGGTCATTCTGGCCCAGCACTGCAAAAAGGTTGCCTGGCACTGAATTAGAATAATACAAAATTGTCCCCTAATCCCTTTTGCAAATGTAGGTTAAATAAACAGCGCTAGATTCTCCCCTATAATAAAATTCCCTTGGTGCAGATGCTGGTGATGAATTGGGCAGCATCATTAAATCATTGCTGCAGCAGCAACCATATTGTTGGAGGTTGGTCTGTTCTAGATTGGGCACAGCTTATAGCAGCAGCTGGTTTTTAGTTCAGTGTAAGATAAAAAGAGCTCAGATCCCATTGTGCTGCCTGAGTGGTATGAAGGGGTTGGATTTAACCTACATTTTGGTTCACAGCCTGCATTGTTAGTTTAGTATATATGCCTTTTTGGGGAATGGACTTGGAGAGTGTGTTTATCTTCTAGTTAATAGCAGTATTATAAACTAGCAATTTCATCTGTTCTCAGACTGCCCAAAATGGAAGAGTGCCTAAACTAACTGAGTACCACCTTGGCTGCTCTCAGACCTGCATAAAGCCAGTTGTTGGGACCTGCTGAGTTAGTACATCACAGACAGGGTTAGTAGTGTAGAGTGTATCGGCTGAAAATAAAGAATGATGTCTTTATTTAAAACACTATGGTGAACAGCATGGCTGTAGCTTCCTAACTTAAAAACTACACCAAGGTTAAGAGTGCAACATTCACCCCATTGAGGGCTATTCATTTCATGAATGATACAACTGAGGCTCACTTTCTTTATAAACTTGAGACACCAATCTTTGGGCCATCTCATATGCCCGTGAATTCACTCATACTAGTCTCAAACTAATATAATCTTCCCAATGGATCTCATCTTTGGAAAAACAAATAATATGTTTGATTGATTGAATCATAACATATGAGCCCTCTCAAATTACCCCCTTTATACTCTGGGAAGAAAGTTGAGGAAAAAGGTCAAAGCGGAAGGCAGTGGGTGAAGGCGTTTGCTAAACCAGCAAGAAGTTTTAACACTATTAATTCCCATTAATTTAGACCTTCATCTTGCCTGCACTTACATTATTGCCATATATTTGTAATGTTAAACCTGGGCATGTTTACAGGATCAGAATCTTAGGGTGCACAATGTATGTAAAAATGTGTATATAAATATAAAACATATTTTGAGTGTCTGTGCAATTGTAGGGACTTCTTGCGGTATATCAAAAAGAATGTTTTTTCCTAATCCTTATGTTCCCCATGCTGCCTCAGTGATAAATCTATTGAAGGGAAAAGTTAACTATTCCCTGACTCTGTTGCCATTATCAGTAAGACTGTATAAGAAAGAAAAGAGATAACAATAGCTATATGAATTATCCATTCTGGTCTGAAATTCAGCATAATCAAATCAGGGACAAGAATTTAGATGATGATATCTGAATAAACTGACATTAAAATAAAACTTGACCACACTCACTCAGATTGTCTGTACTTAAGGGCTTTGAAAAAACTTTCTGTTTTGCACCAGAACTGACGCCAATCAGAGCTAATGGAAGCTAGTCACAATCATTTCCACCATCTTGTCTTGTAAACCTGAATTAGACAACACGATCTTAAAAAGAGAAACAACTGGTCTGTGTTAATACTCTCCCCACTTTGCTAGTTTCAGTGCTGCTTGCACTTGTGCTGGTTTAAATAAGAGGTTCCTGAAACCTCAAGTGCTGCTACCCTAACGTTTAAAACAGTAAACATTAGTGTTAAGGAGGGCTGTGGTTTCACACAAAACTGGAATGACAGGATGTCACAGGATGATAGGAAGCAAAAAGCCTCCCAAGCTGAAAAAGTTAGATTACTGGGCAAGTCCAGAGTGTGTTTTCTATAAATTCTGAGAAGCTGTTGCCACCAGTTATGTCAGACCTGCTGAGATCATATGAATTGCAGTCATAGCATAAAAAATATTCCAGATAGCTCTGTACTATATGTGGGCTAATGTTCTTGGAGCACTTGTATCCTGAGGAAAAAAATAAATCACAGAGGAAATTAAGAATGAATATGCACTGGTGAGCCAAAAACACTGGGAGATCCATAGGCAACAATGCACATCAGGACAGACGTGCGGTAAGTGAGTCTACAGCATTGCCATAAACCCCTGGGTCACTTGCAGTTGTGGAGGAGGGGATTGTGAACAAGGGGATTAAATGGCTAAAACACAGTGGAATGGAATGGAAAAAGCTGGGGTTTTGGGGTTTATATTAAAGTTCGCATGTTTCTTCTGCTAAAAGAGAAAATGCTATTCTCATGATAAACCTAGGTGTCCACTTTTACATGTAAATAGCCTTCCAAATACCTTTCCAAAATGGTGTTTTATTCAGTTAGATGTTTCTTCAAATAAAGTGTAAAAGATTTTGATATCACATTTTGTTGCAAACCAAAATCACAAAGCATTCATACAGATTTTTTAAAAAGTATTATTTTGATTGTTTAAATACACAATTACTATTATCTTGTAGTTGCCCTAGGCCTGGCTACTCTGTTTGCTACTTCATTTCTTCTTGCTATTAATTAAGATTCAAAAGAGGTGTTTTGGTGATTAATCTTTTTTCTACATGGGTGTTAGCTAGAGGGCATAAACTGCAATCTATAGAATATGGGCACTTAGGGAAACATTTTTGCTTGTAAGTGAAACTGAACTAGAAGCTGTAGTCTGATCCTAAGCTCCATTAGGGTTGCTTTTTGTTACATGCCTGCACTGGGAACTGATATGTCATGGAAAACCATGATAGCCAAGGAAAAACCACCCCAACATAGGGATTTATGGTAAGGGCAGGATTACCATTCTGAAGTCCCTAACATTACTTGGATGAATCTGGACTGAATACAGCTGGCATTCTACAAAATCTACTTTTGTGGATTGAGACTTTTTCAAATCTAAATAAAGACTATAGGCCTAATTCTTCCCTAGTATGAGCCTTAAAACAGTCTAATTTCATTGTCTTCACTACTGTTACTTTTAACACATCATGATGTAACTCAGCAGAGAAGCAGTTCCTGTATCTGAAATAAAGTATAAAAGAGTAAGAAACATTTTTTTTCCTGGACTCAGCACTACATCAGTGCTTTGGGGCCTGATGAGCTACTTGATATACAACAGAGGTTCTCAAACTGTGGTCCGCGGATTACCACTGATCCATGAGCTCCTTTCAGGTGGTCTGCAGAAACGTTGTGGAACAATTGAGAATATCTGTACTTGTAAGGTAAGACTACAGATATTAAAATTTGAGTTGTGTGTTTTGATTTGTAGAACAAAAACTGGTTCAATATGTGGTCCACTGAGACCCTCAGCAATTTTTATGTGGTCCTCAGAAAAAGAAGTTTGAGAACCACTGATCTACAAGCATAAAACAATAGTCTCTGCCCTAGAGAGTTTAGAGTCTGTGTGCATTTGAGTTAACAGGTAACTACAGGTATAGCCTGCTTCTGTACTGCTCTTCGTAGTCACCAGTCTATTGTGCATCTGATTTCCCACCTTCTGTGAATGTGAGGATTTTTGGTGTGTCAGGCTGGGCAAAGTTCCTACTGCAAATCTTTCTTATATGCAGTGGCTCTAAGCCTCTACACAAAGCAGAACACTGCTTTGAAGTGGGAGGTTTGTCTCCTGAACAGCTACTCCCCTGGGGCCCCTTCCCCAATCACGTTTTACACTCTCCTCCTCTAAAAAAACTGATTGGATAGAGAGGGAAAAGCAGTCACTGCAGGACAAAATCCTTGACTCCAAATTACAGTTTTGGGGGCTTCTCAGTGGGTAGTCCTTCAATGGGGAGTCAGTGGCTTGTTCCAGGCAGGGCAGTTTTCTGTAAAGCAATTCAGTAGGCTTTCTTGGATAAGCAGAGCCAGCCTTAGGAGTAGGTGGCGTGGGTGATCGCCCAAGTCATCTTAGTCAGTGGGGATGCAGGCAGCATGGTGCAGCTCTGTAGACAGGGTGGGGATGTGGCATCTGGTGCAACTCTGGTATTACTATTCAGGCAGCTAAGGGAGCTATGGGAGATGATTGTTAATACCTGTGAAGTAAGGAATGGGCCAATAATTCTCTTAGCTGCTTGAATAGTAATACATACCAGAACTGCACCACCTGAGGGAGGGATGCAGCTGCTCAACTGTGGTGGTGGCAGGAGCAGTGCCAGAGCTGGGATGCTCATTTTAATTTCCATCAGCTGTGATCCTTACAAGGATGTGCCAGGGTCTGCAAGTGTGTGCCTGGGTGTATAGGCATGTGCAAGAGTGTGCCAGGATGTTTGTTTTAATTTTCACTGGCCATGAAACTTGGCAGGAAACAAAATGTTGCAAGTACCTAAGAAGATAATGTCAAGGGCGTAGAACAGGAACCAAAAAGCTCAGTTAATGACTGCATTAAAAAAAGATGCCGATGCAATGAAAAAAATACTTGAAATCTGTTAACAACAAGCTGTGTAGTAGTAGCAAGATGGTCACGTTGGAGACATCAGGTGAAAAATGCATAGATCCATAGTTTAACTTCCAAGAATCATTGCAAGAGAAAAAAGGGGAACCAAACAAAACAGAAATCCTTCATCCAGACCAGAATAATGATGATGCCACTAGTGATAGATATAAAATGATTCCCATTATAGGTGCTGGCAATGCCATTTCTGGTTCTGCTGTATGTCTCAACTTAACACCCAAAATCTGAGATGTGTTGGTGACCAATCGTCCACCAGAAGTAAAGGACATGCATTTTCCTCTGGATGAGCAGAATCATAATTTTTCCATGACATTTGTATACAGAAACCTTGAAAACAGCAAATGTCTGAAGCTGCTTTACTTGGAGTCCACTGACAAGATTTTCCTGTTTTGCTGTAAGCTTTTTGACTTGAATCTAAAATCATCCCTAGCATTTGAGGTGTCAAATGATTGGAAGAACATCTCAGATTCTTGTGCAGCATTAAAAGTTGCCTAATCATTTCAATTCCTGCTGAACATGGGGCAAAGCAGAGGAAAGGGTAAAACAGTATAATTGCATCAATATGGAGCTTCAACGTGTGATTAAACAAGAGATAAAACACTGGGAGAACATTCTAGAGAGGCTCATGCCAACAGCACTATCTTTGTAAAAATAGCCTGGCATTTCAAGGCTTATCTGACAGGCTCTTCATGGTGAACAATGGGAACTTCCTGGGTTTGTTGGAGTTACGAGGGAAGTATAACGAAGTAACATTTGTGATGCATCCTTTCTAGGAAGGTGACAGATAACTACTGTGGAAAAACAATCCAGAATGAGATAATTGAATTATTGGTCAAGAGAGTGCTTCTTAAAAGGTTGAGGAGTGCCAAGTATCAGTCCATGATATTGAACTGCACACTAGGTGTGAGCCATTCGAAAATGTCTTCTACTGTTAGGTTTCCTGACACTTCAGATGGTAGTGACCGTTCAGGAGCACTTTATTGGTTTTAAAACAGTGGATGAGTCCACATGGGAAGGACTGACTGATACTATACTTACTACTCTGAAGCAATGCGACATAAATATCTGAGACTGCCGAGGCCAGGGTTATGACAACGGTGCAGATTTGAAAGGGGAAAACAAGCGTGTACAGGCAAGAATCCTTAATCAAAACTCGAGAGTGTTTTTCATTCCATGTCAATGCCACTTGCTCTGTCTTACGGTGGTGGATGCTACAACATTTTCAATGGAGTCCAAGTCCACCATTCTGCAAAGGATCCATGTTCTGTCTCTGCCTTTGTTAATCATTGGAAGATTCACACAGATCATGTCAATGTCACTGCTAAGCCAGTACGCAAAACACTCTGGGAGTGCAGAATTGAAAGTGTTAAAACTGTTTCATACCAAACAACTGAAGTCCACAGTGCCCTCATCGCATTGGCTGAATTGGAGCAAGCAGACGCTGGTATCCATCATGAAGCGTTCACTCTGGCATGTCAATTCAATTCAAGTTTCTTGCCTTTATTGTGGTGTGGTATGATATCCTTTTTCTAATCAATGGGGTGAACAAAAGCATGCAAAGCAAGAAAATTTTGACACTGTTGAAGCCACAAACTTGATAAATGCCTGTCATGACTATATTTTAAACTACAAGAAAGTAAGGTATGAAGGAGCTCTGACAACAGGAAAAGAAATAGCTGATAATTTGTGTTGATCTAGTGTTTAAGTCAGCCCCTCACGTTCATCGTAAAAAAGCATCAACTCAGCTACAAATATGATGATGAAACTTAACAATCCAGAAGTCAAGTTCAAACTTGAATTTTTCATCCAGTTTATAGACACAGTGAGAGTGTCCATGGAAAAATGGTTTGAACACATGTATCAATATGTGAGGCTTTGAGACATTCTATATAACATGACATGCCTCCCTAACAAAGAAACTTTGAAAAAGCACTGTAAGAACCTTCACTGTGCATTGCCATATGAAGACAGCTCTGACATGAATGGCGTTGACCTCTCTGAAGAACTTGGCTCTCTCTAAAGTCTACTTCCAATGGACATAGGGCTCCTCAATACATTCTACAATTTATTTACAATAATGAACTTCATAACAACTTACCAAATACATGGGTGTGCGAAATGGGCCACATTCGATTTGGATTTGGATTTGGCCTGAATTGGAGACAGTGATTCATTTCGTTGATTTGGATCACTGTCCCCTATTCGTTTCAGCCTAATCTGAATCTGCAGATTCAATGCTAATTCAGAGAACTGGTGATTCAGCCACAGACACAGCTTTAAATGTTTTTTTACATACCTCGAGGTACCAGGTGCCGCTCATGAATGCTGTGATGCTGGGGCAGATGGAGCATCTCACAGGAGTGCAGGGGGCCCCCCACGTGCTTGGTGGTGAACCTGGAAGTGGACTGGAAGTACTTCTAGTTCACTTCTGGGTTTACCAGTGAGTGCATGGGGGCCATCCTTCTGCGCAGCCCTGGCTCAACAGTTGGACATGGGGGGGCCCTGGGAGCACCCCCAGACCCATGAGGCATCAGTCACTGAGCTGGGTAGGGGATGCAGGGGGGCCCCCCCGTGTGTTCCCCAGCAGACCTGGAAGTGAACCCGAAGTGCTTCTTGCCCACTTCTGAGTCTGCTGCCGAGCATGCTGGGGACCCCCCCACACTCCTGTGGGATGCTCTATCCACCCATCACTGCAGCATTGAGGAGCTGCCTGGAACCTTCAGGTATGTAGAAAAAAGATTTAAAGCTGTGTCTGTGTCTGAATCTCTGAATCTTTCCAAATCTCTCCAAATCAATTCGGACGGTTCTGATTCAATTTGCAGAAAGTAAAGGGTCTCCTGATTAGATTCAGATTTGGAGATTTGGCCACCGAATTGGAATGAGTCTCCACCAAATTGAATCAGGGACTGAAGCTTTGCACAGCTCTAATGGATAGCACTCAGGATCCTGTTTACCATGCCAGCATCATTGGCAAGCAGCAAACTGAGTTTCACAAAATTGAAAATCATAAAAACGTATTTGTGATTGACCATGGGAGATGACACGCTATTTTTCCTGACCATCCTGTCTATCGAGAATGCTGTGGCTCAAAATATAAACCTGTCACAAGCCATATTAGAGTTTATGGCAGAAAAGGCATACAGTGTCATCTTCTGAGTCGTGGAATCTTGGTGAATGAAGTTTTTTATTTGTCATTTATTAATTTAGTGTTTAATATAATGTTTAGTTTATTTGTGACTTAGCTATAATGCTATTTTTATTACCTTTATTGTTTATTCTTTGAATTGAATTGAATTTTATTTCATTTTATGTTTTGTGTTTTTTTAGCAAATTGTAAAAAACCCCACACATTTGAGATTACAGCTTTATTTCTGAAAGCTGGGGGGTAGGGGTGGGGGAAAGGAAGGGAGTGGTGAGGGGCAAAATACAAATTCACCCAGGGTGCCATTTTCCCTAAGACTGGCTTTGTGGATAAGGTTAGACATGTTTAAATGTAATACAAAACTTAGTTCATAAGGTGATAGGGACATTTCCTACTGTTAGAGCTGCAGCCAACGATAGGGGCTAGAGTGAGGAAACTATAGCTAGTGTGATAAGCAGCAGTCATTGCACCACAGCTGCCTGCCAGTAGTAACTGGAGGCCTTGTGACTAAAGCAATGAAAAAACCCCAGTCAGTTTGGGGTAGCTTGAAGAGAGAGAGAGAGAGAGAGAGAGAGAGAGAGAGAGAGAGAGAGAGAGAGAGGGAGAGAGAGAGAGTGTGTGTGTGTGTGTGTGTGTGTGTGTGTGTGTGTGTGTGTGTGTGTGTGTGTGTGTGTGTTTATATTGCCCAGCTCCAATCATGACTGAAGTGAATTTATAGAAAATATTGAAAGAGGACATGGTAGTGATTTTGCAGATTTTGAAAAGAGGTTTTAAGAGATAATCAAGGTAGTAATAATGTTAACATAATTGAGTTTTCAGTCTTTCCATTAACCTCCCAGGTTTATATTGTATTGACAAATATACCCAGTTCATTTTGACCTTTCCCTGTATTTGTTCCGCTTTTCAGAAGTGTTTCTGAATATAGCATTTTTACTGTCTGCTGCCTTCTTTTTCTCAATGCATGTTTTATTGTGCTGTTTTCCTCTGTTGTCATCTTTCTGCTCATATTTTTCCAGCCTTCCTTTGACAAACTCAAATCAGACTTCTAAATTCGAAAAGCTCAACTGCTTTCAGGTTAGATAAAAGAAGTTTGCCCACAAAATAATGGTTGCTAGAGAAGCCCTGTTGTTTTGCACATGCGTGGAAAATTCATTGCTTTCTTTCTAATTTTTCTTGCTTTCATGAAGGTCCAATTAATGAACTGTAAATGGCACTATTAAATTTGAGTAGTGCAATTATTTCAGAAATCTCCCCAATAATATGAGTTGCTCAGTATTCCATGCAGGACTCTTTCTTACTTTTTCTGCTTCGGAGAGTGATTGTAAATTAGCAAAAACCTGAAGTCTTGCTTCTGTCTTACGATAAGTATGCACATTTCTCACTTACCTGAATTGAAGTTGCACTGATATGGCTGAGGTTTGAGGGGATGGTTTCCTGTTATGTAAACTGAAAGTCATATATATGTATATGATTCTGTACCCACCAGTCATACAGAATTCTTACTGAGATATATATATATATATAGAGAGAGTGATATCTATATGTCTCTCTCTGTCTCTGTGTATATATCTATCTATATCTATCTATCTATCTAGATCTATATATAGATCTAGATAGATATATCTACCTCAGTAAGAATTCTATGTGAGTGATGGGTACAGAATCAACCCCACAGGGAGCACAGGTTTTTGGGTGTCCAGTTCAAAGTTGTTCATATAGTGTTAGCTTTAGAATATGTCTGAGTAGTGTTTATTTTGGACTGCACTCAATCTTATTTAGTTCTATGTAAGCAAGTAAATTATATATAGTTAATCACATACTATAACATATGCATTTGATGAGCTTTATATCTACAGCACTTATTTAGCAACAATTATTTGTCCTTAAAGCAGAAAACCACCTGGTAACTTTTAGCCCTGTTCTTTAGCAATTTATTATTAATGAAAGTCTGTTTTCAGTATCAAAGTTCTCAAAAGTAAAAAAATCACAGCATAAGAAAAAAAAATTAAATAGAAAAGCAAAACTAAGTATTAATTTGAATCTGGGTATATACTAGTTATAGGGTGTGTTTTTACAGCTATATCATTAAGGGCTTCGGGTGGGTTAGAAAGCAGCTTTAGTCATAGGATTTCTGACTACAGTCATGAGGTACTCAAAGTAATCTAGATTTTTTCCTACATTGATCAGATGAGGGATAGTTGAGTGGGCAGTGATGAGAATACTCCACAGTCCAAGGTATGATTCATAAATGTCCCTTATTGTAAGGATATAAGTACAGCATTACTATTTGCTTTTTGTTAGTACACGGCATAGAAATGTATGTCATTATGAAAGGGATGCAGAAAACTTAATCTTCTAAATATTTTCAGTAATGGTCATAGTCTCCTCCATAACCAGTGCAATTTAATTGTAAAAATATATACTTAAAACATCTGCTTCTTTCTCTTGAGGACATTTCACCACAGCATTCTGCATAGCCACTGTAAGCTGTCTATTAGAATATGTATAATTATCACTCCTCACTTAAATATTGTATCTGGGTCTTGTCTTTCCACCAGGAGCTGTGGCCTCTTTAGAGGCCATGATTCCATCTGTACTTTTTTCCTTACATCAACATGTGGAGAGAGTGTGTCAGGCTCTCCCTCTCTCTTTACAATATCAGTCTTATGTTGTGTAAGTGTAACTGGTGGGATGGGGGAGGGACACTAGCCCTTGATGCCAAATTGGGCAGTGACACTAACATTGCAGCCACTGCTGCTACCTGTCTGTTGCCACAAGTGATGGACCTGACAGTGCCACTGCCCCATGTGATGCCACTCTCCAAGGTATAGAACTGCCCTCTTAAGCCTCTGCTGGACTCTGCTAACCTCATGAAGGAACACCTTGAGAGGCTGGATACCTTCAAGACAGCCAGCCCTGACAATCTACACCCCAGGGTACTCAAGGATCTGGCGAGCATCATTGCCCAGCCTCTGGCACGGATCTTTGAAAACTCCTGGTGCTCTGGTGTAGTGCCCAAAGACTGGAAGAAGGCCAATATGGTGCCAAACTTCAAGAAAGGGAGGAAAGTAGATCCAGCAAACAATAGGCCCATCAGCCTGACTTCTATCCTGGGGAAGATCTTAGAAAATTTATTAAAGAGGCCATCCTTAATGGACTGCCCGATGCCAACATCCTGAGGGATAGCCAGCATGGGTTTGTTGCGGGTAGGTCTTGCT
>NW_017729022.1:34408427-34417179 GCF_001723915.1 Gavialis gangeticus
TGGCTTGCATCCATAGATGCTTCTCAAGCAAATCCTGGGACGTCATTCTCCCCTTGTACTCGGCCTTGGTGAGGCCGCAGCTGGAGTACTGCGTCCAGTTTTGGGCTCCACAATTCAAAAAGGATGTGAAGAAGCTTAAGAGAGTCCAGAGAAGAGCCACACGCATGATCATAGGTCAGGAAAACAGACCTTATGTTGACAGGCTGAGAGCCATGGGGCTCTTTAGCTTGGAAAAGCACGGGCTCGGGGGTGATCTGATGGCCACCTATAAGTTTATCAGGGGTAACCACGAGTTTCTGGGGGAATGTTTGTTCACCAGAGCGCCCCAAGGGATGGCGAGGTTGAACAGTTATAAACTACTGCAAGACCATTTCAGGTTGGATGTAAGGAGGAATTTCTTTAATGTCCGAGCCCCCAAGGTCTGGAACAGCCTGCCATTGGAGGTGGTTCAAGCACCTACATTGAACACCTTCAAGAGTAAATTGGATGCTTATCTTGCTGGGATCCTACGACCCCAGCTGACTTCCTGTCCTTTGGGCAAGGGGCTGGACTCGATGATCTTCTGAGGTCTATTCCAGCCCTAATATCTATGAAATCTGTGAACCACACAAATCCCATCTGGGCTCTTGTATCAAGGAAAAGCCATTAAGAAACACCTGTGGTGAGCCCCCTTTTTCACTTGGGGTTTGAGATGCGCTCTAATGGTTGCTGCAATATCAGCAACCATTATCAGGTAGGGGCCCCATCATACTGGTGTCCATCTTCACTTTATCAGCTAACCCACATTACGAAATAGCCATGTGGATTTTATATTCTCCTTGCCATTAGAAACTAGCTGTGGGAGTAAAGTCTAATGTCCCTTCTAGTTTTTGTGATTTTGGGAGTGTCCTTCTGGTTATTGGGAAACAGGTTTGTAGAGGAGTCCTAAAAATGGGTGTTGGTCATTCTTTTAATAGATGTTGAGTAGGATTCATGGGTAGAAGAATGCTTTAGTATATGAAGGAAATAGAGTATTCTACCTGTTTTCTTTTCTCTTTTTAAATAGAACATTAAAATAAAAAATTATAAGAAAGGGTATCTGTCAATGAGAGCTGTGCAGCAGTGAGATGAACTTGTTTTGCTTTGATGGGGCACAGGTGGTCAGGGAAGGTAACCTGGTTAGTAGAGTGAGGTCCAGAAACTGGGTTCTTGCACATCTAGGAGTCATAGCCAAGGTTGATAGCAAACCAGTACTCATGGAGCTTGGGGTCTAGACCAGGGGTCAAGATAAGCCAAAGGTCTAAGCCAAAATGCAGGTTAAACCAAGAACTGAAGATGGAGTTCCAGCCAGTAGAGTAACTAGCGGTAGGGAAGAGGAGCAGTAAATCCCTAGCACCAAATTAGAGGGGTGCCAGAACAACCTCCCACCCCCAAAGAGCCATGCTGGGAACTCCAAAACAGTTCCTGGATGCTGTTGTAGGCAGAGCTTGCATGGCAGCAGCAGCTCATTTGGCACTGTTTAGAAATTCCTGGCAAGGGTAAGGCTGTTGTCCCTCTGGCCCACTTTTGGAACCCATGATCACCCATTTGCCCCCACTATGAGAACCAGCCCTGCCCCCACCCCCTTCCAATCTCTGAACCCCCATCCCTTGCCCCCCACAGCTTTCAGAGTCTGTGCCCCCTTCCCCCACTGGATGCTTCTTCCCCAACCTTCACTGGCCCACAGGGTTTGCCCCAGGCACCTACTTGTCTTGTTATGCTACTGGTAAGCCAAGAGTCTAAACTGGAGTCAAAGTAAACTAGAAGTCAAACTAATTTTAGGTAATTGGGGAACCAAGGGGTCAAGAGCAAGCACTGGAATCTGCTCAAATACCATGCTGTTCTCTGGGACAAGCATTTAAAGGCTGGAGCAGGTGACGCATATTTCCTGCAGCCTCAGGGATTATTTATGCTGATTGCTTACTTAGGACTGGCTAGGCCAAGGACATGGATCTCAAATCATCACATATTTTAAAGAAGTGCTAATGGACAAAGAAAGGATAATTCAAAATGGAAAATGAAATAAGACTAGATTAAAACAAAATAAAAATAAGAACCCAGAAGAGCTTAATGAAATCAAATTCAAAATTATATTTAGAACCAAGTATTGTGCAAATGATTAGAAAGGAGGAAACAAAGGTTCAGTTAAAGGACTGCTATTGTATTTGTTTAAAAGACACAACATTAAGGTCCCAGTCTCATTTACTTTGGTAACAGCATTGAGCTGAAGTAACAGTGATGACAGTTAATATTTTCTGTTGTTCATTATTGACTAACCTCTGAATGGAATATGATAGTGCTTCTTTTCTAGCAATGAAGTACCACAACATGTTAAAAAATGGCCATAAAAAATATTGGAGGCATACCTGCCTCTAAGTTAAAAAGTGTAGGATTTTAAAACCAACATTTGGAATCATAGTTTTATGCATGTGGATGTATATGTGTGCCACACAGAGAGAGATAGGATATGCTACACAGTGGTCTCCAACCTTTTAAAGTAGGAGATCACCTTTGGCATTTAAAAGCAACCCAAGATCTACCGTGTGCCACCCCCCCACCCAGCAGGTAAGTCTGTGGGAAGGGAAGGGGGGGACAGATTGAGGCAGAGGGAGAAAAAGTTATTTGGGGGTGCACCACCCCAATAGGTAAGTCCCACCTGGCTGGGACCGCACTCAATTTACCCCTGCTCCTGCTTCTGCGGCACTGTCCCTCACCTCGGTCTAGCCCTCCCCCTTTCCCTCCCCCATGGAATGATATGTTGGGCTGGGGTACGTGCATGCATGCACGCACGCAGGCACTCCCCCCCACCCCAGCCTCAGATAGATTCCAAGAAGCTCCAAGATCTACCACAAGAGTCTTCAAGATCTACCGGTGGATCGAGATCCACTGGTTGGTGACCACTGTGCTATACTATGGTGAAACAACATAAAATAACACATTTAAGCCTCACTTACTATAAAATGGTAAATGGCCTTGGGGACCCAGAAGATCCCTTCATGTCCTATGTTCCTAAATGGTATTGCAGTAGTGAACTCAGTGAAATTTACTAATTTACAATAGCTGAAAATTTGCCTTGATGCTCATAAAGTGAGAAGGTCTATTCAACGATTTCACAAGCATAATCATTCCACAATTTTTATTGAACAAGCAAATTTGTGGGAGGTGCCACATTGAGGTTGTTGGTCACATTGACCTCTCTTATTCACAGTCTTGTCCTATTTCTATCCATCTAGGATTCTTCTGCCATAATCCTTTTCCTAATCTGTTAGTTTCAGTATGCTTTTCATCTTCTGGTTGTTTCCTATTTGTTCTCTCTGTTCTACTTTGTCAGAATAAACTAGCTTCATGTTCAAAGGGCTTCAGTCTTGTCACCAATCATCTCTGATCATATTGATCAGTCTTTTTCTCATTCTTCCCTTTTCTCCTCCATTAATATCCAATGATTGCCCTTTAACTCATATTTACATTGGAAGGTCTTTTGGGCAAGGATCATCTTATTTGTCTGTGTTTGCACATCACTTAAAAATTGAGTCACAGTCCATTATGCAGGTTCTAGATGCAGCAGTAATGCAGTTAAATACTAATAACAATATTTTAGTATTTTATGCAGTTACCTATCACTGGCAATCTGAGAAGCTAGTGGACTTCATGGAGTATGTGGGACTTTCTTAACCCACAGGATGGTCAAAGTCATAGTAATAGGTAGTTTGAAGGTGTTTAGGAATAGAAGTAACGTTTACTTTTGGAGCTTCACTTACGGTGAAAAGCATTGGCCTCCTTGGATACATGCAGGCAAAGGGGAAAATAATATGCTTCTATTTGTTTAAACTCATTTAAAATCTCTGAGGCTGTTGGGTTCTCAAAATCTTTTCAGGATTTTTATTAAACTAACACCTCCAGTGTCTGCTCAGGGGTGGCAGTTGTGGGCGATAAGTTGTGAACTTTACATAACCTGCCACTCTTAAAATATGTTTATTCCACTCAAAACATGATTTATGACTTCAACTTGGCTGTCAGTAGCTTAAGACTTTAAATACTAAAAAAGAAAACTCAACCTTGCTAATTTCTCAGTCCAGTTCTGAACAGCTTCAGGCTAAGCCAGATCTATTTCAAAACGTTCACACAAGAGATGCTGAACAGCTTGGGCAGATGCTGCCAATTTAAGCAAATACCTTTATGGCCCTAAAGTTTCTGATCTTTCCACTGTTTTTTTAATTGATTTTAAAATCATTTAACTCATTTATTTTAAACTGAATTATAAAAATCACACAGTCCTGCCCCCAAATATTTACATCAGAGTCTTGTGCATATAAAGTATATTTCAACAGCCATTGGAGTCAATGAAATGACTTTTATTGAATTGAGTTAGTTGGATTGCGCTATGCCAATTTTTTTTACCAATTAGTACAAAGTTTTAAGAATATGCAGGAGCCTTGAATTACTGAAAATGAACTACCTATTTACGTTAAAAATCTGTGCCTTTTTGGGCTTGTCTGTGATCATGCTGACAGTAGGTCAGGATGGAGTCAAGTGTGGTCTGCCCATCAATGCCTCCTGATTCATACTAAGTCTGGAAGTTCACTCATGAAGTTGCTCCAGGGTGGTCCCCAACACATGCTTTCAAAAGCTCAAGAATGAGCACAAAAGAATGAGCCCTCACTGATGAGGATAAGAGCAATAGTTCTCAATCTGAGTGCTGTGGCACTATGGGATATTAAATCATTTTAAGGATTCTGCAAGTGCCACACAGTATTAGAGCTGTTTGGTGTGCAGATACCTACATATGAGTCACAAGATAAATACAGAGATTTCAAATAGGAATCCAGAGGGTCAAAACCATTCTGACCTATTGTGGTCTTTCTGAATCCTTTGCAAACAAAGAATTCTCTATTTTTTCTCGTAGACAAAAAACAAGGGAAAATTAAGAACTGGCATTTTATGAGGAGTGCCTTGAGTCAAACAAGTTTGAGAACCACTGCTTGGGGCTAGGTACAGACATTCAAAAAGCCCAAGGCAGAATTGATCTAAGTGATGCTGTTTTTTGTAAGTGGAGTAGTTTGCATCAGTAGCAAGCAGAATACACATATGCCCTTTGGTGTGGGTGCAACTCTTAGGCTGGGTTCTGCCATTTTCAAACCAGGCTATGTGTGCTGAATTTCTGTTCTGCTACAGGTGTAGACTGGTTTTGTGTGCTGAACTTCTGTTCTGTTACGGGTATAGATCAGTTTCAGAGTGATCACCTATACTGGTAAACATGTAATGTCTGTACTTGGCCTTAAAGTATGCCTGTGGGTGCAAGTGCATGAAGTGTGAGTGTTGGGGTAAGGGAACGGGGGAGGGTGTACACTTAGCCCTGTCCTCATTGCAGCTCACTGTTTCTGTTATGCAAACAAGGCCCAAAAATTCAGAACTCAGGAAATTTGTCAATAGGAAATTTGCCAGAATACGGCTTGATTAAAAGCTGCAAGTTCTGATCTTTACTTGTTATGTGTAAGTCTAAAAACAACGGACCAGGTTTTCAGCTGGTATGAATCAGGCATTCCTCTATTGAAGTCTCAGGTCAGCAGAGAGATTTTTATTTAAGCTAAAATGACATAGACAAAGATAATAGATTCAAACTTTGACTTAATTTAAAACTATTTCTACTTGAAAAATATCTTCTGTTGCATTCCTTGTCCTTGTCTTTTTCCTTCTCCTCTTTAAATTAAAACCAACTCTCCCTTAAAAGGAGAAAAAATGTCCACAAAGATTCTTAAAATCCCAGCTCCAAGAAAATCAATCCAGCAGTCACAGGAGGAGGATGGCCCAGACAACCTAGTAGCTGTTTTTCAACTCCAGTTTCTCCAGCACTGGGGAGGGCAAGATGATAGGGCTGGGTTTGTTGAGAACACTAGACATAATCATGCACGTCTCATTGATCTTGCTCGCTTCAAGGAACAGAAGGTAGAGATGTGGTTTAATGCACAACTGTCAGCAAAGTAATTTTAAAAAATAGAGACTTTTTTTCAACAAAAATTGTTATATGGAAAGGGCTCACATTTGTTAAAATGAAAATTTGTTGCTATACAGTTTCCTGGTAAACAGTCACTGGACATGAGTTCACACCAGAAATATATCTAGCCCATAAAATATAATCCAGTGAACGTTTTTTTTATAAATGTTTCTTTATAATCATTTGAATGATTCATAAATCATTCTGTAATGTTTTCATAGCTGTTGACTCAGAAATGTTTATAGTATGTGCACATAATATCATTCTCTAAAGGATTTTTCATTTAGTCAAACAGATATTAGTCTATAAATGATTGAAAAACATGTTACCTGATATACAGCCTAGAAAGAGAAGTGATTCTGTAGTTAGATTTTACCGTATGCTGTACATTTGAACAACAGAAAATGTTCTTTGTATACACAGACTTCTCCCACGGGCCTTTTTCTGAAAATTTCTCTTCTGATATTTACACTGCAAATAATCATATTTGTTTCTTGATTTTAAAGAAGATATTTCCCATTATGATTTGTTTTTAAAATCTCAGTAATGTGTAGTTAATCACTGTAGTAGGTCAAAGGGTAAGAGAAGGCCAATGTATAGAACTGGAATATTTAGAATTAATGCAGACTTGAAATATTAAATTTCCCTGCACCTGGAGAAATGGAGAACAAATTCTGCTCTTAGGGGTAGGTAGAGACATTCGGGGAAGTTAGGGGGAGGTCAGATTGCATTAAAAATGGCCACCTGATCTAACTTAGTATGCCCATCTGCAGACCTTACACTTAAATCCCTAGTTAGGTCAATCTAAGTGGGAACTGTACAGAAGTTCCAGGAAGTTTAGATCAGTCAAAAACTGACCTATCCAAACTAATTTAACTGTACCTCAGGGGTGCCTTAAGTTAGATTGGTTAAACTGATCTAACTGAACTTCTGTATCTGTTCTGCGTGCAGCCCTGGGGCTGGGAAAGCACAGCTACTCATCCCAAACCTGGGCCTGCACTTTTCCTACCCACCCCTGCCACCAGACTATTTTTAACCCCCTGGAGCTTCCCTTCATGCCCAGACAGACAACCCCACTTGGTGGACCAGCCAACCCCCTGAGTCAACCAAATACTTTGATCCCACAAGCCACTCTTGGCATCAGTTTTACTGACGCTTTCCAGTGCCAGGAGCCAACTGAAATAAATTTGGGTGGGCAGGATCAAGGAGGCTTGGTTTACTGGCGGGGGGGGGTGGTTCTTTGTTGAGTGTGGATCGGGCTAACAAAAGTAACTAAGGCTTCATGCAGACATTATACTGAGAAGTTTGGGCTTTAGACTGGGTTAAAAATGGGCCCCTGATGTAACTCAGTGATTAGATAGGTGCCAGGAGACTGATCTAAGGTAAGTCAGGGTAGGGGGAGCAGTGGGTGGATTCGGGGGGGCTAGAGGGTCTGTGGAGGGCTTGGGGAGGATTGTGGGGCTAGTGGGATCAGCAGGAGTGCTTATGCGGGTTGGCAGGATTGGAGAGCCTCTCTGGTCTCATCAACACCTCTCTCCCCCCACAAAGTTGCCTGACCTCCTGATCTGTCCACCTCTCTCCCCACCTCAACTTCTGCTCTGGTGAACACCAGTAAACCAGAACCAGGATTAGTTTGTAGGATGGGGGACAGTTTGGTAGCCTTTTGTTGGGGGAAGCTGAGGAGGATCCAGCAGGTTGACAGGATCAAAGAGGCTCTTCAATCCTGTCAAACGCCACTACCTTCCCCCTGCTAATCCCCTAGTCTCCTCAACCCTGCACCACAGACCATGTCAACTTCCCAATTCCACTCTCCATTCCCCCTACCCTGAATTTAGATAGGGCTCCTGGCACCTATTTAATCACTGATTTAAATCAAAGGGTCATTTTTAACCTGAACTAACCCCCCAAACTACTGTAATGTCTGTACGAAGCCCTGGTGAACCTGGTATGAATCTAGAGTAATTTACTTGCAGTTATGTCATAATTTTACCACTGTAACAAAGAACAGAATTCAACTTTGGGTCTCTCTCATGGATAGGTAAGCCCTTTTGGCCAAAACATAAACCAATCTGAAACATAGCTTAGTCACAGAAACTTTTTAATGTTCAGATAAAGGAAAGTTAGTAATGTAGCCCTTTCTATCCATATTTAATTAATAAACCTGGGGGAATATACATTCATCTTTCTTGTGTTCTGGTACAAAATGTGTTCTGACATTTTTATAATAGAAAACACTTCAGAATATACTAGTGCTCAGATCCGTAGAGTAGCTAAGATCCGTAGCACCCGACACCCTAATGTTTATCAAATAAAGCAGAAGGAATTTCATAGTTTCTAGGGTCGGAAGGGACCTGAGCAGATCATCTAATCCGACCCCCTGCCATGGCAGGAAAGAGTACTGGGGTCAAACGACCCCAGTAAGGTGGTCATCCAACCTCCTCTTAAAAACCCCCAGGGTGGGAACCTGCACCACCTCACTTGGAAGCTGGTTCCAGACCCTAGCTGCCCTGACCGTGAAGTAGCGACTCCTGATGTCCAACTTAAACCTTCCCTCCGCCAGCTTGTGACCATTGTTCCTGGTCACTCCTTGCGGCGCTCGGGGGAACAGGGACTCCCCCAGCGCCTGCTGATCCCCCTAACCAGTTTATAACAGGCCACAAGATCCCCCCTCAGCCTTCTCTTTTGAAGGCTGAACAGGTTCAGGTCCCGCAACCTTTCCTCATAGGACCTACCCTGCTGTCC
>NW_017729022.1:34422179-34429754 GCF_001723915.1 Gavialis gangeticus
AGTTCTGGTCCTTACTGAGGAAGACAGAGGCAAAGAAGTTATTAAATATGTTGGCTTTGTCGTCTGGCGTGACAACCAGATTCCCCGTCTTGTCCTGCAAGGGCCCCACATTTCCTGGGGCCTTCTTTCTACTCCCTATGTATTTAAAAAAGGACTTCTTGTTGTCCTTAATCCGGGAAGCCAGCCCCTGTTCCATCTCTGCCTTGGCCTTCCTAACCATCCCCCTACATCCCCGAGCAACTGCAGAATAGTCCTCCTTAGTGATGACCCCTCCTTTCCATTGGGAGTAAGCCTTCTTTTTGGCAAGGAGACATTCCCGGATGTTTTTAGTGAGCCACGGAGACTTAACTGCTCTCCTGCCCTCTTTGACCCTCCTGGGGATTACCTTCCTCTGGGCTTGGAGGATCGTCTCCTTAAGGAGCGACCACTCCCCTTGGACACCCGGCTCCCCTCCCCTCTGAGACTTCAGCGCTTCTCCAACTATCCTCCTTAGCTCATTGAAGTTCGCCCTCCTAAAATCTAGGGCCACCACCTGACTGCTTACCTTTGCCAATTTATTTGGAAGGTGCTTGGATATTGTGGTGATGAATGCCAGTGTGAGAGGCTGGATAGACGAATAGAAAGCCAACAGGAAGCAGGGCCCTGAGGGAAAAGGTTGCTTGACCTGCTGTGTAAGGGATTACAATGTAGAGTCTCAAGAATATTAGATAGTGAGAATGTCATAAGGAAGAAATGGCATGGGAATCAAGGTTCCCTGTTAGGAGATCACAGAAAAAAGAGAACTTCCAAAAGTTGGTGTAAGCTTCAGAAGGGGTTGGAACTTTTCACTAGTTAGCTAAATGAAACACTGAACTTCTTGAAAACCATACATCACTAGTTATAGTAAAACTTCTGAGTATTAGTATGTGCTTCTAGAGTTATAATGCCAAGTTACTGTTTCTAAGATGAGAACACATGCTGCCCAACTGGCCTACACTGTGGAGAAGTGCTCTGATTGGCGGGGATGAAAAGATAAAGAGCTGACAAGAGTGAAAAAAGAGGTCAAACATCTCCCCACGCTTATCAACCCATTAGGTTAGCTTTCTGAAGGCATCCTACATCAGTGTTGGTCCATTGAGACAACTGGAATTATGCCATTTTATACCTGCTTAGAATCGTCTTAGTTTCATTGATCAGAACATAACATCTCATGACTCTTAAGTAATGACGCTGTCTGCTAGATCAAGCTACCTGCTTTCTTCACTGCTGACAGTCCACTGTTAATGGATTCAGGGGTGATTGCAACTATGCATTAGGTGATTTCAGCTAACAGTTAATATTAGTTTTGCCAGATGCTCCCACTACCTGAGCACTTCATCTTCCTGATGGTTTTGATAACTTCATGCTTTGTTCATGGTTCACCCTATCACACTGTAAGTGAAGCAGAAGCTTATTTGGCCTTTTTATTTTATTTTTTAAAATTGTGCTAGTTGATGTTGCCTTTATGGCTGCCATATGTTTGTTATGTATGCTGGTTCTAAAAGCTTAGCTGCTGGATGAAAGCTGGTGGAGAAGTTTTACCATTTGTCTCCCATCTAATGCTTTTTTCTTCTGCTTGAAGGTAAGTCCAATGTCATAAATAATCATAGCCTCCTTTTTGTGCATGCCACATCTGTAAGGTAATATTTCTCAACAGTGTGCCTAACTGCAGGAAGGAAGCAACTAACATCTGCAGGATTTGAACTTATCTCTGACAGCTGTGTACTATTGAGGTCTCCCTTTTATTTGTGAAAGATAAAACACAAGGTGAATTGCCAATAGAGCAATCAGGATTTTTAAACATATTATCTATATACATGTGTTTTTACATACATATAGCATGTTATAAAATCACTGTGTATGTGTGTAGAAGAGAGAGAAAAAATGTTCATCTTCATGTGCTACTAACTAAACAAAATGTATTTGTTTATTTCTTCTTAGTTGGGGAGTTTGAAACATTTTGTTTTCCTCAGAAATTAAAGCATGCAAATGCTTGTTGTCAGTCCAGGAAACATTGTAAAAGCAAAACTAAATGGAATGTAACACATCAAACACTTTCAAAACTAGCAATAAGAAACATTTGCATGTGGTTCATACAATATATAGGCAGGTAACTGAGATTTCATAGGTGTTAGACCTATTTTTACTGAAAATGTTGGAGCCTTAAATACAGGTCATCCATTCTGTACCATGAATATGGCTGAGCTTTATCTTGGGCAATACATAATATATTGGGCCTGTTTAAACTTGTTTCCTCTTGGTTTGCCTGTTAGTGGGCTAGAAGTCAAAATAAATCAATAGACCAAGGGTCAGCTCTTACTTCATGTATTAGGCACCTAAGTATGATCCTGTTACCTCATCATCCAATCTCTGGAAACCTGTTGTACAAAAAGTGGATGGATTCTCCTCTTCCTTGTTTCTTTTTGGTGACTTAGTTTTAAAGCTAAGATCTGTTTTACAAAAGATTTTGTTTTACAAAACATAGATGCATTAATGGATTTTCAGGGATTTGAATGTGGTGGAATAAGGTCAAATTTAGGCATCTAGCAGGTGAAGTGGGATTTGTCCCTAAAACTGTCTTCACTGAAAAAAAAGAAATGTGTTTTTGTATTGAGGCAACTAACTTGAGATGCAAGGGACAAAGCACTTCAGGTTTTATCTCCAAGTAACTATTCAAAATACACCCCAGGTGGTTGTATAATATTGACCCTGATTAGTTATCAAGTCATAAAAACTCCCGTGCTCATCTCCACTGGGATATAACATTGAAATGGTTCTCTCAAGTTAGCCATCTTGATATGAAGACATGATTTTGCAGTGAGGATAAAGCTGGAAGGTAACTCAGTGTTAAAGCCCCTTTGATTTTTAGAAATCTATTTAAGCATAAATACCTATAGCCAGACTAATCTTTCAGAGGTAGTACGGAGCAAGACAGTCAGGGTTTGTTTTGCTATTTGTTACTAAAGGTGAAGGTGTGTGGAAGGACATTTTATTTGGCAATAAAATGAATTGTGCTGAATGAAAGACACCTTCAGGAAATAGAACAGAACTATAAAAATTTGGGAGGGAAAGTCCTGACTTCAGACTACATGCATACACATCTGCGTAATGAGGAGTAAGAACCCCCTAAAACACATCTGTATGGAACAACTACACTTTGGATGCAAGTGTGGAGTAAGCAGATTCCTCTTAGAGGTTTTGTATGAGAAGTAGGGGAAGAATGGCTAGAACATGAGCGGTTGTGTTGGTGTAAAAGGTAGCAACATTTGGGTAAGCAGTAAATGGACAGCCCCAACAGAAGGAAACAATGTGATGGTTTGTGACAGAGAGGTGCTACTTTTGCTGCAGTGCAGCTAACAAAGTACCCTTTTCCGTGGGCCACATACCAAAGTCAGCCCTGAATGCTTATCCCTATTTATTCTTATGAAGTTATAGCCTGTATGTTTTGTCCATTGCTACACTCCCAGCCCAACCCATCATCATTAAATTAAAAGGTTGTTTTTTCCTTGCTGCCCTTTGTATACACTTTGGCTGTTCAAGTTTTCTCTATATCTCCCAAGCCCTCTATGCAATAATTTCCATTGACTATAGGAATATCTGCTGGTGATAGCAGAGCTGATTGACTTCAAAGTCTCTCAGTACTGTTGCTGAACTTGGCCAAGAGTCTGATCATGACTGTAACAGATGTTTCTGGGTGGTTGTTTTTTTTTAAGACCAATGGGAACCTTATGGAGAAGTTTTTTCACTTCACTCTAGAAGTGAAAGCCAGCAGAGCTGTGATTTTGAAACGTTTTACCCAGCCCATGGGAACAAACGTTGATCAGCAGTAAGGAGATTTGAGCCAGTATTCTGAGGAGCAAAGTTTCCCTTTCCAGTAGATGAAAGCATGAGCTTGCCATCCTGCCAGCTACTTGATGGCAGATAATCAACAAATTCCTGTTTAGTCTCAGCTCCTTCAACGTAATGGGTCATTTTTTACAGCTCATTAGAAAATTTCACAGTAAGTTTATTTTGTGAAGAAAATTTGGATCAAAATTCTGAGCAGTTCACACTTGCTGAAGACAGTAAGGACTGCTTTTATTAATCCACTAAATATTACTAGGTTTTTGCTCAAGTTGTTATGAGCATTTCTTTAACGTTCTAAAAACTGCGATAAGTTTTTTTAGGGTCTATAGTCACCTTTGCTACCAGTCTTTAGTGGAGTGAAGCTTATTTTGGAAGCAGTGGTGCTGGGTCAAGATCAAGGGCCCAAACTGATCTGTTAAAGAAATAAGATGTTTCTTTACAAACTTTCTACTTCAGCTGAAATTTCTCTTGGGGTTAGCAGACACACATTTATATTTTTACATGGTATAAATTATCTTTTACATCTGTATGAAAGAGTAGACACAAGAGAGAACCCCCCTACACTGTGTAATTTACCAGCATCTAGATATAAAAATATATTGGCGTAAATTTTACCTTCCTTGTTTTCATATAATGAGATAGCTGGTCATCTGTTTGCTTTGGATCATGGTGGGTATAATTTACATTTGCATATAAAAGTGGTGTATATTTCACCAATGTTAACATACTGTATAACCAGAACCTTAGTGTTTCATAGATTCAGAAATATCTATTTGCTTGTGATAATATACTTAAAGATACCCCTCATCTGTAATATGCTCAATTTGAAGTCAGCAGGCTGTCAAAGCCAAGCAAACAGGACCCGAGGCCTGAAGGGCTCTTCAGAGGTAGGGAGTTGGTTGGGGATCACAAGATGAAAGGTAAACACTATCTTCGGGAGGTCAGGGAAAGGACATTAGGGAGGCCAGTGTGTTTGCTAAAGGTCAGGCAAAAGAGCCAAGAGACCATTGGACAAGAAAGGTTGGAAGGAAGGAAGGAAGAATCAAGACTTCAGATATTAAGATAAGTTTGAATAATCATTTAGACCAGTTTATGCTGAGTGTCTAAAATCTCTTGAGATTTGCTTCATCATTGGCTAGGATAGCAACAGCTTTCTGAGACATTTGTCATGTGCTCCATGTATTTTGGAAGGAAGAAATGAATTATCTCCTTCCCCCACCCCTTTCCTCCACCTGAAAACAGAAACTGCTGCTTTCATTAAGCTTTACCAGCTGTCCATATGGTCTAGTCACTAGGTCAATGTATAAATACTTGTATTGTGTATGTAATTACTGTTAGTCCGCACTCGCTGTATATAGCAGTTTTGTTTAAGTTTCTCAATCCTATTGTGTTTAATCTTGATTATTTTAAACTAAACACTTAAATGATCAAGTGCAGTACATGTTAGCAGAGAAATAATTATTAGCGACTGGAATAACTTGCTTTTTAACTAACACAGATTTGTATGTTTCTGCTAAGTAAGAAGCTAAAAACCCTCTTCCGCAGAAGGTGTACTAATCCACAGACTCACTGAGTAGCCCTGGGAAAATCACTTAACCCTTTGATTATAAATGGAAAAGGGCTATTTAATATTTTACCTACTTCATGGAGACATTGATGCTAAGTTATGCATCAAGGGTTTTGAAATCTTCAGTTTGAAAGGTACTAGAAGTGTAAAGTAAGAGTTTAGAATAAAATCTGGTCTTTTCTTTTCCAATTAATTAACACTTTCAAAAGCATTGGCTCCTAGTTGAATCTTCAAAGGTTGGATTATTCTTTGAAAAACAGAGTACATTTAAAAGGCCCTGCTTCCAAGAATCTGCTTTTTGCATATGCTACAAAGGCAGAAGGATTTTCTTCAGGAAGCAAAATGAATCTTTTTCTATGTCTGTATCCATGGTTTGGGTATCCATTCATTTCTTTAGTTTTAAAAGAATAAATCCACATTTGATTTTTGTAAAAAGAAACACAATAGGGTGATGTTGTGATCACAAATGGTACTTAACTCAAAGTCTGAAGATTTGCATCTTACTATTGCCCAAGTTATTAATCATATTTTTATACTGAATCAGCTAGAGGCTTAACTTGTTTAATTATTTTCTATTCTATTATCTTAACTCACCGTAAGTTAAAAGTTTGAGTCAAGTTTACCTGAATTTCTTACCAACAGCAGGATACAACTCTTTCAGGTAGCTTTTAATATATTAATACTCTGCTTCCCTTTGAAAAAGTATTAAAATTGCTTCCCACCACTAGATTTATTCAGCTGTTTATAGCAGGAGAAAAATGTGAATCTTGCTTATAACAGCATGTATCAAATATTTAGCATACCAACTGATCCAGAACCTTTCAGGAGTAAGACTATAGCCCACTTGAAGCTGGAAGCAGCAGTGGCTTTAGCTGTTGTGCTAGTAGGGTGAGGTGGGGGAGCAACCAAGGATAAGAGAAGACATTTTCTAGACCCCAGACATCTAGATGTTTTGAGTCTAAACACTTGTAATAACTTCCTTGTGGAAGGTCATAGGGCAAAAGGAACAAACAGATCTCTTGGCAACAATGTTGAAGCAGGTGTTCCCTGTCCTACCATTTCCTGTCGTCTGAGAGACATTGCCAACTATCTATTCATACAAGCAGTTTGTCTAACTAAGGACAGAGGGTGGAGAATAGGAGAGACCTTCACAACACTAAAGTCTCTAACATCAGATATAATGTGGAGGGAAAGGAAACATTTACTATAGCCCTGTGCTGTGAGGGATTAACTAGGAGAAATAAAGACTGCTGGCAGGATGAATTTGCCAGTGATTGCAAGGAGGAAATGGAAAGGATTGGTTACTAAGAGAAAATGGTGAGGATCAAAGTACATAGAATTTTGACTTTGAGAAAGGGATTGTGGTGGGTGGAGGAACAGTGTTATACATAGTAGGGAAATGTGTTACATGGTATGTGTTTATTACATAACTTTCTGAGATTTTATCACCTGCCTGTTGATCATTGTATCTACCATTAGACTATACATGATATGAAGGTGGGAACTGTCTCTTGCTGTATAGATATGGCTGGCACATTATGACTGCTGTTGCAACACTGATGATATTACAGTGTTATGTTAGGATCATAGTCATAGTATAATTTATCCCATTTTCATGCAAAAATGGCACATAACCTTTGAAAAAAAACTGAACAATCTTTTTCTTTTCCATAAAGGGTGGTTTGTATATTAAAAGTCAGAAAGCAAAGGGTTTGCTCATCAGCACATAGATGGTCAGATTGGCATATAGAAGCTGAAGTCCTCGAGAATCTGAATAGTACCTCTTATTCACCTTTATTGACCAAAAATTGAATGTTTCAGAAATAACAAATACAGTGTAAATTTATCTGGTCAGAAATGTAAAGCTTTCATCTCCTTAATTTGGATATGACTGTACCCCTCCAAATTATCCCATACATTGTTCCCACCGCCTATTCTTATTATTTCAACAGCTGCTGTCACCCTAGAACCAGACTCTTTTTCCAGACTTCCCCATCAACAGTGGAATGAGCCACTGGGAGAGTAAAAATAAGGCATAAGATCTTGGCCTACAGATCAAGTGGAAAAGATGTTCCTCCTAGTTTCCCTGCATGTTTTTCCTGTTAAATCTTGAAAGGAGAAAAACACCCTAAACATAATCCAAT
>NW_017729022.1:34434754-34437776 GCF_001723915.1 Gavialis gangeticus
GAGCAAGTCCTCAAGGAATCCATTTCTAAGTACTTGGAGGAAAAAGTCACTGGGAGAGTAAAAATAAGGCATAAGATCTTGGCCTACAGATCAAGTGGAAAAGATGTTCCTCCTAGTTTCCCTGCATGTTTTTCCTGTTAAATCTTGAAAGGAGAAAAACACCCTAAACATAATCCAATGCTCAGATAACCAGATGTTTCTATACCTTCCTTACAAAATTACTTGAATTTCACACAAGTGCTTACTCTGTTGTTCAGCTACATTATGACATAGCAACATTTAAATTAGTATATTACACCATTTTGAGGTGCACAAAAGTTCTTAAGTCTAAATGTATTTAAACATAGTAAGTATAGAAGTCATATTGGTTATTTACTGCTTTTAGGCATCTATATAAGCAGGTTTTTAATTTTTGTTATTAATTATTTTAAGAACCATTCCTTCCCTGCTTCACCAGAACCCCCATTTTCTTCATCAGTGTTGATAATGCTATCATTTATGTCACTCGCTGTTGTAACTTTGTGTCACACTTGAATTCTATATTTTACCGGACTGTACAAGCCTTGCCAGTTCTTCTGCCAGTTCTTGTTCTATAAGATATGTCATATACCTTTTTCTACACTTATAAAACGTTATCTAGACTATCACTTCTTTTGATTTTTGGTAAACTCTTTCCCACACTTTTTGTTGACAATCACTTTGCCCTTCTTCCTTTCTTTGTAAGGCCCCTGAGAGGACTGTGGCTAAGACTAAATTTCTGTAACCACGTTATTCTTTTCTTTGAGTTCTTCCATTCTAGCTTCTCTCTACTTCATCCAACACAAATGTTTGTTACCTTAATTTTAAGGGTTTTGGTCAACTTAGCCCCACACTGTGGTTTCTTATTGTGGTGCCTCCTCTCTGTGGCTCTACCAGCAATGCTATCTTTTCCTATGGCTTGTTTTTCCATGTTTCCCACAAGCCCAAGCTTCCACTGTTCTGTCCTGTGTGCACGAAACACTTGCCTCAAACTAGCCCATACATTTCATGTATTTCTTCATGTTGCTATTTGTTTAACCCTGAAGGACATAAGCATACATTAAATTCCTGGTTCCCCATTGTGGTATCAGGGCATTTGCAGTCCTCTCATCTCTGCTTTCACCTGTGGCTTGTATATGGTGTTTCAGATAATGTTGCTAATCGTTGTGGGTGAGGGTTTGATTTTGGTAATTTCTTTGGTTAATGGCCATCTGCAAATCTGGAGGCAGTAGAGTAACTAGGGTGACGTGAGCAGGGCACTAGACTGGGTGCTAATTTAGATGGGGTGCCAGAATGGCTGCACAGCTGATTTGTAGGGACCCCACAAGGTGGCAGTAGTCAGGGTGTGAGGAGCATCAGGCTTCTCACCCTCCCCACCCCACTCTCTGGCTTTATGGCCTAGGGTGCTGAAATTGAACACCTTCAAGAGCAAATTGGATGCTTATCTTGCTGGGATCCTATGACCCCAGCTGACTTCCTGCCCTTTGGGTGGGTAGCTGGACTTGATGATCTTCCAAGGTCCCTTCCAGCCCAAATGTCTATGAAATAGCCAGTTACACCTCCATGCAAGGGACTGGGCTCTGGCCTAGGAGCCTCTTTGCAATTCTGTTTTTCTAAGTACATAATATTTGCTGTATTGTCAGACCTACAGTCCATCTTGTTTAGTGTCCTGTCTTTGATGGTGACAAAGAGGAGAGACAGGATACTGGGAAAGCAGCACCTTAGGTCTGTTTCTAGTACTCTGCAGGAACTGTGTACAGTCCCTCTTCATGCCCTCCCAGCCACCCTTAGTAGGTTACATCCCTAACAGTTGCATTTAATAGCCCCCAATAGACCTATCCCGCAATAAATTTGACTAATCCCTGTTTTGAACCCAACTGTACTATTGGCCTCCACAGCCTTCCTGTGCTAACTGTTACTTAGAATTTAAAATTAAGGCTTAGAACCACTTCAGTGTTTATTTGTGAAGGTGATCTTAGTAGTATTTCTCCTTCACTTTGCCCCTTCTTTCCAATTATTTTATACCTACTTTATGCATCTTATATTTGATTTTTGATTCTGTTTTGAAAAAGACCTATCATAATGGAGCTCTGTCTGCTGCCAGTATAATAATAATAATAGCAACAACAGTTGACTTTGTAACAACAGTTGAAACAATTTGAGCTTTGAAACAATTTGAACTTTGAAACAACAGCCTTGGAGCCAACAGCTGACTTTGAACATGGGTTCAACAATGAGACTGGGAGTACCAAGACTTTTCTCTTGTATTCAGGTCTAAAAGATGTAATCAATACATAAGGGTATAGTTTTAAACAGTAATGCATTTAGTAAATCCTGTTTTAAGAGTGGATATACCTCATAATTGTAATGAATTTTCTCTCTCTCTCTTTTTTATTAGAAAAGGGGATTTTTTTCCATCTCCAGGCTTTGGGGGTAGATCCTGTTGCCCATATGGTTCAATTCAAGCTTTGAAGAGGCTCAGTTTTTTACAGCTGTACCTGTTAGCAGCTGTACATAAGAATCCTAAAATCCTAATACATACAGAGCTTTCAGGATGCTGCAGGACAGTGGTAGACCACACAAGGAGTTTTCCTCCCTTGTAGTCCACACAAGACCTAGAGTGGGTGCTGTGCATATGTTCTCCAACCAGATTCAAATGGAATGCAAACATAATATTTCTTTGTGCTCTCTATCCTACTATCCATCTGCTAGCACTGTTGTGATGATAGAAACCAAAAGAGATTACATTGAGGATACTGCCACGTTTGCTCTTTTTCCACACCGGCTTGTAGCATTTGCTTTGGCTGAGAGGCATCCGCTGAAAAGCCTCTGAGCTAGGGACAGACATTCAAAATCCTGAGCCTGAATTCATTCAATCTTTGCAGGTTAGTCTAACCTGCCTAGATTGAAATGGTTTGCATCTGTACAGACATTCCCTCTGGACTGAGGAAATGCCGGCACATGCCTGCACTGGCTCAGGCTATAAGCTGGGGGGGGGGGGGGG
>NW_017729022.1:34438082-34439131 GCF_001723915.1 Gavialis gangeticus
GGGGGGGGGGGGGGGGTGCTAGAGCAGTCCTTCCCCTTGGCAGTGCTGAGCTGAAAGGGGGCAGGACCTGGCCCCGGCAGGATGCTTGGATTTGGAAGGGGGGTAAACCCCACCCTGCCTGCACCCTCCCAGGCTTTTCCTGACTTGCTGCATAAGGGTCGGGAGTGTTGCTAGGTGCCAGCCCTGGGCTAGCATTCTGAGGGAAAGTGGGGAGGGGGGTGCAGTGCATGCATCTGCTGATAATACTGAGCTTTTTAATCTCTCTCTCCCTGCTTCTTCATACTGTCTGCAAACCTGACAGGAGAGGAAGTGCGGAGGGGGCTGATAACACAGCACTTATTAGCCTATCAACAAAACAAAAGCCTCTCTCATTAGTCCAAGCTCTTCTTAAACAGCTTTTTCTAAGGAAGGAATGTAAGGACATTACCAGCTGACCTGCTGATTGAATCCAAAAAGCCCTAAATGGTCACTGTTCTGTCTTCCTGTCCCAGTGAAATTGGAGACACAGACACTTCTCAGCATTAGCTAGCATACCACATACCTAGGATTTGTGGGGCTGGGGTCCATGCTGTGGGAGATGGGAGCGGGGGATGGGGGCGGGATCCCTGCTTGAGCAGCAAGCAGCAAAGGGAGGTGGGTCAGGGGGAAGCAAGGCAGACACTGCTGTGCCTGCAGTCTCTGCCAAAGCTCTGGTTAGGGAGCAGAGGGACGGGGCCAGCCCTGTTCTCTGGAGCAGACAGCCCAGGCTAGCCCAGGACTGCAAAGTATCTGGGATGCTGGGGGACTCTGGTTTAACTTAAACCGGGAAGGGGTCTGGGACAGACATTGCATAAACCAGTTTGATCCAAATCAGTTAAGTCTGATACTACTACATTCAACCAGGTTTATCTTAAGCCAGTTTTAGCCATTTTGAAACCCGTTTATGTGCAGTGATCCTATGTTCTGTTACAGGTTTAAACTAATTTCTGATCATTTAAGCCAGTTTATGTGTAATGTCTGTCCCTAGCCCTGGAGTTTCCAAGTCTAACCAAATTCACGATGGGTCTTCT